>NC_064640.1:540588121-540912764 GCF_023864345.2 Schistocerca serialis cubense
TTGGGAGTGGAGGAGGTGGGGGTGCCACTAGGGCGTATAAGGGCGGCGGAAGGGTGGGTGGTGACATGAGGTACAGGAGCTACAGGGAGGTGGCGGGAAGCGGCAGGTCCCGGCATGGACGCAGTAGTTGGCGCCGGAGATGGCGATGGTGAAGGTGACGGGATGGCGATGACGGTGACGGCGACGGCGATGGGGAGAGCAGGGCATGGGCAGTGGCTCGTCGTGCCACGACCCTAGCTAGAGCTGCAGCGACAGACTGGGGGAGTGGGGGGAAGGGATCAGAGGTAGAGGAGTGGGAGGAAGGAACTGGGGAGGGGGCGACAAAGAGCGAGGGTGAAGGGAGAGTTAGAAGAGGAGGGATGGAGAGAGGAGGGGGGGGCGACTGGGCCCACCATGTAATGGTGGTGGTGGCGGCGGAGGGCGAAGTGTAAACTACGGCAGTGGTGGTAGTAGTGGCAGTGGTGGTGAGGGCTGACGTGACTACAGGTAGAAACTAAAACGGTACAGGACGGAAAATGAGAGAGGAAAACCGGGGACGGACGAAGACGAAGACGGATGCCAAAGTCCCACGCTGCTGGCGCTGGCGACTGCTGGCAGGAACACTGCAGCTGCTGCTGCCGCAGGCGGGGTCACTGCCACTGCTGCCGCTGCCGCTGCCACTGCTGCTGCTGCCGCTGTCTGGACCGCTGCTGGCTGGCCTGACTGCTGCTGCTGCTGCTGCTGCTGGCTGGCTGGCCGGACAGCTGCTGCTGCTGCTGGCTGGACTGCTGCTGGCTGGCCTGACTGCTGCTGCTGCTGCTGCTGCTGGCTGGCTGGTCGGACAGCTGCTGCTGCTGCTGCTGCTGCTGGCTGGCTGGCCGGACCGCTGCTGCTGTTGGTTGGCTGGACCGCTGCTGGCTGGCCTGACTGCTGCTGCTGCTGCTGCTGCTGCTGCTGGCTGGCTGGCCGGACAGCTGCTGCTGCTGCTGCTGCTGCTGCTGCTGGCTGTACCGCTGCTGGCTGGCTGGCTGGCACATGCAACCCTAACGCTTCAATTAGTGCACGAAAACACAAATCGATGGGCGGTACTCGTAGCGAGGTACCACCGGAGATGCCAGAAATCGTGTCCTCCACCCGTATTTCACCTGCTAGATGCACTCAACATACACCACAATCGATGTTCTCTCAACCAAATAAAGTCTGGAGATGGCTGTAGAAAGCAGAGCAACAAGCAAGCAGGTCAGGCCTGGAAACAGTAACGCCTTTGTTCCGAGATGGGGCTTGGCCATCCTTTGTACATCAATTCAGAGAGTCCGAGAAATCTTATGTCTTACGACGATTTGGCTCGCGGCTCCCCCTGGGTGGGTGAATAGTGAACTAATATCCAGTTTGCATTGAGTTGCCTTCAGGACCGTGTGTGTCACGTGTATACTGTGTGGAAATTTGAAAAGATTCAATATGATGAGTGTTTGCGCTGGGAGTATTGATAGCACTCTCCCGGGATATGTGGTTGTCCACAGCTGTCTGGCATCTCTCTCTGGTTGACATGCTCTTCTGTGGCTGCGGTCATGGTCTGCATTTATGGTGTTAGTTTCCTCTGCCGGCACTGCACAGCGGTAAGGTGAATACGTGGGACGTATTTGACGATCTGTAGATCACTTTGCAGGGTTTAACTGACAGTGCAATATGGCGATCTGTACAAAATAGTTTTTTGCCACTGAAAGTGTCATCTGCAAAAAAAAAAAAAAAAAAAGGCGGACAGGCAGTATCAGTAATTTGGCGGATAAATTCAGTAACAGATGGGCTGGCACATTAGGACCATCAGGAAGAATGCATCTGGTGTTATTCGTGCAATTTCCGTAAACAGGTACTGTTAGGACAATAATTTCCATGCAGAGAACCTGAGACATCACGGAAGCTCCACAAAAGCGACGGTTAACTACTTCTGCAGCACTTTACGAATTCTGCGAAGGGACTGATATGTAATGGACGGACTGTCCTGTTAGAATCGCTCAGAACAACGCACCCTGTGCTATCCTGGGAAGCATTGGAACAGATATCTTTAGTGTGACCTGTGTTGTCAGCATCCACAGGTAGCGGAGTTATTGAACGCACTTTTCCGAAATTCCTTCGCCAGGGAAGATGAATGGAATATTCCAGAATTTGAAACACGAACAGCTGCTAGCATGAGTTTCTTAGAAGTAGATACCTTAGGGGTTGCGAAGCAACTCAGATCGCTTGATACAGGGAAGTCTTCAGGTCCAGATTGTATACCGATTAGGTTCCTTTCAGATTACGCTGATACAATAGCTCCCTACTTAGCACTCATATACAACCGCTCGCTCACCGATAGATCTGTACCTACAGATTGGAAAATTGCGCAGGTCGCACCAGTGTTTAAGAAGGGTAGTAGGAGTAATCCATCTAACTACAGACCTATATCATTGACACCGGTTTGCAGTAGGGTTTTGGAGCATATACTGTATTCAAACATTATGAATCACCTCGAAGGGAACGATCTATTGATATGTAATCAACATGGTTTCAGAAAACATCGTTCTTGTGCAACGCAGCTAGCTCTTTATTCGCACGAAGTAATGGCCGCTATCGACAGGGGAACTCAAGTTGATTCCGTATTTCTAGATTTCTGGAAAGCTTTTGACACTGTTCCTCACAAGCGACTTCTAATCAAGCTGCGGGCCTATGGGGTATCGTCTCAGTTGTGCGACTGGATTCGTGATTTCCTGTCAGGAAGGTCGCAGTTCGCAGTAATAGACGGCAAATCATCGAGTAAAACTGAAGTGATATCAGGTGTTCCCCAGGGAAGCGTCCTGGGACCTCTGCTGTTCCTGATCTATATAAATGACCTGGGTGACAATCTGAGTAGTTCTCTTAGGTTGTTCGCAGATGATGCTGTAATTTACCGTCTAGTAAGGTCATCCGAAGACCAGTATCAGTTGCAAAGCGATTTAGAAAAGATTGCTGTATGGTGTGGCAGGTGGCAGTTGACGCTAAATAGCGAAAAGTGTGAGGTGATCCACATGAGTTCCAGAAGAAATCCGTTGGAATTCGATTACTCGATAAATAGTACAATTCTCAAGGCTGCCAATTCAACTAAGTACCTGGGTGTTAAAATTACGAACAACTTCAGTTGGAAAGACCACATAGATAATATTGTGGGGAAGGCGAGCCAAAGGTTGCGTTTCATTGGCAGGACACTTAGAAGATGCAACAAGTCCACTAAAGAGACAGCTTACACTACACTCGTTCGTCCTCTGTTAGAATATTGCTGCGCGGTGTGGGATCCTTACCAGGTGGGATTGACGGAGGACATCGAAAGGGTGCAAAAAAGGGCAGCTCGTTTTGTATTATCACGTAGTAGGGGAGAGAGTGTGGCAGATATGATACGCGAATTGGGATGGAAGTCATTACAGCAAAGACGTTTTTCGTCGCGGCGAGATCTATTTACGAAATTTCAGTCACCAACTTTCTCTTCCGAATGCGAAAATATTTTGTTGAGCCCAACCTACATAGGTAGGAATGATCATCAAAATAAAATAAGAGAAATCAGAGCTCGAACAGAAAGGTTTAGGTGCTCGTTTTTCCCACGCGCTGTTCGGGAGTGGAATGATAGAGAGATAGTATGATTGTGGTTCGACGAACCCTCTGCCAAGCACTTAAATGTGAATTGCAGAATAGTCATGTAGATGTAGATGTAGAGAGGTATCGCGCCAGCAACGGTAAACACATGGCATGGCCGAGAGGTTGACTTGGTCTTATTTACATAGACATGTGACGTCAGTATAACACTCAAAGAACTCTAACTGTATACCCAAAATAGACACGACTTTCACCTGCTGGCTGCCATTGGCAGCAGGCTTTGAGCAATAACTCACGCCCCTCTATTCGTCTTTCCGGCAGTGGCTCGCGGCGTCTCGCATGTCCAGTTAGGATCGCTAGGAACAATGCACCCTGAGCTATTCTGGGAAGCATTGGAACAGATTTCTATAGCGCTGGACCCACAGCTCAGCATCATCGCGCCAGCAACGGTGCCTAGGTGAACACGTATTTCGACATGAATTTCTCGGGTGTCAAGTATGAAAGGAAGGCCGCTGACTCATCCTTGTGGGACATGAACTGACACCTGTGCGTGGTTCTGCTGCTGACGGCCATGTCGTCACTTTGCGGGGGCCGCTGGTGCATCCCGACTTCCGGGAGCATTTGCGGTACTGTCCTGTGCAGTCCAGTGGACACGGGAGGGCGGGCAGTGCGTTCTTCACGATCGACAGATTTTTAACTGTGTATAATTACGTGTGCTGTGTGTTTCATGACAGTATTCGTTGTACAATCGGAATAAAAAGGGAAATGCGATCGATATAATTGCTTCTCACAAGACCTGCATCTTTCCAAACAGCAGAGTATGATGAGCAAGAGAAATCCAAGTCGCACAAACTGATTTTTTTATTTAAAAAAATATACCATTGAATTTCCCTTCGTGAGATCCTTCCTCACCACTGCAGAGTCACCAGTTTCCAAGTAGAGGAGGGGAGAGGGAGAGGGGAGGGGGCGAGGGGGGCGGGGATGGGTTGGTGGGTGCGGTGATCGATTTCCTGAAAAATTCTTTGAATAAATAAATAAACTATATTCCACACACTGCCATAAATAACTAAACAATGTTCTATACATTGTCTAAATTGTTTAAACAATATTCCACACACTACAATCGAATAACCTCCAAATGACAGATCAACTGAGTCTTTTTCCCGCCAATTTCCAGGTTTACCAGAGGGGTAGTGGTTAATTAATTGATCAATTTAATTAAGTAGTCAATCAAATTGACAAGAGCGAGAGGTGCTATTCCAATAACTCAGACCTGAAAGTGTACTGCAGCAGCAAGGGGGGAGGTTTCCTGAGGGTTGGGGGGGGGGGGAGGGGGCGGGGAACAATAGGTTAAGGACATGTCAATCAATGGAGAACAATAGGTTAATGACCTGTCAATCAGAGGAGAACAACAGGTTTGCCCCTGAGTGCATACCTGCCCCTGATGTAGGCAATCCACACTGACAAACTGTGTTGAAATATACTTTGTGCCATTACTATTGGCGAATGGACGTCAACAGGCGGAGCATCTGCACCACTGAGTACTGACTATCTCCTGAGAAATAAAACAGTCCATATTTCAACAAGTACATCTATATCTTTATGGCGCAAGCCACCTAACAGTGCGTTGCCGCAGACTGTTTTGTGTAGCCCTGGCACTTTCTCCTTTCCTATTCCAGCCGCGAATGGTCCCTGGGAAGAACTATTGTTGATAAGCCTCAGTGTGAGTTCAAATCTCTCGAATTTTACTTTCATGGTCTTTTCACAAGTTATGCATAGGAGAAAGCTGTATATTGGTTGACTCTTCCAGCAACGCACATTCTCGGAATTTTAATAGTAAACCCTATGGTGATGCACGACATCTCTGTCATAGCGTCTACCACTGGAGTCCGCTGTGCATCTCTGTGACACTTCCGTACTTTCTTAATGAATATGTGACGAAATGCGCTGCTCCTCTTTGCGTCCTCCATAAATCTTCTCTGCTATGGATTGCAGATTGATGAACAATATTGAAGTAATAGCCGAACATGATTTTGTAAGCTAGGTACTTGGTAGGTGGACTATATTTCCCTCGGATTTTTCCATTAAATCTAATTTCTTCAGTTCCGTCAGTTCCTCTCCTACCTTGCAACCGTTACACGACACTGTAACCTCCAAAACTTTCCCAACATATTGATTTATTTTTTTTACCGTGCAATATACCGTCAAATGTACCAGAAACGTTTTGTTCCGTCACCTGATCGGTATTTTTTACTGAGAAATAGTCAGTGCAACAGCTGCCAAGAGCTTCTTTCAAGCGTTCGGAGAAAAATATTATTCTTATCTCGGATGCTTTTAGAGTATTTCGTGGACTACGCTGTGTTACCTGTTTACACTTAGTTGGGAAGATGATATCTATACTGAGAACCTCACCTTGAACGTCGCGGCTAAGTTTAGGAATCTGAGACTGTCTTGACAGGTGTTCTTCAAATCGAACATTCCTAGACTCTGATGACTTCTTGTATTTCAGGGAAGACTCTCAACCAGTTATCGCAATGTTGGAGAGCCAAGAGAAGAAAGACATGGCGTTATTTCGTACAAATGACAATATTCGAAACTGGAGTCCCATTTTTCTAATTGTTACTGTTCGTATTTTGGCAACTGGATTGTATTCTGCAGATAGGAATTATCCATCAGTACTAAAGAAATGAATTTAACCTTACAGTGTGGTTCCCAGCTCACCAGTCTATATTAGTCAGGGAATAGGCAAGTTACTCTTTTATCTAAACGATAACTATAGACTCATTAAGGAAACTTTCACAGATAGTACACAGCTTTTATTTCTATCAAGTTTATAGGTTCCTTTCAGGAGAAAGTAAAAATTTTCCAACCGAAAAGAAGTTTAGGTCTTACGCAAAAGCAGTACACGTATCTCGTTCGTCTGCTCAGCCGCTCAGTGACCATATTGGCACCGAAACGGAAGATGACAGGGACAATGTCGAACTACAGAACTCGATCTTCCCTAATTGTTCCACCGTGGAATATTGTTATATGGCTCCTCCTTTCAATCATCGCACGAACGCTGAAATAGCATATATTGAGAAACGTGATCACGGAATACAAAATCCTCAAAAAACTTGCGATGGCGGAAGGCCATCTTCACTGGATGAAGTACGTGTAGGCTTTTTCAAAGATTATGGGAAAGAGTGAGCTCCCTTTCTAACAGTAGTTTATCTTAAGTCGTTGGAGCAACGAAGTTTTTCTAGCGACTGGAAAAATGTGTAAGTAATTTCTGTTTTCTAGGAAGATCATTGGGAGATGCCAATTACTATAGGGCTGTATCACTGACGTCAATCAGTTTTAGAATTATGGAACTATTGTAAGTAATGGGAGATGCCCATTACTATAGGGCTGTATCGCTGACGTCAATCAGTTTTAGAATTATGGAACTATTGTAAGTTCACACATCTAACCGTTTTGGATACCGAACATCCCCTGTATAGAAAGCAACATGGGTTAAGTAATCGAAAATTTTAGGAAACACAGCTAGTTTTAATCCTCCATGAAGTACAGAGCACCGAAAGGCATTCATTATAATTCTGAACTGTCGATAAATAAAATAAAAATTCGAATTTAGCTTGTATCGAGCGGATCTGTAACTAGATTTAGAACTTCTACCAGACAGACCTCAACACGTCGTTCTTAATGCGACAAAGTCGACTGATGTGGGGGACCTTCTGAAATACACTACAGGAGTTTTACAGTGCAATTACTATTTACAACATATGATCTAATGAATAATGTCGGAAGATCCGTCAGGCTGTTCGCTCGCTACGATGTTGTTTGTAAGGAGACTGTAACATCAAAAACTGTATCAAAATGCAGGAAGCCCTGAAGAGGATTCGTGACTGGTACAGGGCCTGTCAGTTTACCCTGAATGTAAATAAATGTAACGTATTGCGCACGCATAGGCGAAGAGATCCATTGCTGTATGGTATGCTATTGGAAAAGTACCACTGGAAATAATAACAAGCACAAAATACTTGGGAAGAAATGTCAGGAGCGACCAGAAATGATATGATGACATAAAAGAAATAATAAGAACACGAGATGCCAGGCTCAGATTCATAGGAGGAATCTTATGAGAATATAATTAATCAACGAAAGAAGTAGCATACAAAACACTCGTTCGACCTATTCTTGAGTATTGTTGATAAGCCTTGGAGCTTGCCCAGGTAGGTTTAATAGAAGAGACTGAGACGATCAAGTGAAGACCGGCGCGTTCTGTTACGGGATCATTCACTCGGCGCGAGAGCGTTATGGAGACGCCCGAAAAGCTCCAGTGACTGCTACGAGAGAGCTTTATGCATCACAAAAACGTTTACTATTGAAATTCTAAGTGAGTACGTTCCAGGAAGAGTCGGACGACATATTACTTTCTCCCACATACTCCCGCGAAATGATCACGACGAGGAAGTCGGACAAATTAGAGCTCATATGGAGGTTTATCGACATTTCTTCTTCCGACGCACCGCTCGCGAATAGAACAGAAAATGGGGGGATTATTACAGCACCATAAGCACCCTCCACCACGCAACATAACGTAGCTTTCTGCGTATAGTCTTAGATTCAGATGTAAATGATGAACCTGCGCTAATAGGTGACTGAAGGAAAAGCGACCATGCTGATATGGTATGAACAGTCGTTTTCTCATAACACTGGAATAGCAACAAAGTTGCTGATTTTGTGAACAGATGACTGTGGAGGTGGAAATCGTAATGAAAAGGTGACCCAGATGTTAAAGGCTGCACTCGAACCACACCCGTCAGTGCAAAGCATTCACATGCATTTCTTGTGACGGGCCGCAGCTTTGAACCAAACTAGTCCGACTTTTCTAATATAGAGTCAGCATCGAAGCATTAGAAACGATTAGATTTGTTTGGTTGTATCAAACTAATGAAAACATGCAGAATGGGGGAACGCCTTGCGATTAGTCTCAATGGATAGTTTCCGTGGAACTGGTGATAATGGCAACAAACGGAAAAGTGGGCATAAACAAAGGGAAAAGAAACAAGAAGGAGTCGTATGGCGTTTTCGTCTGGGAGTGTACGAGTGGTACATTCAGCCGCCTAGTCGGAAAGTGTTCTCTTCATTCGTGCGCAGTAGTCACTTACCCAGCGGTGTTTCAGCTTTGTACCTTAATTGTATGTGGTGCGTGTTGAATGAGTTTGTAGTGGGTGTGTGTACAGTATAGTGACGTGTTTGGTTGTATGATAATGAGAGAAGGGACCATGGTGTTGGTGCGCAGCCTACTCCTCTCGAATAGAAGCAAGGGACCCTCCAACTATAACGTCCGCATCCACCAGGCGAATCACACTCGATTATGTCACATCCTCACTCCATGAGACACTGCAGGGAGCTTTTCAATTTAATCCAGGACATTAGCACAAAATGTGGTTATCAGGAACTTTACCCCACTACCTCTCTTTCCCTTTCGACCAAATGCTAGCGATGGCTGTTTGCTCCATGCCTAGGATTTGAACCTGTTGATTCGAGAGCAACCGCGACCGCGACCTCAGCTACAGAGGCGGGTATAACTAACTAAATGAGGATTGACAAATCATAGCCATTCTCCATTTTTGTGAGAGAAAATTTGCAGGAGAGTATCCTGTCCTTGACGTTACGAAGTGACAACCTGGTGGACCAAGTATTAAGTTACAGGATAGCTTTAAAAGAAAAAAAAAAGAAACGAAAACAGCAACCAGCCAGAGTTAATAATACAGTTTATTAGATACAAACACCCCGGTTGCAGGTTCGTCATATGGATGTTAACGTTTATAATTTTCTTTAACTAATGAGATGTTGGCTGGTTTCCCTTGTGACGCGAGTTCCTTGACGTGACGTGCCCTGTAACAAGGAACGATGAAAGAGAAAACAGCACTACAACTCACCACAGGACCGTCACACTTTAGGTCTCAGAAACACACACATCGCCATACCATCAAGGCTAAGATTATTGCGTAACTGACTGTTCATTTGGTTCTTGATGGGGTATTTCTTATATTACTTACATTATAAATGAAAACACACGACAGGTCTGTAATATTCTACAACACATATTATTTAAGTAACGGTTTGTTGCTCTTAGCCTATCATCAATACAAATGTGGCTGTGAATTTTGCTGGAACAAATATTTTCAACCAGGTGCATCTAAAGATCTCTCAACTGGCTATCAGATATGACAATTATTAAGTGCCATGTAAGACAAGTTTGAGTAGAATTTTTTCGATAAAACGTGTAGTAAAACTGTTTGGATTAGATAGGGCCACGCGTAGCGGCCGCGCGGTTTGAGGCGCTATGCACTGATTGCGCAGCCCCTCCCGCCGGAGGTTCGTGTCCTCCCTCGGGCATGTGTCGTGTGTGTGCGTGTGTGTGTGTGTGTGTGTGTGTGTGTGTTTGTGTGTGTGTTGTTCTTAGCGTAAGTTAGTTTAAGTAGTGTGTGAGTCTAGGAACCGATGACCTCAGCAGTTTCGTCCCTTAGGAATTCACAAACATTTGAACATTTTGAATAGATAGAATACACATGAAAAGTATCCCGACACCCCCAAAAACATACGTTTTTCATATTAGGTGCATTGTGCTGCCACCTGCTGCCAATTACTCCATATCAGCGACCTCAGTAGACATTAGACATCGTGAGAGAGCAGAATGGGGCGCTCCGCGGAACTCACGGACTTCGAACGTAGTCAGGTGATTGAGTGTCACTTGTGTCATACGTCTGTACGCGAGATTTCCACACTCCTAAACATCCTTAGCTCCACTGTTTTTGATGTGACAGTGAAGTGGTGACGTGAAGGGACACGTACAGCACAAAAGCGTACAGGCCGACCTCGTCTGTTGACTGATAGAGACCGCCGACAAGATGAAGAGGATCGTAATGTACAATAGGCAGACATCTATCCAGACCATCACACAGGAATTCCAAACTGCATCAGAATCCACTGCAAGTACTATGACAGTTAGGGGGGAGGTGAGAAAACTTGGATTTCGTAGTCATAAGCCACACATCACGTCGGTAAATGACAAACGACGCCTGACTTGGTGTAAGGAGCGTAAACTTGGACGACTGAACAGTGAAAAAACGTTGTGTGGAGTGATGGATTACGGTATACAATGTGGCGATCCGATGGCAACGTGTGGGTATGGCGAATGCCCGGGACGTCATCAGCCAGCGTGTGTAGTGTCGACAGTAAAATTCGGTGGCGGTGGTTTTATGGTGTGTTCTTGGTTTTCATGGAGGGGGCTTGCACCCCTTGTTGTTTTACGTGGCACTATGACAGCACAGGCCTACATTGATGTTTTAAGCACCTTCTTGCTTCCAACTGTTGAAGAGCAATTCGGGGATGGCAGTTGCATCTTTCAACACGATCGAGCACCTGTTCATAATGAACAGCCTGTGGCGGAGTGATTACACGACAGTAACATCACTGTAATGGACTGGCCTGCACAGAGTCATGACCTGAATCCTATAGAACACCTTTGGGATGTTTTGGAATGCATACTTCGTGCCAGGTCTCACCGACTGACACCGATACCTCTCCTCAGTGCAGGACTCCGAGAAGAATGGGCTGCCATTCCCCAAGAAACCTTCCAGCATCTGACTGAAGATATGCCTGCGAGAGTGGACGCTGTCATCAAGACTAAGGGTGAGCCAACATCATATTGAATTCCAGCACTACCGATGGAGGGCGCCACGAACTTGTAAGTCACTTTCAGCCGGGTGTCAGGGGATACTTTTGATCATGTAGTGTATGATACACATGAATTAATGAACTTCATGCCAATTAAATTTTTTCAGAGACCTCAAAATAAATGGAGCATACAGTAAAGAAACTGGTCGCTGACGATGCTGTTATCTACAGAAACAAAATGGTTCAAATGGCTCTGTGCACTATGCGACTTAACTTCTGAGGTCATCAGTCGCTTAGAACTTAGAACTAATTAAACCTAACTAACCTAAGGACATCACACACATCCACGCCCGAGGCAGGATTCGAACCTGCGACCGTAGCGGTCACGCGGTTCCAGACTGAAGCGCCTTTAACCGCACGGCCACATCGGCCGGCTCTACAGAAACAACCGTAAGGAAATGTAAAGAGACTTGGACAGAATTTCCACTTGGTGTAATGAATAATAGCTATCTTTAAATGCTTTGAAAGCTACCTGGGCTTGCTGAAAAGTAATGCCTCCGAATTTTTTCCGTGAAGACTCTTAAAAGGTTTTAAAATAAAACAAAAGCTATTAACATTCTACATGTCTACCTATTTATTTCTTAACATTGTCACCCCGGAGACGAATACATTTCTGCCAACGAGAGACTAGTTTGTTCATACCGCCACTATAGAATGTTTGATTTTGTTGACGGAGCCACCTTTGCTTGCACCACTTAATCAGTATCAAAGTGAAGTCCTCGAAGATGTTCTTCAGGTTCTGGAAACAGATAAAAATCAGATGGGGCCAAATCGGGACATTATGGAGGATGGTAGATGCCAGTGAACCCCCATGTCGTCTCGCTCGTGTGTGGTCTGGTATAGTCATGTTGAAGGAAAGGATGAACTCTTGAAATTCGAAACTCGATTACAGCACGCTGTTTCTCACGCACCGACATAGTTACGTTACACAGCGCCATGTTCCAAGCAAAAGTTCGGAGCCTTCAAATGGGAGAGGGCTGCAAATATGTAGGACATGAAGAAGAAAAATGTAGAATGTTAATAAAATTTGTTTTATTTAAATAGGTTTGGGTGTTTTTCACATAAAAAATTCGGAGGCATTACTTTTCAGCACGCCTTCGTAAGATAATACTTATAACAAAGAGAAGTAAGTGACCTACCGAGTACGTCACATCGTATAAATATTTAGGGACAATACACACATCAAAAAAAGTTTTGCATCACCCCGGTTCCCAGAACTCACGAAGATAAACGTTAACCGTGGATATTGTATCACAGACACAGTACGTTTGACTGTTGAGAGATGTCACTAAACCTGCCCAAAGATGAGAACAACCATCCATGAACAGCGCCTATTAGACGGATAGGGTCCAATAGCCGATCAGTTCCAGTTATTCCACCAGGAAGGAGGTACACGGCTCGTGTTCTCAGTAGTTCAACCATGCCTAGATGGTCAGTACCGCGGTTCGATCGCGTCCGCATTGTTACTTCGTGCCAGGAAGGGCTTTCAACAAGGGAATTGTCCAGGCGTCTCGGAGTCAACGAAAACGATGTTGCTCGGACATGGATGCGATACAGAGAGACAGGAATTGTCGATGACATTCCTCACGCAGGTCGCCCAAGGGATATTACTGCAGTGGATGACAGCTACCTATGGATTGTGGCTTGGAAGAACCCTGACAGCAATGCCACCATGTTGAATAATGCTTTTCGTGCAGCCACAGAACGTCGTGTTACGACTCAAACTGTGCGCAATAGGCCGCATGATGGCCAACTTCACTCCCGACTTCCATAGCGAGGTCCATGTTTGCAACCACAACACCACGCAGAGCGGTACAGATGGGCCCAACAAACTGCCGAATGGACCGCTCAGGATTGGCATCACTTTCTCTTCACCGATGAGTGTCACATATGCCTTCAACCAGACAATCGTCGGAGACGTGTTTGGAGACAACCCGGTCAGGCTGAACGCCTTAGACACACTGTTCAGAGAGTGCAGCAAGGTGGAGGCTCCCTGCTGTTTTGGGGTGGCATTATGTGCGGCCGATGTACGCCGCTGGTGGTCGTAGAAGGCGCCGTAACGGCTGTACGATACGTGAATGCCATTCTCCGTCCAATAGTGCAACCATATCGGCAGCATATTGGCGAGGCATTCGCCTTCATGGACGACAATTCGCACCCCCATCGTGTACATCTTGTGAATGACTTCATTCAGGATAACGACATCACCCGACTAGAGTGGCCAGCATGTTCTCCAGACATGAACCCTATCGAACATGCCTAGGATAGATTGAAAACGGCTGTTTATGGACGACGTGACCCGTCAACCACTCTGAGGGATCTAGGCCGAATCGCCGTTGAGGAGTGGGACAATCTGGACCAACAGTGCCTTGATGAACTTGTGGATAGTATTCCACGACGAATACAGGCATGCATCAATGCAAGAGGAAATGCTACTAGGTATAGAGGTAACGGTGTGTACAACAATCTGGACCACCACCTCTTAAGGTCTCGCTGTATGGTCATACAGCATGCAATGTGTGGTTTTCATGAGCAATAAAAAGGGCTGAAATAATGTTTTTGTTGATTTCTATTACAATTTTCTGTGCAGTTTCCGGAACTTTCGGAACCGAGGTGTTGCAAAACTTTTTTTGATTTGTGTGCTAAGAAGTGATATGAGGTAGGATGGGCACATAAAATCCGGAACGGGAAGAGGAATGGAAGACTTACGAGGAGAACACTGCAAGTGCCATATCCTGATTTCCCAGAAACTTATCTTAGTGGAACAGAGGTCACAATAAGCGATCACATGCCTCGGCTTATCTGTAGATACCCGACCATTTCTGAGAAAACGCCGGTCAGAGTTTTCCAGGTACTTTATGTGCCTTTTAACGCGCAACAATTTCACCTCAATGGGTGACACAGCGGCTAGGGCCAAGGGTTAACGGTTCTGCGCCCCGAGTTCGACACCAGATTTTATTCTTTTTATTTATTTTGTCATTTATGTATCAGAGTGATCCTTCGTTACACGATTAGAAATTCATGGATGAAGATGGAATATTCGTAGAAAGTAATTCCTCCGAAGTGTACCTCGCTCTGTCAAATCCGTGACGTATACTTTCATCGGCAAATAAATCATTTGATCCGAAAATTGCAGAATTGCACAACACAGCAAATGGATACCACAATTAGACACGATGCAATAAAAGTCTATGCGTTGATTCCTAATCAACTGGAAGCGCCACTTATTTGGGAAAATGGTCCGTTATACATGGTTTGCCGCGAAATTGTTGCTAAAGCGTGAAATCTTCAGCAATGTTAACGAAATTTCTTTTCCGAGTGAGATTCGTACGAAGAAATATGACTGTGGCAAACCTGCGTTTGCACGATGCTGTTGGTGTTCGGAATTTCTCTATCATCTAAGAGAAAGCACCAGTCTTCCTGAAGAATAAACATAAGCATTGATACAATAATGAAATATAAGAATATGAGGATTTAAACCTCTGAAAATACCACGCACATACTCTGAAGAGCCAAAGAAACTGGTACAACTACCTAATGTCGTGTAAAGTCCCCGCGAGCACGCAGAAGTGCCGCAACACGACGTGCCATGGACTCGACTAATGTCTGAAGTAGTGCTGGAGGCAATTGATACCATGAATCCTGTAGGGCTGTCCATAAATCCGTAAGAGTACGATTGGGTGGAGATATTTTCTGAACAGGACGTTGTAAGGCATCCCACATATTCTCAATAATGTTCATGTCTGAGGAGTTTGGTGAAAAGTGGAAGTGGTTGAACTCAGAAGAGTGTTCCTGGAGCCACTCCGTAGCAATCCCGGACGTGTGGGGTGTCACATTATACTGCTGGAATTGCCCAAGTCCGTCGGAATGCACAATGGACATGAATGGATGCATGTTATCAGACAGAATGCTTACGTGCGTGTCACCTGT
The DNA here is from genome assembly GCF_023864345.2 of Schistocerca serialis cubense. Classification (NCBI taxonomy): domain Eukaryota; kingdom Metazoa; phylum Arthropoda; class Insecta; order Orthoptera; family Acrididae; genus Schistocerca; species Schistocerca serialis. The sequence continues at coordinate 540,603,362 of NC_064640.1, forward strand.
CAGAGTCATATCTAGCCGGCCAGGGTGGCCGAGAGGTTCTAGGCGCTACAGTCTGGTACCGCGCGACCGATGTGTGTGAGGTCCTTAGGTTAGTTAGGTTTAAGTAGTTCTAAGTTCTGGGGGAATGATGACCTTAAAAAAAGTTAAGTCCCATAGTGCTCAGAGCCATTTGAACCATTTTTTAGAGTCGTATCTAGACGCATCAGGGGTCCCACATCATTCCGACTGCACACGCCCCGCACCATTACAGAGCCTCCACCAGCTTCAACAGTCCCCTGCTGACATGCTGGGTCCATGTGGTTCTCTCTATATTCGTACACGTCCATCCGCTCGATACAATTTGATACTCGTCCGTTCAGGCAACATGTTTCCAGTCATCAACAGTCCGATGTCGATTTTGACGGGCAAAGGCGAGGCGTAAAGCTTTGTGTCCTTTGTATCCTGCAGCCGTCAAGTTTACACGAGTGGGCCTTCGTCTCCAAAAGCCCTCATCGATGATGCTTCTTTGAATGATTTAGCATTAAAATCTGCATCAGTTTGCAGAAGGGTTGCACTTCTGTCACGTTGAACGATTCTCTTCAGTCGTCGTTGGTCCCGTTCTTGCAGGATCTTTTTCCGGCCATGGCGATGTCGGAGATTTGATGTTTTATCGGATTCCTGATATTCACGGTACACTCGTGAAATGGTCGTACGGGAAAATCCCCACTTGATCGCTACCTCGGAGTTGCTGTGTCCCATCGTTAGTGCACTATAACACCACGGTCAAACTCACTAAAATCTTGATAATCTGCCACTGTAGCAGCAGTAACCGATGTAACAACTGCGCTAGATACTTTTTGTCTTATATAGGCGTTGCCGATCGCAGCGCCGTATTCTGCCTTTTTACGTATCTCTGTATTTGAGTACGCATGGCTATACCAGTTTCTTTGGCGCTTCAGTGTATGTTATATAAGAAATGTATGACCCTTATTGTGAAACCCTGCTGTAATTTTACAATTAATATACAGCCCCTGGATCCTCTAACTTGCTAAGAAATATTTTTGAAGTAACCTTGTAAGATCCCTTCGCTTCTAAACTGATACTGTTATTACTCAGCTTAGCCGCGAGTCCGTAGAGGGTGGTATATGTGACATACAGTATGACTGGTCACAATTTCCACCCGGAATTTGCGAGTGTAAGTCGGACCTTCCTTAATCCGCCTTGGTGGGTCGCGTCGTCGGATTTCCTCCTACCTGTTCGCGGTGCAGCTCTCGTAAATGTCGTCCCGTGCAGATTCTTCATTGGCGCATTGGATGTCTCTGTCGGTGGAAGCTAATTGTCTAAAACTGCTGTCTATGAACTTTGGGGTATCTATTTACTCGAAATTAACATTCAGAATGCCGTAATATCACGTTTATTCCTATTAGATCAATAATGAAACACTCATGTCACAAACTACTCGTAACCGACAGCACGGCTACCATCGAACAAGACAGGAAGAGCTCTTAACGCCGACTGACGACTTTGGCGCGCAGTCCGTATCACTTACTAGTTTCGTCATAGTTAGTGGATTTCCGATCGAGTTCGTACTTACTAAGATACGCATTTGTTAATGAACGAGTGTGAATTTTAAAGAGGCAAAATTATGATAAATAGTTTTAAACATCCAGAGGCTCCTCCTAGTATTCATGTTGTCATAAATGACTTTAATTATTAAATATAAATAAACAAAATCGGTGACTTTGGCGCGAAGATGGCGGTACTTCCCGTCATGTATATTTCCCAGGCTGATGCTTGTTGCTAAGGTCCAGCCCCGAGCCCCACCCCACTACCCGCGACATATGGTCGCTTCGTCACCTAGCCAGCCAGCGTGCGAAATGCTCTCCGACTCATGGCCGGCTACGGACTAGAGCACTTCCTAACTATCGCGAATACATCAAGGAGAGACAATAATTTATTAAAACTGGTAAAAATGTGTTCCTCACGTAAGAGGCACCTTACAACCTTTTACAGACATTTATAGATAAAAGAAAAAGTAAAATAAAAGGAATAACGTGGTTTCGAACACGGGGTGCTGAAGGGTGAAGCCGCGAGGCTATCACTGTACTGCCACTCAAGTCTAAGTTATTGTGCGCTAAAAGACGTCTAAATTGCGTCAAGAACTTTGACCCTTTCTACGGATAAGCCGAAACCCGTGTTCGTCTATTTTCACCCCTCTTCCACTGAGCGAAGTTTCTGGGGAATCGGGTTGTGACACTTGTCGTGCGTCCTCGTTACATTTTTTTGGCAGCTTTCTGGGAAAATGCGGTGTATTTGTATAGGAAATTGCACACAAGACGCTATTGCGATCAATTCTATGGAATTTTTCCAGTGTGTGCGTCGTTATTATGTAAGCGTGACAATAGACACGCTGCTAGTATCATCACAAGTTATAGCCCACACCAACGTGTAAGAGAAATCCTCTGGCAAATTAAATGGGAATGCTTTGGAGAAAGATGTTGTAGTTGTCGCGAAACTCTGCTGGGTAATTTTAGACAACTTGTGCTGGAAGAATACTGTGCGCCTATTATGCTGTCACTATCGTAGATTTTGTGTAGCGATCGTGCGAATAAGGTAAGAGATTAGGACACATACAGAGGCGTACGGACAGAATTTGTTTCCTCGCTCGGTGCGTGAATGGAATAGTGCAGGAAAGCGATAATGCTGGTACCTACGGTGTGCATCCCGCCTCACACTGCAGTGTGTCTAGCGGGGTATATAGGTAGATACGCGTCCTGTGCAGCGATTACGACAGTGTCGGCGCCGTGGGACGGCTGCGTGCGACCATCTCGTAAATCTGTGTGTGAACGTCGTGGGCGCAGCTACGGCTGGTGGGCGGCGCGTGCTTGTGGGCAGGGCGCCTCCATTCATGGGCGCAGCCTGGCTCATTCGCGGCCGCTCGCTGTTCACAAAAAATGTCGCCTCTTTGGGGCGACTTCCGTGACTTGCTGGCCGGCGGCTTCCACCTACCGAAATAGGCGCCATCGCACGCTGTACGTTCGTTACAATGAGTCCTTTGGGTATTAATGACGCTCTCGTACAAGTCAGCGTTCACTTATTGATAAAACGCTAAAGCCGTCTAAATAAAATCATCCAACGCATATACAAGTGCGTTTGTATCTGGAGGGCGTTTGCTTGAGCAAAGCAAAATGTTTTTCTTTTCTTCTATTATCCAGACATGCTTCGCTGAAGTTTCAGCATCATCGGTGAGCTTTTGTTTTCTATCAGCTAAGCAGGAAAAATTACTCTTTTCTACTTGTACACATACAAATTTGAGTTTTTTAAGAAAGTATTTACAAACTTCCTGGCAGATTAAAACTGTGTGCCCGACCGAGACTCGAACTCGGGACCTTTGCCTTTCGCGGGCAAGTGCTCTACCAACTGAGCTACCGAAGCACGACTCACGGCCGGTACTCACAGCTTTACTTCTGCCAGTACCTCGTGTCCTACCTTCCAAACTTTACAGAAGCTCTCCTGCGAACCTTCCAGAACTAGCACTCCTGAAAGAAAGGATATTGCGGAGACATGGCTTAGCCACAGCCTGGGGGATGTTTCCAGAATGAGATTTTCACTCTGCAGCGGAGTGTGGGCTGATATGAAACTTCCTGGCAGATTAAAACTGCCCGCGAAAGGCAAAGGTCCCGAGTTCGAGTCTCGGTCGGGCACACAGTTTTAATCTGCCAGGAAGTTTCATATCAGCGCACACTCCGCTGCAGAGTGAAAATCTCATTCTGGAAGTATTTACAAATTTGAAAACCAGTGAAAACTTTGTATGTATGTCTTGTTACCATATGCTCTGTTTCTCCTGATTTTTTTAATGTTTTGTATAACAGTTGTTTTCCTTCCACAATCTGTCACCTGCAACCGTAGAGAATTTAACGTAGAAAATTTTAGCTCGAAATTTTACGATTGTGAATGCTGTGGTTAGGCCCAATATTGATTAATTCTGTGTGGTAGTGTGTGTGTGTGTGTGTGTGTGTGTGTGTGTGTGTGTGTGTGTGTGTGGCTGTGGTTAGGCCCACTATTAATTAATTCCGGCCGGCCGTCGTGGCCGAACGGTTCTAGGCGCTTCAGCCTGGAACCGCGCGACCGCTACGGTCGCAGGATCGAATCCTGCCTCGGGCATGGATGTGTGTGATGTCCCTAGGTTAGTTAGGTTTAAGTAGTTCTAAGTTCTGGGGGACTGATGACCTCAGATGTTAAGTCCCATAGGGCTCAGAGCCATTTGAACAAATTAATTCTGTGTGATGTGTGTGTGTGTGTGTGTGTGTGTGTGTGTGTGTGTGTGTGTGTGGCTGTATTTCACTTACTTTTTCTGGTTTCCTTATTGTGGGAGACTGGCTTCAAATGGCTCTCAGCACTACGAGATTTAACTTCTAAGGTCATCAATCCCCTAGAACTTAGCACTACTTAAACCTAACTAACCTAAGGACATCACACACATCCATGCCCGAGGCAGGAGTCGAACCTGCGACCGTAGCGGTCACGCGGTTCCAGACTGTGTGCGAGACTGTGAAAGGAAAACAACTGTAATGCAAGATATAAAAAGTCAGGAGAAGCACAGCATGTGGTAACAAGACATACACTCCTGGAAATTGAAATAAGAACACCGTGAATTCATTGTCCCAGGAAGGGGAAACTTTATTGACACATTCCTGGGGTCAGATACATCACATGATCACACTGACAGAACCACAGGCACATAGACACAGGCAACAGAGCATGCACAATGTCGGCACTAGTACAGTGTATATCCACCTTTCGCAGCAATGCAGGCTGCTATTCTCCCATGGAGACGATCATAGAGATGCTGGATGTAGTCCTGTGGAACGGCTTGCCATGCCATTTCCACCTGGCGCCTCAGTTGGACCAGCGTTCGTGCTGGACGTGCAGACCGCGTGAGACGACGCTTCATCCAGTCCCAAACATGCTCAATGGGGGACAGATCCGGAGATCTTGCTGGCCAGGGTAGTTGACTTACACCTTCTAGAGCACGTTGGGTGGCACGGGATACATGCGGACGTGCATTGTCCTGTTGGAACAGCAAGTTCCCTTGCCGGTCTAGGAATGGTAGAACGATGGGTTCGATGACGGTTTGGATGTACCGTGCACTATTCAGTGTCCCTTCGACGATCACCAGTGGTGTACGGCCAGTGTAGGAGATCGCTCCCCACAGCATGATGCCGGGTGTTGGCCCTGTGTGCCTTGGTCGTATGCAGTCCTGATTGTGGCGCTCACCTGCACGGCGCCAAACACGCATACGACCATCATTGGCACCAAGGCAGAAGCGACTCTCGTCGCTGAAGACGACACGTCTCCATTCGTCCCTCCATTCACGCCTGTCGCGACACCACTGGAGGCGGGCTGCACGATGTTGGGGCGTGAGCGGAAGACGGCCTAACGGTGTGCGGGACCGTAGCCCAGCTTCATGGAGACGGTTGCGAATGGTCCTCGCCGATACCCCAGGAGCAACAGTGTCCCTAATTTGCTGGGAAGTGGCGGTGCGGTCCCCTACGGCACTGCGTAGGATCCTACGGTCTTGGCGTGCATCCGTGCGTCGCTGCGGTCCGGTCCCAGGTCGACGGGCACGTGCACCTTCCGCCGACCACTGGCGACAACATCGATGTACTGTGGAGACCTCACGCCCCACGTGTTGAGCAATTCGGCGGTACGTCCACCCGGCCTCCCGCATGCCCACTATACGCCCTCGCTCAAAGTCCGTCAACTGCACATACGGTTCACGTCCACGCTGTCGCGGCATGCTACCAGTGTTAAAGACTGCGATGGAGCTCCGTATGCCACGGCAAACTGGCTGACACTGACGGCGGCGGTGCACAAATGCTGCGCAGCTAGCGCCATTCGACGGCCAACACCGCGGTTCCTGGTGTGTCCGCTGTGCCGTGCGTGTGATCATTGCTTGTACAGCCCTCTCGCAGTGTCCGGAGCAAGTATGGTGGGTCTGACACACCGGTGTCAATGTGTTCTTTTTTCCATTTCCAGGAGTGTATAATTCTAATTTTGGCGTCTCTTTGGTGATGTTCTGTGCTCAGAAGTATTGTACCCATTTAAATAGCACACAGCAAATTTTACAAGTTAAGCCACCAGTATCTGTCATCATTTCTGCCACGATAAGATACAGTGATATTATAACGTATTTTGAGTAACGAAGCAAACGCGCTGAAACAGTTGGAAAGTGAATGTAAGATGTGTTCCATTTTCTTCATGACAAAATACAGTCGATATCGTAAACATATTTTGAAGATGTAAGCAAAGTTTAGAACATTTATAAGAAATTAGAAATTTATGTATTTAAAGGGGACTCGAAAATGTTCCCACATTGTTAAAGAAACACTCCACCAAACAGGGGAAAATGTTATACCTATCAGCACTTTCCAGAGTTTCTCCCTGTAACAGAAGTTTAATACCTATTCTCATTCCATTTTGAAACGATAGCTTTCACAGAATGTGTGCTGCAGTCTTTTTCTGAAATTACAAAAAGTTCTCCGAAAAGTAAGATTTTTCTAATTGTGACAAACTGTTCCAAACTACAACATGTGCATAGTAAGAAATATTGCATTTAATTTAAATGTCTTGGAATCGAGTAAATCTTGTCAATAATGTATGTAATAGCTCAAATGGTTCAAATGGCTCTGAGCACTATTGGACTTAACATCTGAGGTCATCAGTCCTCTAGAACTTAGAACTACTTAAACCAACTAACCTAAGGACATGACACACATCAATGCCCGGGGCAGGATTCGAACCTGCGACCGTAGCAGTCGCGCAGTTCCGGACTGAAGCGCCGAGAATCGCTCGGCCGCCGCGGCCGGCTTTAATAGCTCACATGTTACATTATTATTCTACTGCACACCAATAATAGAGAAGACGTAATTTTAAAAACGTTGCCGCGCGGGATTAGCCGAGCGGTCTCAGGCGCTGCAGTCATGGACTGTGCGGCTGGTCCCGGCGAAGATTCGAGTCCTCCCTCGGGCATGGGTGTGTGTGTTTGTCCTTACGATAATTTAGGTTAATTAGTGTGTAAGCTTAGGGACTAATGACCATAGCAGTTAAGTCCCATAAGATTTCACATACATTTGAACATTTTTTTTATAACGTTTTTAAGTTTAGGTATTGGCAACCAACACAAATTTCCGTTTTCACGGTTGCGACATTGTTAAGACATAAAAGAAATTCATTTAAGTTTACAAATGTAAGTATTTCATTGCATAACTATATCCCGTTTCAAGGGGCAAGATGGTGCATAATTGACCAAGTGTGCCTTAACCGTCCACACGTTGTGTAAATGGTTTTAAAAATACATAGAATTTTATTTGCCGTAAAACTCTGTAACTGAAAAATTAACAGTATCCTCCAAATAGCTTTACTATATTATTTAGCACGTGTAGAACAAGTAATATTTACAAACGCTGCACAAAACATAACCTCATGTCACACAACAACAGCAACATTAGAAAATGCCGGAAAATGTTTGTGGCGATTTCTAGTGCGCATTCCTTCGTGTAATTCTAAAATCTGTCACTAAACTGCACCACGGTCCAGGAAACATCTAAAGCTGTGCATAGGGACACATCACGTGCTCCTAGCTGCAGTATCCTCCAGGTACAATACTTCCCCATATCTCCTTGTCAAGCTGACTGTGAAAATTTGTTTCCAATCGTTATTTGCTCCCAAGCCTTCCACGTTTATCTCAAACCAACTGTTCATTTAATCAGTGGTCAGTCGCACAGACAATTTCCCTCTCTTTTTTTCCTAGCGTTTATCGCTTCGTTCGAGGCCTATTTTTTCATGATTTGGCAAACTTATTTAACTTTGTGGCCGGATGCTTTTCTCGCTTCTACGTTCGTGAGTTAGCCCAAAGGAGGGAATCTGCGCGCGTCATTTCTCTGTGAAACTTGCAAACTTTTCTCTAAATGTTACTGTATGGTAACTACTTTTGCATTGTATGTTTCGAAGTGGAGACTCGTACCATCTCAGCATTTGGTATCTCGGAGAATACGGACGTGATTAGCGAAAGACTGGCATGATGAACTTCCAGTATAAATGTATGTCAGTACAGTTATAGCGTATCACAGCAGGCTTAAAAAGTTTAAAGAATTGTTTATTATTATGCTACCATAAGTCTGTTGCGTTTGCTCCGTTGATTTTCTCATATGGAAGCTGTTAAGATGTGAAGCACTGCACATGTTATACAGTCCATGTTTTCTCCCTCAACAATCCTTAGTTAAACCACATGTACAACTTGAGGGTGAATCTATTCTGTTTGCTCAAAATAAATTTTTTTTAGAGGGTGTCCGTCTTGAGCGAAACACATTATTTTTTCTTTTCTTCTATTACCCAGACATCTTTTGCTGAAGTTCCTGCATCATTGATAGGCATTTACTTTCTTTCAATTAAATAGGAAAAAATGCTTTTTACTACTTACACGCATATAAATTTGAGTTTTTAAGAAAGTATTTACAGATTTGAAAAACAGACGAAGTTTTGTTTATACACTCCTGGAAATGGAAAAAAGAACACATTGACACCGGTGTGTCAGACCCACCATACTTGCTCCGGACACTGCGAGAGGGCTGTACAAGCAATGATCACACGCACGGCACAGCGGACACACCAGGAACCGCGGTGTTGGCCGTCGAATGGCGCTAGCTGCGCAGCATTTGTGCACCGCCGCCGTCAGTGTCAGCCAGTTTGCCGTGGCATACGGAGCTCCATCGCAGTCTTTAACACTGGTAGCATGCCGCGACAGCGTGGACGTGAACCGTATGTGCAGTTGACGGACTTTGAGCGAGGGCGTATAGTGGGCATGCGGGAGGCCGGGTGGACGTACCGCCGAATTGCTCAACACGTGGGGCGTGAGGTCTCCACAGTACATCGATGTTGTCGCCAGTGGTCGGCGGAAGGTGCACGTGCCCGTCGACCTGGGACCGGACCGCAGCGACGCACGGATGCACGCCAAGACCGTAGGATCCTACGCAGTGCCGTAGGGGACCGCACCGCCACTTCCCAGCAAATTAGGGACACTGTTGCTCCTGGGGTATCGGCGAGGACCATTCGCAACCGTCTCCATGAAGCTGGGCTACGGTCCCGCACACCGTTAGGCCGTCTTCCGCTCACGCCCCAACATCGTGCAGCCCGCCTCCAGTGGTGTCGCGACAGGCGTGAATGGAGGGACGAATGGAGACGTGTCGTCTTCAGCGATGAGAGTCGCTTCTGCCTTGGTGCCAATGATGGTCGTATGCGTGTTTGGCGCCGTGCAGGTGAGCGCCACAATCAGGACTGCATACGACCGAGGCACACAGGGCCAACACCCGGCATCATGCTGTGGGGAGCGATCTCCTACACTGGCCGTACACCACTGGTGATCGTCGAGGGGACACTGAATAGTGCACGGTACATCCAAACCGTCATCGAACCCATCGTTCTACCATTCCTAGACCGGCAAGGGAACTTGCTGTTCCAACAGGACAATGCACGTCCGCATGTATCCCGTGCCACCCAACGTGCTCTAGAAGGTGTAAGTCAACTACCCTGGCCAGCAAGATCTCCGGATCTGTCCCCCACTGAGCATGTTTGGGACTGGATGAAGCGTCGTCTCACGCGGTCTGCACGTCCAGCACGAACGCTGGTCCAACTGAGGCGCCAGGTGGAAATGGCATGGCAAGCCGTTCCACAGGACTACATCCAGCATCTCTACGATCGTCTCCATGGGAGAATAGCAGCCTGCATTGCTGCGAAAGGTGGATATACACTGTACTAGTGCCGACATTGTGCATGCTCTGTTGCCTGTGTCTATGTGCCTGTGGTTCTGTCAGTGTGATCATGTGATGTATCTGACCCCAGGAATGTGTCAATAAAGTTTCCCCTTCCTGGGACAATGAATTCACGGTGTTCTTATTTCAATTTCCAGGAGTGTATATTAATGCCTCCAGCTGCTGACGGGCGTTGATAGATATCAACGGGGACAGATGAAAATGTATGCCCCGACAGGGACTCGAAACCGGGATCTCCTGCGTGTGCCATGTAAGCAAGAGATCCCGGGTTCCAGTCCCGGTCGGGGTACACATTTTCACCTGTCCCCGTTGATATATATCAACGCCCGTCAGCAGCTGAAGGTATTATTATATAATTCTACTTTCGTTCTAGACGATTTCAGGTCATCAATGGTATCTGTTCTTTCGGATATGTCCGAAAGAACAGACACCATATCCATATAAATATAAAAAGACACCAGCATGTTTCACTTTCTAAGAATAAGGTTCGGCATGTGTTTCAGTTCTTCTGTATACATACTGCTTTATGCACTTGACTCTTTAAAGAATATGTAGAACTGCTAATCAGGGTCCGTCTTTCTTTTGTTGCTTATTTTCCCAAAATTTTTCATCTTATCATTATAGGTCTATCGGCTCTGTAGTGCACGGGCGTTTTTGACTTCCAGTCTCAGTTTTGTAAGTTGCTTGTCCAGGAACTTTAGACAGTCGGTCTTCTGTCAGTATATAGTACTTGCAGTTGTCTGTGAGTCAACAGCGCCTTTCGTGACGTACTTCTTACTATCGGCTAGCCATCGTACCGTGGTTTGTGGTGCTCTATTAATGTTGTGGAAGATTTTCTAGGCAGGCGATAGTTGATTGATTTGGAGGAGGGGACCAAACAGCGAGGTCATCGGTCTTATCGTATGAGGAAAGGATGGGGAAGGAAATGGGCTGTGCCTTTTCAAAGGAATCATCCCGGCATTTGCCTGAAGCTATTTAGGGAAATCACGGAAAACGTAAATCAGGATGGCCGAACGTGGGTTAGAACCCTCGTCCTCTCGAATGCGAGTCCAGTGTGCAAACCACCGCACCACCTCGCTCGGTAGCAATAGTTGTCCGTTCGTGTTGCATATCAGTAAAATTTTTGATGCCTTTCCGTGAAGCGGAACTAAACTGTTCAGTCATGTGATACAGTTCTCTGCTTTTGCGCAACGAGATGTTATTTCTTCTACGTCTGTCGGTCCTCTTTCTTAAGGACATTTATTTACTTTTTAAAAATATTCCTTAGTTGATGTTATCCTTATGCCATATCCAGAGCAAGATCAAGGTCATAAACGGCATCAGAGGCGGACTAGGTGGAATCGTTAAAACACACGGAAATAAGAAGACTTTATTTATATATATATCACAGGTGCAACCTAATAGTTTCCGATATATTGAAGTGTTACAGCGATTACGATCCGTTGCAGACATACTCGAAGAGCAAAGAACTATTTAAATGCATGGCTGTGTCCGTATGGTGTAAGTCCGGCTTTCATATCCCCCAGTTAGCAGTATTTCTTATTCTTTGGAAAGACAATAAAAGTACTGTGAGCAATGGCAAAAGAATAATTAACGAACGTGCCCGCAAACTTTCACGACGTTGACTAGGTAGACAATAAGATGTTTAGGAATGATGTCGAACGTACTGCTACTGAAAATGCTCAATGCCATGTTCTGAAACTTTGGGCCCCTGATAATACATAAAAAATAGCTCGGTGCGATTACGTTAATAAGTGAAAACATAAAGTAAATATTTGAACGACAGTTATAATAATGATATTTTGTGCGTTAGTGATTCTCGGTTAACAGTGCCTAAAAGCAAAGGCGTTTCTGTAATTACGAGAAACAGCCTTGCCAAGCAATGCAGCATGACAAAATGTAGCAAAAGAAGTTGAAAGCCGATTGAGGGTGAGTCAAAGTGATGACAAGCGTGAAACAGATGATGCAGATACAGCGTTTCTCACTATTAGTTGATAATATGCCAGGAAAAGAATAAAGAAATTATTTTCTGTTTACATAAAAAAGTGCGTTTTCTCAAATAGCTTTCGTTTTCCGCTTTTCTTATGACAAAAGAAGTGGAAGGATATTCGAAAAAAGCTGACCGAACGCAGCAGGTCAATGCTAGATAGTAATTGGAGAAAAAAAAGAAACTTTAGCTACGTTGTCTCAGTTAGTGGTTGTGTGTGTGGGGCAGGTGTACAGTTACCTGCGGCGGGTTTCTGAGAGGCTGCAGGCGTTCGGAGTTGAATGGGGCGGCATGAATGGCCGGTCAAAAGCGCTTACCTGGCCACCTCCAGCGCTTTGTGCTGCTCCCCCTCACACACTTCCCTCAAACGGCGCCAAATTGCAATATATGGCCAGGCACAGCACGCCGAGTGACCGCCGCCGGCCGATCTTTAACAGCCGATCTTTACCCAGCGAGCACAAGTGAATCGGCGTAAAAATAATTAACTGAAATACAAATCGCGATCTGACACACGTACAAAATTTAATAAAGTAAAACGTATCGTAATCATTTTCTTTACACGCATTATTTTTTTTTAAGTTTAGTCCTTTCTTGCACTACAGATCACATTACAGTACCAGACAATTTTATTTTGACACGGTGAACGTAAAAAGTACTGGGACACCTATATGTGTGTCTCGATAACTCAGTGACTGCTTTAAATATGAAGACAAATGCATCCCAATAAATATCTACAATATAAATATGGATTATGATATTGTGAAGCATATTTACCATGGTAGTAATTGCATGGAGAAGGGGAGCGGTAGGTATTGGACTTAGCAGAGTAAGGTTTTAACACAATAATTTCTTTTATTTTCCTGAGGTCTCCACACTGGAAATTTCGCACAATCATTTAAAAGACGTATCCAGTTATTGGCAGTTTATCTGGTAATAAATATGAAACCAGTCGCATTTTTACGATTTATTTAACCACGAACATATTTTCGAGCCACTGCAGGCTCATTATCAGATGAAGGTGTTGCAAGAACATTATGTTTTGGACGAAGTGTAGCTAGTGCAGTGCTGGCGCTGCTGGTGGAAATGACGGTAATTTAGTACTCGGTGGCGGAACATTTACGAACCCGAAAGCTTTTTATGTTTTAGGTACTTACAGTGCACTTACCTTGAGGTATCCATGTCATATCGCTTCATATAACGTATATTATTAAGCTATGTACGCAAATATACGTAGTATTTAGCTACACTTGGTTTTACACTGATTCACATAATGTAAAAACTCTATGTTTTTACAGAAAATGGGGATATGGTAGATATTACACTTTACTACATTATGCTTTTTGGCAAGAGATACATTGTATTATGGTACAAGTGTTACTAGTACATATTTTACATTTCAGTAATGTTGCTAGCTGCAGAAGTGTCGTTATGTTGGCAACAAAATTTTTACATATGGGTTAACAATTTTACAGAAGGTACACAGACAGAGGGGAATATTTAATACATAATTAAAAACTTTTTGTGAGTTACAGAATACCATAGTCGTTACATGCCAAGAAGATCGAGATTTATGCAGGAAGATGAATATGTGTTATTATTGTCATTTTTGTTGTTTTGGTGCCAGGATACCCTGGAAATTCTGGAAGAAAAGGTTTTGTGTTGACTCAGTTTGCTCATTTAGGATTTTTTTGGAGTGATTTTAGTTTGTGGATGTAAATCTCTAGTTGTTCTAGGAGGTCCATCTGTATTCCTTACTCAGCAATGTGTAGCACAGAAAGATTGTCAATGATATCATCAACAGTGAGTAAATGAACAAATAGAGTCAGCACAAAACCTTTTTTTTCCAGAATTTCCAGGATATCCTGGCACCAAAACAACAAAAATGACTGTAATAACACATATTCATCTTCCGGCATAAATCTCGATCTTCTTGGCATGTAACGACTATGGTATTCTGTAACTCACAAAAAGTTTTTAATTATGTATTAAATATTCCACTCTGTCTGTGTACCTTCTGTATAATTGTTAACCCATTTGTAAAAATTTTGTTGCCAACATAACGACACTTCTGCAGCTAGCAACATTACTGAAATGTAAAATATGTTCTAGTAACACTTGTACCATAATACAATGTATCTCTTGCCAAAAAGCATTATGTAGTAAAGTGTAATATCTACCATATCCCCATTTTCTGTAAAAACATAGAGTTTTTACATTCTGTGAATCATTGTGAAACTAAGTCTAGCTACATACTGTGTATATTTGTGTACATAGCTTAATAATGTACGTTATAAGAAGCGATCTGACATGGATACCACAAGGCAGTGCACTGTAAGTACCAAAACATAAAAAACCTTCGGGTTTGTAAATGTTTCGTCACGGATTACTAAATTTCCGTCATTTCCACCAGCAGCGCCAGCACTGCATCTAGCTACACGTGGTCCACAAAATAATGTTCTTGTAACACCTTCATCTGTTGATGAGCCGGCAGTGGTTCGAAAACATGTTCATGGTTGAATAAAATGTAAAAAAGCGATTGGTTTCATATTTATTACCAGACAAATCGCCAATTTTGATCACAGTCGCAGTTCGCCATCCGCAATGGATATACTGAAAATATTCCAGTTAATTTTATACAGTTTAAACCAAGCACTCTGCACCAACTATCAGTTTAAATTAGATTAGAAACATTAAACTAAAGATCTTGACCATTAAGGTTGCAGTTTTAACTAAGCAGCTACAATTATCAAATCACCTTTAAAACCAATGAAAGACTAGTGTTACGAACTTGAATTAGAGCTTTAAAAATTCAGCGACTGTCAAGATTGATAGACAAGTTTCAAAAGCAATAACAATATGTAATCACCACCTTTGTAGCAAGGACACCCAATCAACACACCAATTAAGCTCTAAAAAACTTCAATTACAGGTTTAAAAACTCGACAGCTACCAAGACTGATAGACAGACAGGTTTCAAAAGCCATAACAGTACGTAATCACCTCCACTGTAGCAAGGACACCCAATCAACATACCAACTAAGCTGGGCTCCGTATAGCTGCTTTGTGTGGCTTACAAATTAGGAATACAACTAGCGCCAATGGGCCACTTGACTTAAATACACAGAAAGACTAGTTACACACATACCATACACTTGAACTAAGAGTAATTACTACTCGACTGGCTATGTAACATCAGTGCCCAGTTGGCTCGTACTTCGTGTTAATAGACTTCTGGGAACTAACCAGAATACAAACTGGTTTCACCTCAGTAAAAGGCACTTAAGACAATGTTCAAGAGAAATATTTCTAACATCGCCAAAGCGCGGCTAGGGACAGTACGATGAAAATGGGTGTCCCACGGCAAGGGACGCACTGGCTCAGAATAACAAATGAAGGGTTGCCAGATCCAACACGATCCTGCTGCGCAGACGAGATGGGCGAAAATCACCAGCGAATATGCATCAGAAACTTGTAACCAAGTTTAAAACTTGCCTCGCAAAAAATTCCAATAAGCGGCGGGTACCACCCCTCCACTGCAATGCGTGGCACCTTTGCCCTCTTCCACACCTGACAGTGTACCAAACGAGAGCTCTAGGGCATTACCAAGCGAGCAAGAATTCTTTTTCCACCCGTCGTGCTGTGTTAAATCTTTATTTTCCTCTTCCCGCGCCTCCTATCGACCCACGGCGAAGACCATAGTGCTGCGGTGCAGCAACACGGTCTTCGATCGCTCTCATCAGGTATCGATGGGAAGCATGTGCGAAAGTATTACACTGGACTCAGTTATAGTGAAGCTAAGCTAACGAGTGTATGCAAAATTAGCATTACATAGACATACAACATACTCAAGGAGATCGTTTGTCTGAATCTCATTACTGACAGACAATCCAAAAATACACAGACGGAAAAAAACGCAACACCAAAAAATAATTAATGTAGAGTAATGAAATTTCGGGGACACATTTGTCTAGGTAACACATTCAAGTGATTGACACTGAAAGATCATACGTTAATGTAAGCGCGAGATAAGCCATTGCAAATGTGAAATGCTTGTACATTAATAACTAGTGTAACAGCCAGAATGGTGAATTCAAGCAAGTAAACGTGCATGCATTGTGTTGTACAGGTGCTGGATGTCAGTTTGTGGGATCGAGCTCCATGCCTGTTGCACTTGGTCGGTCAATACACGAATTGTGAATGTTGGTTTTGGATGACGCTGGAGTTGTACGATGATGTCGAATATGTGCTCGATTGGAGACAGATTTGGTGATCGAGTAGGCCAAGGCAACATGTCGACACACTGTAGATCATGTTGGGCTACAAAAGCGGTATGTGGGTGAGCGTTATCCTGTTGGAAAACTCCCCAGGAATGCTGTTCATCAATGCAGCACAACAGGTCGGATCATCAGACTGAAGTACAAATCTGCTGTCAGGACGTGAAGGATAACGACGAGGATACTCCTGCTATCATACGAAATCGCACCCCTGACCATAACTCCAGGTGGGGGTCCAATCTGTCCAGCATACAGACAGGTTGGTTGCAGACTCTCAATGCCCTCTTTCTAACCAACACACGGCCATCATTGGCACAGAGGCAGAACCAACTTTCATCAGAAAACACAACACACCTCCATCCTGCCCTCCAAAGATCTCTCGCTTGATACCACTGAAGTTGCAAATGGCGGTGGTTTGGGGTCAGTGGAATGCACGCCACAGGGATGGTTTGGAGGTATCCTTGAAGTAACCGATTTTTAACAGATCGTTGTGTCACTATGGTGAGAACTGCTGCTCATACTGCTGCTGCAGACGCGGTACGATGCACCAGAGCCATACACCAAACACGACGGTATTCCCTCTCGGTAGTGCCACGTGGCCGTCCGGGGTCCGACCTTCTTGCGACTCTACATTCCCGTGACAACCGCTGCCAGCAATCGTGTAAAGTGACTACATCCCTGCCAAGTCTTTCTGCAGTATTGCAGAAGAAACATCCAGCTTCTCGTTGCCCTACTTCACTACCTCGTTAAAACTCAGTGAGATGCTGATAATGGCGTCTTCGTCGTCTTAAAAGCATTCTTGGCAAACATCAGCTCATCACGTCCAGTCTCGGAGGTAACTAATGCTCACGACTTTTTTTTCCTTTATTGAATTTTGATTCCCCCCGAAGGGGGCGGGATGGCAGCAGCTTAGTACGCTGCTCTTCAGCGTACAGAATTTTTAAAACATAAGAAGAAGATAAGAAACAATAAAAGCCGGCGATAAAACGGTGACATAAATTGTAAAACGGCGGAAAACTGTGGAAAGTTAAAACATAAAACAAAGGGTTGGTGATACTAATAAAATACAAAGGAAGAAAATAGGTAAAGTAGTAGACAGACAGTTAAAAAACACAGCGACATTCTGGTTTGTGTTTGCAAGAGATATAAAAATCACACCCAGCGACAGTATGATTTCTGTTCGCAACACTCCGGAAAAGACGCACAACACTTAAAACACTCACTGGAAACACTGCACTAAAAGGTCGGCACGAAGATGACACGCCACAGTCAAAGGGAGGTGGTGGGGGGGGGGTCGTGGACAGATGAGGGGGAAAAAATGGGGAGGAGAGGAAAAACGAAGTGGGGGGGGGGACTCATGAGGAGGGGCAGGGCAGACGAGAGAGGGAATGGGGAAAGGCAGAGGAGGAAAATGCAAAAGGACTCGGGGGAGAGAAGGGAGGCAGGGAGAGGTTAGACGGGGAAAAACAGGATGGAAAGGGGGTGAGAGGGAGCCCAGGAAAAGGACAGAGGAAGGGAGGGGGAGTGAGGATCAGAGTTGATAGGAGGGATAAATGGAGGGAGAGAGGGCATCATCCGGAAGGGGGAGTCGACGGAAGCCACCTTGGGAAAAGAAATGAAGGGTGTAAAGATGGATGGTAGGGGGGACACAACGGTGAAGGAGCGGAAGAGGGCGGGGGTTGGAGAGGAGTAGAGCAACCAGGGCATGAGGAGGATCAAGGTGGCGGGAGGTGTAGAGTATGCGGATATGTCCGAGGAATAGGAGCAGATGGGGGAAAGAAATCATTTCGTAGAGGATCCGCATGGGGGATGGGAGGCGTATATGGAAGGCGAGGCAGGGTGCATGGCACTCGAGGATCGGGGGTACTTATAGAATTTGGGGGGGGGGGCGGTTATCCAGGTGGGACTGGCATAAAAGAGGATGGGACGGATTAAGGATTTGTAGATGTGAAGGATGGTAGAGGGGTTCAGTCCCCATGTCCCGCCAGAGAGGAGTTTGAGGAGTCGGGGGCAGTTGTGGGCTTTGGATTGGATAGAATAGAGATGAGTGATCCATGTGAGTTGACAGTCAATGGTGAAGCCAAGGTAGGTGAGGGTGGGGGAGACGCTCACGATCGTTACAGCGTGTATTTAAAGCAATGCTGATTTGTATCATCATAGTCGCCGTACTAGCGGCCCTCATACGCGACTGGCGCGGTATTTGAATAGACATCATCTTCCAGATTTAGAAACACGCCTATCAACTTTGGTTTATATCGCACAACTCCTTCTAAGTGTTTCGACTTCTTTTCCGTCATTGCGGATGGCAAAACATCAATAACCCAACACTGCCAACGAGTATTTGCGCGGTCTACTAAGATACGGTAAACAACACCATACCGACTGTCTAAAAGCTACACAAAATAAAACTAAGACACACTGCACAAGCTGCAAAATGATGGACACTTTCAGGCAATTATTCGCATGCAGAAATCACATAGTAATAAAGAAACTGGACCAGAAAAAAACTGGCAATAACAATAATTCACATAGTATGACGGGATTGTAAGCTGTTTCACAAATCCAGAAACAACAGCTATACCTGGCTAATGAGGCAATGCGTACATTTTGTTATACATAACTTAATTACGTTATTAGAAGAATATATACAGGGTGACCCAAAAGTCCGAGCCGGCCGATGTTGCCGAGCGGTTCTAGGCGCTTCAGTCTGGAACCACATGACCGCTACGGTCGCAGGTTCGAATCTTGCCTCGGGCATGGATGTGTGTGATGTCCTTAGGTTAGTTAGGTTTAAGTAGTTCTACGTTCTAGGGGACTGATGACCTCAGATAGTAAGTCCCATAGAGCTGAGAGCGATTTTTGAACCAAAAGTCCGTTAACATTTGAAAATGCACTAATTCACGGAGTAATGTAGGTAGAGAGGTAAAAATTCACACACGTGCCAGTAACTACATAGAGTTTTATTGAAAGCAAGAGCACGTGCATGAACAGTCCATCTGATGGCGCTGGACAGCAGCAAGTCAATGATGCCGCATCAGATTCGTGTCTGAAATGAGTTGTAGTGAAAGAGTGAGATGCACCAGCAATCACGGTACTTTGACTTTACCGGAAAATGCAATGTTAGTAAAACTTTACTATCACAATGGAGAATTCCCTAAACGTGTGAGAGACATCTTGCACACACCGTGTCACTAGCGATTGTCGGGTTATCTGAAGTTGCCAGTCTTTCTCGTCTTCCGACCTCATTAGGGATGTTAAAATACAACATCAGACAGCAATTTCTCGCCATACTTGCTGATGTTCTGCACAGTGCTGTTCACAACAATTTCTCTCGACTACATGGATAACGACCGACGTGTTGAACATTTGTTATAAAGAACATAGTCTTTGCTAACAATCAATTGTTGTGCTAATTATTGCTTTTGTATCTGTTGGTCATTTTGTGCACTTTTTTTGTTTCACTAAAAGACCATGTCACTTCAAGCATGTTTGTCAGTTTTTACATCTCTATTTACATTATTCCGTGAATTAGTGCATTTTCAAATGTTAAGAGACTTTTGGGTCATCCTGTATATTACATCCCTTCTAATAACGTCATTATGTGTAACAAAATGTACGCATTGCCCCGCCACTGCACAAATTTCGCGGCATTTAAGTCGGCTATTCGAAGAACATGTTTATTCGATGAGATATTTCAAAAGCGAGGTTATTTCGGTTGAATTTAGTTAGCCTCCCGGCTACATACATGATCATACCGTCGCCAAATCCGCGAATGCTGACGCTGTACGCAGTCAAGAATGAAACGTATTTGTAAACTGTGTTGTGACTCATATGCAAGCTGACATAAGCACTTAAGGCTTCCTTTCAAGCGGAAGCGAGAGTGGGCTATAGTTACCCGGGGAGGTTTTTGGGGGTGTGTGCGTGGCAGCGTACTTGGCTCTGTTACAGCTGTCTTGCCGAGCTTTTCCCAGAACATGTCGTCATTGTCTGCTGTACTTACGAAGCAAGTGTGCTTTTAAAAGAGTGCGTTTGATTTTTACCTTTGCCAGCCCCCCTCGAAGAGATGGTCTGACAGCAGGACAAATTCAGCTCCTCAGGCAAGGATGTATGTGACGAAATTAGACTTCCTTACGCTATAAGGGGACGGACATTAAAAGGAGACATCATCAAGAAATCAGAAGTTTTCGAGATGTGAATCTACGGCACAGATACCGTGAATGGTGAGAAAGAGAGATGAAGAAGTCCTTTAGCGAGTTTCCAGAATTGGGAATTATCTAGTTTAACCAAGAGGAGAAAGACGGCTTATTTACACTACTGGCCATTAAAATTGCTACACCACGAAGATGACGTGCTACAGACGTGAAATTTAACTGACAGGAAGAGGATGCTGTGATATGCAAATGATTCGCTTTCCAGAGCATTGGCACAAGGTTGGCGCCGGTGGCGACACCTACAACGTGCTGACATGAGGAAAGTTTCCAACCGATTTCTCATACACAAACAGCAGTTGACCGGTGTTGCCTGGTGAAACGTTGTTGTGATGCCTCGTGTAAGGCAGAGAAATGAGTACCATCACGTTTCCGACTTTGTTAAAGGTCAGATTGTAGCCTATCGCGATTGCGGTTTATCGCATCGCGACATTGCTGCTCGCGTTGGTCGAGATCCAATGACTGTTAGCAGAATATGGAATCGATGGTTTCAGGAGGGTAATACGGAACGTCGTGTTGGATCCCAACGGCCTCGTATCGCTAGCAGTCGAGATGACAGGCATCTTATCCGCATGGCTGTAACGGATAGTGCAGCCACGTCTCGATCCCTGAGTCAACAGATGGGGGCGTTTGCAAAACAACAACCATCTCCACGAACAGTTCGACGACGTTTGCAGCAGCATGGACTATCAGGTCGGAGACCATGGCTGCGGTTACTTTTAACGTTGCATCACAGACAGGAGCGCCTGCGATGGTGTACTCAACGACGAATCTGGGTGCACGAATGGCAAAACGTCATTTTTTCGGATGAATCCAGGTTATGTTTACAGCATCAGATGGTCGCATTCGTGTTTGGCGACATCGCGGTGAACGCACATTGGAAGCGTGTATTCGTCATCGCCATACTAACGTATCACCCGGCGTGATGGTATGGGGTGCCATTGGCTACACGTCACGGTCACCTCTTGTTCGCATTGATGGCACTTTGAACAGTGGACGTTACATTTCAGATGTGTTACGACCCGTGGCTCTACCCTTCATTCGATCTCTGCGAAACCCTACATTTCAGCAGGATAATGCACTGCCGCATGTTGCAGGTCCTGTACGGGACTTTCTGGATACAGAAAATGTTCGAGTGCTGCCCTGGCCAGCACCAGCACATTCTCCAGATCTCTCACCAATTGAAAACGTCTGGTCAATGGTGGCCGAGCAACTGGCTCGCCACAATACGCCAGTCATTACTCTTGATGAACTGTCGTATCGTGTTGAAGCATGGGCAGCTGTACCTGTACACGCCATCCAAGCTCTGTTTCACTCAATGCCCAGGCGTATCAAGGCCGTTATTACGGCCAGAGATGGTTGTTTTGGGTACTGAAAAAAAATGGTTCAAATGGCTCTGAGCACTATGGGACTTAACATCTGAGGCCATCAGTCCCCTAGAACTTAGAACTACTTAAACCTAACTAACCTAAGGACATCACACACATCCATGCCCGAGGCAGGATTCGAACCTTGGACCGTAGCCGTCGCGCGGTTCCAGACCTTAGCGCCCAGAACCGCTCGGACACCCTGGCCGGCTTGGGTACTGGTTTCTCAGGATCTATGCACCCAAATTGCGTGAAAAGGTAATCACATGTCAGGTCTAGTATAATTTATTTGTCCAATGAATACCCGTTTATCATCTGAATTTCTTCTTGGCGTAACAATTTTAATGGCCAGTAGTGTAATACATACATACGGGGGTAGACTGATGTACACTTGCTTGTAGAACACGCACAAACACAACTGGGAAGACAGGACAAAAAGTACATTAAAGTAAAATTCTGAAGCTTCAAAATCGTTTTCTTATTTTTAAACATAGTCACTGTTGAAATTAACACATTTCTACCGTGGTGTAATAAGTTTTTTCATTGCGTCCCTGAAAAATTCTTCTGACTTTTCTCGAATCCGAGACTTAACAGCTGCCTTCACTTCATCGTCCGAGGTTTAATGATCATCCTTGATGTCTATCTTGACTAGAGAAGAAAAAAATAAAAATCGCAAGGCGCAAGACTGAGGGAATAAAGGAGCGTGTGGAATCTGTTCAACCTTCCTGTTATGCAGAACGTCTTAAGTTGCTCCCGAGAAGTGTGGAGCAGTGTTTTTGTGTTGTAAGATTATTGACGCCAGCCTGCCTCTAACACGACAAACTCGACTGCGAGGTGCGAGACGCTTTTGAGTGATTCGCCGGTCATTATGAATGAAATCGTTGACGAGTTTGAGATATTTATTGTCTGTGGCAGTGATCTGACATCCGATGCGTGTTTCATCAACAATTATGGCTTTTACAGGCTCGCAACTACGAAATTTTTTTACCCATCGATTTAAAATAGATCTGTCAACAGCCTCGTCACCATAAACAGCCTTTAAACGAAGATGAATCTCGCTAGGAGTCACTTTTTCAGCAATTAAAAATTCGGTAACAACACGCTGTTTACGTCGCGTTAACATAGCACTAGAACTCGTCTCCTTACTTTCGCTACTCAAAATAGGCTGTGTTCTACAACACTGCCTACGACTTCAGGTAATTAACTTGTTTCGGTATGTAGATGCTCAATGAAGGTTGTAAACTATCATTAGTTACGCAAGGGCTTCTTACTAACAGCAGCACTGGCAGACAACACAACGACGCTGTTAAAAGAAATGGTAAAAGCTGCAATCACCTTCGGCGTGTATAACGCGTGAAGAGGCTCGCACAGAATAGAGTAGCATGGAGAGTTGCATCAGACCAGTCTTCTGGGTGAAGACGACAACAACAACAGGAAGGATAGCGAATAACGAATTTTTGTGTACACAGAGTAGGAAGGGTACAAAATTAAATAGAGTAAACAATGTACGAGTAGTATTTGCAAAATTTGCTTTGACGAAAACGTATAGTTCCGGTCGCGGTGCCCGAGCGGTTCTAGGCGCTTCAGTCCGGAACCACGCGGCTGCTACGGTCGCAGGTTCGAATCCTGCCTCGGGCATGGATGTGTGTGATGTCCTTAGGTTAGTTAGGTTTAAGTAGTTCTAAGTTCTAGGGGACTGATGACCACAGCTGTTAAGTCCCATAGTGCTTAGAGTCATTTGAACCATTTGAAAACGTATATTTGGTATATGTGACTGTAGGCTTTCCCGGCGTAAACTATTGATGAAGATTTCTCGGGTCTCCAGCCGGGTGGTAGCGTTGATATCTCGCGACGTTTCGGGAAGTGTCATACTACCCATCTTCTGGCGAAGTCGCGAGATATCAACGCTACCACTCGACTGGAGACCCGAGAAATCTTCATCAGTACGTATATTTGGCTTTACCAAGAGGTGTTTACACAAATTTTGCCCCTCTTATTTAGTTTTCAGTTTCCTGTTTTCGCTTGTAACTTATATTGAAACTCATAGACGTCGTCTAATTTGATGGTACGTGGACTGGTGAAAACAAGATTCTGTTACGTCCGTAGTGTTCGTAAGACAACGCCAATGTGCTTCCAATGACAGGTTCACAATATTAACGAGAAAAAGAAAATATATCAGTACGAATAGCGAAAGAGAGAACACATCAAAACAGAACACATGTGCACACTAAGTATATTTTGTGAAGACACTTTAGTCTGTAATACAGAGGCATTACAAAAACAGCATAACATGAGGGAGCCATAATCCTCTACTCTTTGTGCCGTGTCGTTGTTTTCCATATATTTATTTATACCACATTAATGCTAATTACCTAATACTCGAAAATAGGCAGTCTTTACTACACAAATTTTATTTCTAAATTCGCTGTAAATAAAATAATATTGTCTCTGTAGTTAAAAATATAGCAAATCTCTTATTATTATCACAAGCACTATTATTACTGTTAGAACTACCACCATTAGTATTACTACTATTTTAGTACGAAGTTCTGAAATGTGTCCGAGGCAGGCCATATTGAAATGAACTGAGCGCAACCACAGAATTTTACTTTCCCCCTGCAATTCCGAAGCTGGTAATGGTCCTGGCCGTATCCGAATTTAGCATCTATATACTCGGCTGCCTATTAAAATTTTAACATCAGAAATGATACCAAATCACAAAATTGTACGTACATAGTACAGTAGGAAGAATGGATAATTAAATTTTCAGGTGATTTGGGAGTCACCTCTGGCAGCAACAATGGCTCTAAGCCGGCGAGGCATGGAGTCCAACTTAGCTTGGATGACAGATACGAGGTATTTCATGCCATACACAACACAGCTAAAAGTGTTTAACGACTGTTTTTGTAAAGGCCTCGTCGCCACTGCTGTAACGGCAGGCCGAGTTTGTGAGTTCGTGAAACGGTTTCTGGTGCACTACACCGCTAACTGTTACACACTATTACAGGGTCAGGTAACAGGATAGGAGAACTAAGGGTCTACAACACCCCAACAAATTAGTAACAAAGTCACACAAATGATTTAAAAAGGTTTATTATCTTTGTCACTAGTTGAATCATTCAGTCTGCAACACTGCTTGTAATACAGCACGAAAAAGGCATTCAATGGCTGAGTGCAAATAGTCGTAGGTAAACGTCACAGTACATAGCCAATGCAATTTACAAAAACTATCTGTTCACTTCTAAAGAGTTCACTAAACGACGTTCCCTGTCTAAGTCAGCCATGGACGATGATCTATAACCAAGTGAACGAGAGCTGCTCTTCTATCTTCCGAGTAGATTTCTGTCCGTTGTCGTCCGGTCATTGGCGGATTGTACTCGGCGGGCAATTGGCCGCGGCGAAGTCGATGTCTTCGTCCTCAACGCCGCCCGTGGTGCTGGTGGAACCCGCGCAAGTGCCGATTCTCTATGGCATTGGCGTCAGCTCTCATCTTTGCAGTTGTGGTGCTTTTGCTCTGGCTATGTCTTGTTGCGACGACACAGCAATTGTTACGAGAGAGAAGGTATTTACTTTTCTCTTTGAGTGGGCGTGCGTCCAAACTCCGCGCTCTGGCCTGATGAGCCATACGGGACCGACTGACCACCGTGTCATCCTGTGCCAATGACGTCATTCTTCTGTTTTTCAATTTATTTGCTTTCGGGACGTGCCCGTTCAGCAATCTCAATAGTGGTACGTCAATTATGATGATACGAACCTAAGAACAGCACAACACCCAGTTCCCGAGCGGGGAAAATCACCGACCCGGTCGGGAATCCAACACAGGTCCCTTCGCTTAGAAGTCCGCCGCGCTGACGGCGCAGCTGCTGAGCTGGACAATGGCATCATTCGTATGCGATATGGGCTGGCGTGGATCAGCAGTCAGTACACCGGTCTCCCCGCCATTGTCGGCTTTCTGACTTAGAAGCCGCTTCTCCTCACTAAGTGGTTCCTCACGAGATTTAGGGCACCCCGTACTCGTCATCCCACAAAGGAAAAATCTCTGGCAGTACCATTAATCGAACCCAAGTCCTCCACATAGCAACCAGACACGTTGACGACTCAGCTACGGGCAGGACAACGTTTTACTAGAATCAGTACATAAGCGTGCTTGTGTGTAATTGAGCCCTTAAATATGTGTTTGTTTCTAATAAGTGTAACGTAATTTCTTTTTAATGTGTCTTGTTACCGTCCTTTTTTTCTCAGATCTTCGCTAAGTGTGTACCGGAATATTATTGCACGTGCGTCAATGACTGTGCTGCAGGGCGTGTATATATTTTTGATAGAAAAAAGAGAAAAATCTGTGCCAGATATCCTCGGTGTTGACAGGTAAATTAACTCTCACACCTGTGCTACAAAATAAAATAACAAAAGAGAAAAGCCGAAGATAATAATGGCACTTTTCACGGCTCGGCACATTTGACACGAGTCACGCTATAATAGCGATTTAGTTCAGGCAGCAGTCCACTTTCACGAGCAACGCTCTAGCGCGGAATTTTTACATAATTTGGACCGGTCCGAGGACTTGTGCGGCTGGCAGAGTTTCCTTGTCCCCCAGGTGTGTGCGCGCACCGTGGCACAAGCGGAGCAACTACACGTTCCTGTCTGCTGCGTATATCACCTACCTGGCGGTGGCTATGCTTTAACTAAGAGAGTGGAGCGCGACCCCAAACTCGACCAGTTACCCTTGAGCTGCGGGTAGATAAACTCATTCCAGTCACCATCTTGAAAAAGTACATTAGTCGCTTTGAAACTCCTTGTTATCAAGAGGTCATGTGACCCTTCACCACTGAGGAGACAAAAGTCATGGGATTCCTCTTAATATCGTGTCGGGTCTCCTTTTGCAGTAACGCGATATGGAATGGACTCGACAAACCCCTGGAGATATATGGAGCCGTGCTGCCTCAGTAGCCATCCATAACTGCAAAAGTGTTGCCAGTGCAGGATTTTGTGCACAAACTGACCTCTCGATTATATTCCATAAATGTTCGATGGGATTCATGTCGGGCGATCTGGGTGGTCAAATCATTTGCTCGAAATGTCCAAAATGTTCTTCAAACCAATCGCGCCCCCGTGATGTGGCGCAGTGTTATCCACAAAAATTGCCTCTTTGTTTAGGAACATGAGGACCATGAATGGCTGCAAATGACCTCCAAGTAGCTGGACATAAGCAGGACCCTGTCCATTCCATGTAAAGACAGCGCACACCATTATGGAGCCACCACCAGCTTACACAGTGCTTTGTTGATAACTTGGTCACATAGTCTCGTGCACTCTGCGATATACTCGAGACTTACCACCAGCTCCTACCAACTGAAATCGGGACTCACTGGACCAGGCCACGGGTTTCCAGTTGTCTGGGATTCAGTCGTTATGGTCACGATCTCAGGAGAGGAGCTGCAAGCGATGTCGTACTCTTACCTAAGGCAATCTCGTCGGTCGTCTGCTGCCATAGTCCATTAACGCCAAATGGTTCAAATGGCTCTGAGCACTATGGTATTTAACATCTGAGGTCATCAGCCCCTAGACTTAGAACTACTTAAACTTAAGTAACCGAAGGACATCACACACATCCATGCCCGAGGCAGGATTCGAACCTGCGACAGGAGCACCAGCGCAGTTCCGGGCTGAAGCGCCTAGAACTGCTCGGCCACAGCGGTCGGCATTAACGCCAAATTTTGCTGCACTGTCCTAACGGATATGTTCGCGGTACATCTCACATTGATGTCTGCGTTTATTTCATGTAGTGCTGCTTGTCTTTTAGCACTGACAACTCTACGCAACGTCGCTGTTCTCGGTCGTTAAGTAAAGGCCGTCGGCCACTGCGTAATCCGTGGTGAGAGAGGTAACGCCTGAAATTTGACATTCTCGGCACACTCTTGACATTGCGGATCTCGGAATATTGAATTCCCTAACGATTTTCGAAATGGAATTAACCATGCGTCTAGCTGCAATTACTATTCTGCGTTCAAAGTCTTTTAATTCCCATCGGCCGGCCACTGTGGCCGAGCGGGTCTAGGCGCTTCAGTTCGGAACCGCGCTGCTGCTACGGTCGCAGGTTCGAATCCTGCCTCGGGCATGGATGTGTGTGATGTCCTTAGGTTAGTTAGGTTTAAGTAGTTCTAAGTCCAGGGGACTGATGGCCTCAGATGTTAAGTCCCATAGTGCTTAGCGTCATTTGAACCATATTTTTGAATTCCCATCGTCCGGCCATAACTGTGTCGGCAACTTTTTCACATGAATCACATGAGTTGAAACGACAGCTCCCCCAATGCACTGCCCTTTCTATCTTTTGTGCGCGATACTACCGCCATCTCTATAAGTGCATATCGCTATTCCATGACTTTCGTCGGCTCAATAGTATGTCATGGTAGTGATGTCGCGTACCTGTCATATGGAATTAGCGCAGAAAGTTAGGTCGACGTGGAGACGTGACAGAATGACAAAAAGGAGTTATTGTGTTTGGAGGTGCTCCTGACCACCTCGTGAATAAAGTTGCCCGGTTTGTTGGTGTATCAGTGCAGACCGTTCAACGAGTCTGCAGCGATTGGTGCATCAATCGCAGGCACGTTACCCGGCGTTAGAACAGATAACCGAAACGGCCGAAGACGATTTCCACGTCTTGTCAATGATAATCGACTTCCAAGTCGACAGAAACTGCTTCTATCAGTGAATGTATGTCAGGATAGTTGGAGCGGACATTTGAAGACGGGTAACTGACAAAAAGCCATAGCTCGCGGCAACACGTAAAACTGCACGACTTTCATGGACCAAACAAACAGAAACTGGACAACAGATAACGCGGAAGATTTTCCGATAAGCCGCGATTTTTTATTTTCTCAAATGATGTAATGCGCCGAGTGGACCGACGGCCCAGTGAGACGTTTAATCCTCACAGTGTGGAGGATGTAGTTAGGCCCGAGACGGTTTTTGAGGTTTTGGAGGTGTTTTATATACCATGACTTGGCCCAACTCATTCTGATTACCGTAAGCAAAAAACTAAAATGTTTATTTTAACTTTCTGGGTGACCAAGTATTTTCCTTTCTTCTGAGTCATCATGATGGGTATGCTGTGGACAGTCGCGTCTTCCAACATGGCAGTAGCAGCGTTCAATGCATAGAACGCTTCTGTTCCGAGTTTGGCGAACTCTCAGGCGCTGTATTACCAACTGGCCTTTTACATTACACCAGATTAATGCTGTGGAATATGTCTGGGGCTATTTGGAACAGTGGGTGAACGTAGCAGTGACTATCCCCTCAGTCTGGTAGCTCCACGGGATCCAGTCATTCGTTAGTGCCTTCGGCTGGATGTGGCATACCTGAAGAAGCTTGTGGCAACGGCGAAACGAGACCATTATACTGTACTGGCGTGGCTAATTGTTTTTCTGCTGCACTTATTTTCATGATGTGTAAACCATGCTCCCATTTCTCCGCACAGGCGTAACAGATTCAAGTCCACCTAGTGAAAGGAGTTTTTGTCATCGATGTTCAGTGGACAAGGAGGCACAAGCTGGTTGAATTTAATGTCTCTGTAGGTGAGGACGAGTGACTATTGATGTTGATCCGTCTCTCGAATTGGGGCGTTGAGCTCGGCTGCATATCATGGATAGCATAATTTTTATCTACACAACTTAGATTAACACTTAATACTATTGCTCGTCAGTTGTCTAATTTTTAAAAAGTCCTAATTTAACCATTTATTCTAAATGAACCACCCTAATTTAACCAATACGCCAATTTAATACTACCCTAATTTAACCATTTCTTCGATTGTTCTCTCTGGAGTATCAGTTTTGGGAAATTCACTGCTTTCGACGCATATACAAATGAGTGTTTTTGATGACAGCGAACGAACGTATATTGGAGAGTGAGAAACGGTCGAATTTACAGTCAGCGCGGATACTATTTCATTTCTCACCGCCAGCCCTGTTGTGGTAGGTTACGTCTCTCACGCAACTGAATCGCCCAGGGTTGCCGATAGCTCTATACATCTGCCAGCTTGCGAACTCCTGTCACCATCCTCTGTTTATTATTTTACTGTCATAGATTATTATTATTTAAATAAGCAATTACCTTCTTGCTATAAAATGGCTTAGGTGTCTTTAAAGTGAATTTCCTTCATTAGTAAGCATTTTGGATAATGCTATGCACATAGAAAAAAAGAGAAACACCACCCTGTGCCTTGTCTTGGAGTGCCCACGTCGCAGCACACACATAAGAGGGTGTAATTACATACGCATTTGCAGGGTATAACCGAAAATGATGCCATATTGAGTGTATGTTGCTTATGGTTGCTGGATACACATCTCACCCCATGGTCCTGAGGTATCCACGTCTCAGCACGCAAACAAAATAGCGTAATTGGATTGCATGTCCAGTCACATTTGGAAGGTGTGATCAGAAGATCACCTGACTGGTAGTGTTGTCCTCATGACCTTCAACCGAAGGTTTTTACTATTAGAGTGAATAATCGTCATAAGTAAACAGCATTTTCTGTTGCTAGTCATTTCAGTGTTTTTCCTACATGTTTACAAGTACAAAGGCAGACTGACGTTGGGTCTAAGCCCCGATCTTCTGGAGAATTAAAGTAAATACTGTGACTTATGGGGACATTCCAGGTAACCAGTACCGATAATTGGTTATAAATCTATTCTCGTGCTGTTGTTGTATTTGTATAAAGTAATGAATGGTGAGATATTTACTACCATTACAGAGGGTGCATAATTGCAGGACTAATGACCTAAGTCTAGAATTAGTGTATTATTTGATCAGAATACACGTCTTAGTTGTATTTAAAACGATATCAAATTCATCCACACTTTTTGATGACACGCCCCCACGCTAGGTTAGCACTAATTACATTCTTGCACATGGTTGTCGCGCTTGGGAGCGGCAACTCACATTTTTTATAGACACCGGAGCTGATGCTTTAATCAAATACACCGCTAAGAATGCGTTTTTGGTTCCGCAGAGTAGCACTACACATGGTGTTTGTCGCTGCTGGATCCCAGCCGGTGGGCGGTGTCCACGTCGAAGCCCACACAGAATAGTGTGACTAGATTGGGTGACTAGATTGCAAGTCTAACCACCTTTAGAAGTTATGACTACAAGATCATGTGCTTAGAAGTGTTGTCATCATGACCATTACCACAAGGTTTCTGCTACTAGTGCGAATAATCATCATCAGTTAAAAAAGCATTTGCTGTTTGTGGTCACATTGCTACGCAAAGACGCCTTTCATTGTTCGTCCTATACGTTTACTATCACTAAGACAGACTAACGAAGGATCTGAGCTAGCATCTTGCGGAGAATTAAAGTAAATACTGTTGACTACATGTCACGGATTGTGTGGCCCCTCCCACCGGAGGTTCGGGTCGTCCCTCGGGCATGGGTGTGTGTGTTGTTCTTAGCATAAATTAGTTTGAGTAATGTGTAAGTCTAGGGACCGATGACCTCAGGTGTTTGGTCCCTTAGAAATTCACACAAACATGTTGTGCACATAAACCCTTTTATCCTCTATCAACAAACTTCTAGTGATTTCGTCTGCAATAATGTTAATGTGCGATCCATATGTATAGCTTTACACTCCATCTAAATATTTTTACGATTCCAAATACATATGATTTGCAGCTTGTGTGTATGAGGGAGGAGAATGCCACAGCATACAGAATAAAATTACACTCCTGGAAATTGAAATAAGAACACCGTGAATTCATTGTCCCAGGAAGGGGAAACTTTATTGACACATTCCTGGGGTCAGATACATCACATGATCACACTGACAGAACCACAGGCACATAGACACAGGCAACAGAGCATGCACAATGTCGGCACTAGTACAGTGTATATCCACCTTTCGCAGCAATGCAGGCTGCTATTCTCCCATGGAGACGATCGTAGAGATGCTGGATGTAGTCCTGTGGAACGGCTTGCCATGCCATTTCCACCTGGCGCCTCAGTTGGACCAGCGTTCGTGCTGGACGTGCAGACCGCGTGAGACGACGCTTCATCCAGTCCCAAACATGCTCAATGGGGGACAGATCCGGAGATCTTGCTGGCCAGGGTAGTTGCCTTACACCTTCTAGAGCACGTTGGGTGGCATGGGATACATGCGGATGTGCATTGTCCTGTTGGAACAGCAAGTTCCCTTGCCGGTCTAGGAATGGTAGAACGATGGGTTCGATGACGGTTTGGATGTACCGTGCACTATTCAGTGTCCCCTCGACGATCACCAGTGGTGTACGGCCAGTGTAGGAGATCGCTCCCCACACCATGATGCCGGGTGTTGGCCCTGTGTGCCTCGGTCGTATGCAGTCCTGATTGTGGCGCTCACCTGCACGGCGCCAAACACGCATACGACCATCATTGGCACCAAGGCAGAAGCGACTCTCATCGCTGAAGACGACACGTCTCCATTCGTCCATCCATTCACGCCTGTCGCGACACCACTGGAGGCGGGCTGCACGATGTTGGGGCGTGAGCGGACGACGGCCTAACGGTGTGCGGGACCGTAGCCCAGCTTCATGGAGACGGTTGCGAATGGTCCTCGCCGATACCCCAGGAGCAACAGTGTCCCTATTTTGCTGGGAAGTGGCGGTGCGGTCCCCTACGGCACTGCGTAGGATCCTACGGTCTTGGCGTGCATCCGTGCGTCGCTGCGGTCCGGTCCCAGGTCGACGGGCACGTGCACCTTCCGCCGACCACTGGCGACAACATCGATGTACTGTGGAGACCTCACGCCCCACGTGTTGAGCAATTCGGCGGTACGTCCACCCGGCCTCCCGCATGCCCACTATACGCCCTCGCTCAAAGTCCGTCAACTGCACATACGGTTCACGTCCACGCTGTCGCGGCATGCTACCAGTGTTAAAGACTGCGATGGAGCTCCGTATGCCACGGCAAACTGGCTGACACTGACGGCGGCGGTGCACAAATGCTGCGCAGCTAGCGCCATTCGACGGCCAACACCGCGGTTCCTGGTGTGTCCGCTGTGCCGTGCGTGTGATCATTGCTTGTACAGCCCTCTCGCAGTGTCCGGAGCAAGTATGGTGGGTCTGACACACCGGTGTCAATGTGTTCTTTTGTCCATTTCCAGGAGTGTACATTACCATTACCTCTTGCACACGGAACTTGTGGGAGTATGACAAATGTCGTCTTGTGTTACAATGTCTCTCTCTCTCTCTCTCTCTCTCTCTCTCTCTCTTCCACTCTTTCTCCTTCTCTTTCTATCTCTAGAGTGCACTGTCTTTCAGCTATTTAAGCACATGTGATGTCACACCTGCTACTACTCGTATATCTACTCGTTACAGTCCCTATCTACCGATTGCCCCGTATGTGTAGTAATGTTTTTATTTCTAAGTACATGTGTGACGCCAAGTCTCTCCCTCCCTCTATATACAAAAGGAAGTTCATTTTTTTCCGTAGGTGTCTGCAACCTCTCTCTCAGCCTTTAGCATAGGTCTCCTAGTCAGTCTGGGAACAGATGATGCTGTGATTCTAATAATTGTCTCTTCCTTGTAGCTTTCTCGGAAAATATCCAAGAGATCTCCAGGCACTTTGATATAGTGCGTATG
The DNA here is from genome assembly GCF_023864345.2 of Schistocerca serialis cubense. Lineage (NCBI taxonomy): Eukaryota > Metazoa > Arthropoda > Insecta > Orthoptera > Acrididae > Schistocerca > Schistocerca serialis. The sequence continues at coordinate 540,636,616 of NC_064640.1, forward strand.
CTACAAAAAATTTCGGCTACTTCCTAAGTATAAAAACGGATATCCTGTATGACCATGTCGTATTTGGATTTTACCGAATTTTTACGTTTTCCATATTTTTCCGTTTTTTCGGTAATTTTCAATATTTTTCCATATTCCATACGAAAATGGACAAGCGTGTATATGTTGTTAATGTTTATATCACCAGGTGTGGCTTGCTATTTTTTTTACCATCCAGCAGTGACACTGAGTCCCAACCTAAATCTACAAACTACAATTCTTTCTCCAAATGTCAAAATGAAGTGCCAAAGCCAATGCTAATTCACACACGCATGTACAGGGTTATTACAAATGATTGAAGCGATTTCACAGCTCTACAATAACTTTATTATTTGAGATATTTTCACAATGCTTTGCACTCACATACAAAAACTCAAAAAGTTTTTTTAGGCATTCACAAATGTTCGGTATGTGCCCCTTTAGTGATTCGGCAGACATCAAGCCGATAATCAAGTTCCTCCCACACTCGGCGCAGCATGTCCTCATCAATGAGTTCGAAAGCATCGTTGATGCGAGCTCGCAGTTCTGGCACGTTTCTTGGTAGAGGAGGTTTAAACACTGAATCTTTCACATAACCCCACAGAAAGAAATCGCATGGGGTTAAGTCGGGAGAGCGTGGAGGCCATGACATGAATTGTTGATCATGATCTCCACCACGACCGATCCATCGGTTTTCCAATCTCATGTTTAAGAAATTCTTCTGCTTTAACCTTTTCCGTAAGATTTTCCAAACCGTCAGCTGTGGTACGTTTAGCTCCCTGCTTGCTTTATTCGCCGACTTCCGCGGCTACGCGTGAAACTTGCCCGCACGCGTTCAACCGTTTCTTCGCTCACTGCAGGCCGACCCGTTGATTTCCCCTTACAGAGGCATCCAGAAGCTTTAAACTGCGCATACCATCGCCGAATGGAGTTAGCAGTTGGTGGATCTTTGTTGAACTTCGTCCTGAAGTGTCGTTGCACTGTTATGACTGACTGATGTGAGTGCATTTCAAGCACGACATACGCTTTCTCGGTTCCTGTCGCCATTTTGTCTCACTGCGCTCTCGAGCGCTCTGACGGCAGAAACCTGAAGTGCGGCTTCAGCCGAACAAAACTTTATGAGTTTTTCTACGTATCTGTAGTGTGTCGTGACCATATGTCAATGAATGGAGCTAGAGTGAATTTATGAAATCGCTTCAATCATTTGTAATAGCCCCGTACATGGATACCTCTGGGGGTAGAGTGTTGACGTTATTCTGTTGTAAACACACACACACACAAAAATAAACAAATGTAAACACACCATTTATGTTGTTTGGGCATCTAGGCATGTGTGGCGTGCATGCGTGAGTTGGGGGCAGGGAGGTGGGGTTAAGCATCCCTACAAGATGGCAATGCAAGCCAGTGGTAGGTCAGGCTTGGTGGTGTAGTGGAAAACTGATAGTCTGGAAACCGCCATTACCGTTATCTCACGCACACAGAATCGGTGGGAGTGTGACAATGGCCGACCGCTGTGACCGAGCGATTCTAGGCGCTTCAGTCCGGAGCAGCGCGACTGCTACGGCCGCAGGCTCGAATCCTGCCTCGGGCATGGATGTGTGTGATGTCCTTAGGTTAGTTAGGTTTAAGTAGTTCTAAGTTCTAGGGGGACTGATGGCCTCATATGTTAAGTCCCATAAGGCTCAGAGCCATTTGAACCATTTGAATATGACAATGTCGTCTTGTGTCACGTGATCGAATCCTCATCACGTACCGGAATTTTCCGCCCCAAATTTACGCTAGCCTTCACTTCTCAATGATGTGAAGATGGTACGAATTCGATGTTAAACCATAGGTCGCCTTTTCCCGGTAGGATTAAGGGTCTGCAAGTCACCAAAGTGTCATCCAACAGAAAGGACTTGCAAACTGGTGACTGGACACCCTGTCATGAGGGGCTCCAGCCAATCATGCCATATCAGGGATTTTTCGGCAGTTCCTGCAGATGCGTATCGAAATAGGATGTGTCTAGAAATGGACGACCACGTAAAATCAATATTAAGAAAGACGAACGGAAGTCTTAGACGTTTTAGAATGGTTCTATGCATCCGAAAAGGTAATTGAATACAAAACGATAGTGCGGCCAATTCTAGAGTTCCAGGGTTTGGAGACCTCATTATCGAACTATGACAACAGATATAGAACAAATTCAGAGATGTCGATAGGATCGTAACGCGTCTGTATAGCCTATACTAAAGTGTTAACAGAGATGGAAGATGGCATTTACAGTGATGTGTAATGAAAACAGTGAACTGAAAGTGAACTGTAAGACGTCCACCTGGTTTCCAGATGAGAAAAAGCAAGCAGTTTGCTTAGATGCAGTGAATTAAAAGTTAGCTGACACCCACTGAAGATGCCTTGTAAAAAAGGCGAAACACGTCTGGGTGAATAAATTACAATATAAATTTTATGCGCAGCATGCAAAAGGCATTTTCTTTGAAAAAACTGCAATTTATATACAGCTGCTGCGAAAATGGCCACTACAACAAACGTGTAACAGAGATGTCCGGCGAACTTAAATTGGAGTCCTTGGAAAAGAGATGATGTTCCCGCGAAACCCTGTTGGGCAAAGTTAGAGGACCGGTATTTGAGCAGGACTACACTGCTATTCTCCTGCCAACAACGTGTAGCTCGCGTAGGGATAATGAGAATAAGATAATATGGATTAGGGTACCTGAAAAGGTAAACAGAAAATCAGTTTTCTCTCGCAGAACGCGGAAACGAAATAGAACAGAAAATCCAAAATACTGGTACTATGTACCCTCCGCCAGGCACTGTAAAGTGGCTTGTCGTTATGGAGGTGGATGTAGATCGTTGGGCTGATTGTCGTACAGAACATATTTGTGTTCAGCCACATTTCTGTTTCACGTCGTACTCTGCCCACGCCTCTGAGAGACACACTCCACCGCCGTAGCGCATTCGCAAGGCAGCGGAGTAGTCCAATTTTCCAGTACTGCTCGACAGAGTTTTACGCTACGCCACTCAAGCGGCGTGATTCAATAAGGAATATCTGCTTGGAGTGCAGCCGCGCGCGGCGAGTTACCGGAAGCGATTGTACAGCGTGCTGCGCGGCTCGCTCAATGGAAGTGGGTGAGTGGGGGAGGGGTGGGGGGGGGGGGGGAGGAGGGAGGGAGTGGCGAAATGTGCCGCAGATAACCGCTTCCGCCCAGGCCGCTCGATGCTCTCGTTGCTTTCACACCTCTATACGCGCTGCGGAGCGAGATTCAAAACGGAGATGTAGTCACGAGCAGTTCTGTCAAGCCAAGGAAAGCTTGGTCGCTTGTTCACTGCTTAGAGGCAAAAACGCGTCTCGTCGATCAACATTACACGTCCCCAGTAAGCAATAGTCCAGTTTACGTATTGCTTGGCTCACCGAAGACTTGCATGTAGTATGCCACGGTGGGTGCGCAGTCGGCGCGGTGGACTGCTAAGCAAAGGGGCCCGGTTTCGATCTCCGACCTGGTCAGAAATTTTTCCTCTCTTGGGGACTGGGTGTTGTGTTGTCCTTATGTTAGTCGACATCACTGAATGGGCACGCCACCAAAGTCAATAAATTGAGAGAAAAGAGGTGCATCTTTAGGCACTACCGTAAGAAACCAAGTCCGAATGAGCATTACATTGCCATCAACAGAAAGTTTTCAACTAACGACGTCTCTGTGGTCCGACCCTTATTTGACGTCAGCTTACCTGTGATTTGAGCTTTTATCAAACTTGTGAAGAAGACAGATTAATCTGACGAAAGAGCTAAACTGAAGTTTTGAAAAAAGTAGCTGTTTATACACTGAATTAAACCAAGGTAAGAGGAGGGAAAGGGAAACAACTTAATTGACAACTGATGGTGGAATGTGAAGACTCTGGGATAAGAAAGAGAATTTAGAAAACGTGAAGAGAGTAAAAAAGTGAGGTTCGAAGGGAAGGCCAAGGAGAATTTGAAGTTGGAGATGCTAGAATGGAAAAGGAGGAAAATGAGCGTGGGATTCTATACAAGAAACATAGACACAAAAATATAGTGAGGGTTACAGCAGTTAGTGACAGAGTGTTGGCAGTGAAATTAAACAGTACCCTGTGGATATGTAGATTATTCAAGTTTACATGCCAACATCGGATGCAAACGAAGAGGAATAGGACAAAATATTCGAGTAGCTTGAGGAATGCAGAAAAATTTCCGCTACCAGTCACAATAAAAGGTTATTTATTTGTCACACGGCCGGTTTCGGGCTTTCGGCCATCTTCAGGTGTTTATACATTTATGTACACGATTATATGCTGGAGATCACTGTATAAACACAAAAAAATTATTTGCTGGTGACTAAACAGGTACAAGTGGGACAATTGTAAGTGGCAAGGCAGCATTTGTCGAAAATATATCTGTACTTACATAAAGCTGAAGCATCATTATTATAGTTACGCTGTGGTGACCGTTTTTCCATTTAGTTACACATTTATTATCATTTTCACGTCCATATTTCAGTTTTATAAAGTTTAGCTGCATGTTTCACTATTACGATGTGCACTCGTGAAATACACTGTGTTTACATACAAACATGTGGGTTGTGATCAAAGAACTTAGATGTAGCATGTGTAAAGATGCTGCTCATACAGAAGCATGTAGGTTATGGTCAAAGAACTTAGCCACAGGAAGTGCAAGGCTGTTTTACATATAGAAACTTGAAAAGCTATTATAGACTGCGAAGTTTTTTGATACATACACTCCTGGAAATTGAAATAAGAACACCGTGAATTCATTGTCCCAGGAAGGGGAAACTTTATTGACACATTCCTGGGGTCAGATACATCACATGATCACACTGACAGAACCACAGGCACATAGACACAGGCAACAGAACATGCACAATGTCGGCACTAGTACAGTGTATATCCACCTTTCGCAGCAATGCAGGCTGCTATTCTCCCATGGAGACGATCGTAGAGATGCTGGATGTAGTCCTGTGGAACGGCTTGCCATGCCATTTCCACCTGGCGCCTCAGTTGGACCAGCGTTCGTGCTGGACGTGCAGACCGCGTGAGACGACGCTTCATCCAGTCCCAAACATGCTCAATGGGGGACAGATCCGGAGATCTTGCTGGCCAGGGTAGTTGACTTACACCTTCTAGAGCACGTTGGGTGGCACGGGATACATGCGGACGTGCATTCTCCTGTTGGAACAGCAAGTTCCCTTGCCCGTCTAGGAATGGTAGAACGATGGGTTCGATGACGGTTTGGATCTATCGTGCACTATTCAGTGTCCCCTCGACGATCACCAGTGGTGTACGGCCAGTGTAGGAGATCGCTCCCCACACCATGATGCCGGGTGTTGGCCCTGTGTGCCTCGGTCGTATGCAGTCCTGATTGTGGCGCTCACCTGCACGGCGCCAAACACGCATACGACCATCATTGGCACCAAGGCAGAAGCGACTCTCATCGCTGAAGACGACACGTCTCCATTCGTCCATCCATTCACGCCTGTCGCGACACCACTGGAGGCGGGCTGCACGATGTTGGGGCGTGAGCGGACGACGGCCTAACGGTGTGCGGGACCGTAGCCCAGCTTCATGGAGACGGTTGCGAATGGTCCTCGCCGATACCCCAGGAGCAACAGTGTCCCTATTTTGCTGGGAAGTGGCGGTGCGGTCCCCTACGGCACTGCGTAGGATCCTACGGTCTTGGCGTGCATCCGTGCGTCGCTGCGGTCCGGTCCCAGGTCGACGGGCACGTGCACCTTCCGCCGACCACTGGCGACAACATCGATGTACTGTGGAGACCTCACGCCCCACGTGTTGAGCAATTCGGCGGTACGTCCACCCGGCCTCCCGCATGCCCACTATACGCCCTCGCTCAAAGTCCGTCAACTGCACATACGGTTCACGTCCACGCTGTCGCGGCATGCTACCAGTGTTAAAGACTGCGATGGAGCTCCGTATGCCACGGCAAACTGGCTGACACTGACGGCGGCGGTGCACAAATGCTGCGCAGCTAGCGCCATTCGACGGCCAACACCGCGGTTCCTGGTGTGTCCGCTGTGCCGTGCGTGTGATCATTGCTTGTACAGCCCTCTCGCAGTGTCCGGAGCAAGTATGGTGGGTCTGACACACCGGTGTCAATATGTTCTTTTTTCCATTTCCAGGAGTGTATTATGAAATTTTTTGATTCACATTTTTGTTGGAAAACTTAGACCTAGGAAGTACAATGATGTTATGTATATGAAATTACTAAAGGCTGTTACAAATTAAAAAAAATGACAGGTAGAACTGTTTTGAGCCACACTGTTGTCAGGAAAGTCTGCGAAGAAAATGGGAAAAGAAAAGTAACAATTGTAAAGATGGGAGGCTCGAATAGGTTAGTCGGGAAATCAAGAAACAACGTTATTAGAGACTATCGACTTGGAGAGACCACTGAAAGGGCGAAAAAGTGATAGCCTTCTGTGAACGATTTCATCTCTGGATTGCTAATACATGGTTTAAGCACCACCAACGAAGATTTTACACATGGAAAGTTCCAGGTGATACTGTTAGATATCAAATAGACTTTGTTATAATCAATCAGAAATTCAAAACCAACATGACGACGGCAGAAACCAATCCAGGTGCAGACGCTAATACATATCATAATGTACTCGTAACAAATACTAGGAGAAAATTAGAATATATTAAGAAAATGCAAGAGATAAAGAAATGGAATGTTGAGAAATTGAAGAACGAGAACTTTAAGAAAGAGTACAGTCACTATATCGAAAACAAATAGCAACACGTAAGGAAAAGTGCATACTTTGTATGTTAGTGAAGAGTGGGATACCATTAGAAATACAATGTTGGAAGGATTAGAGACAGAAACTGAAGGGGTGAGAACAACAAGAATTAAGAAAGACTACATATTAGCGGTGTTAGAAAAACTGTTCAACTTTAATACTGCATCCTTCCTGTCCATGAGACAATTAAGAAGACAAATGTACTTAAATGTGTAATCAGCTACATTAATGGATGTTTCGTGAAAATATTAAGAAGACAGATGCACTTAAATATGTGGTCACCTATATTGATCTGGGTTTATCTTTCCTTCTTGAGCAGTCTTCATTTACTCATCATTACGCCAAGTGTGCATACAACAACTTTTCCTTCTCTGGGATGCAAATTATTGTACAGACTCGCCTCATTATACAAACATTTCCAATTCTCTACCAGTGAATAAGATCATTTCCCAAAATTACGTATGTTGGTTAGTGGCGAATTCCTTGAACTGTTGTTGGTGATGGTAGTGACAGTTCCCCCGCTCGCAAGTTTCTTACACAACACACTTTGCGTGGGCGCACATCCGTCGGTTTCGTTATTGTAGACACCAGCATCTATAGCTACAAGTGTGTAGTGGTCATCAGCAACCGCTTGGAATAAAGTAGAATACTATTGCTTGTAATTACAGAAAATGCTATCAGAACCTTTATAAGACACAGGATATATATGTTCTTGCGATTTATACACCATATGCAGTTTGGGAAGCAGCCAGCATTGATAAATGAATTGGAACAAGTGATTTCCAAATAGCCATTCATACTACTTTCACCACTAACGGTACAACACTTGGAATGATGTACTACGATTTGATAGGATATCCCAGGAGACAGGTACATGACAGAAAATTTGTTAAATTCACTATCGAAACATGATGACACGCGAAGTTCTTTATTACAGTTCTTTTAGAGTATGACGGATGTTTACTTAGCCCATCTATTTTCATATTTCTGTAGTACCACGGTAGTAAAGAGCCATTTTTTCTTACGCACTTTTATCAGTCTTTCAGTTAAAAGTAGTCTACTGTTTAATAAAATAATATCAATCCTGACAGGGTCGAACAAACAAAAGGTAACTACTGTGAACAAAATAATGTATCCTGTGAGAGTCAGTCAAATAAAAGTATCCTATTACTATCCTCTCCCTATTCTAGGCTGGGGTGTGAAAATAAAAGACTAATATTGTGGCAGGGTGCAGCAAATTAAAGGTTACTACCAACTGTGAACTGTACGATCGTGGAAGGATTCGTCAAATAAAAATACACCGTTACGGCAGAGTACATCAAATGGAAGAAATCCATTAATGAAAAGGCTACATTATGGTCCTGTGAGGAGGAGCCAAATAAAAGTTTACTGGCATGTCTAAAATAACTGTCCTGTGACAGGATAACCAAATAAGTGTAGCGTCTATTGTTAATAAAAAGCTATGGTTTTGGCAAAGGTCACCAATTAAAAGTGTCCAACCTTTGATACAACAGAATTTTTTCAGAATTAGCAAAATAAAAGATCTCTGTTGCATTTTCTTGGCAGGATTAGCATATCCAGTTTTACTAATACTATGTTTTATCTCATTCCTCCACAAATGCAGTAAGAATGGCAACAGGATTGTAATACAGAAATCGTTATTCTTTTTTTAAATAATCGGTCCAAATGATTTGTTAGGTACAGATTAAATATCCACAACGAAAGCACACTCATTAACGCATTACATCAACATGGTCTCTGCAGCCTAGGAAAGTTAAGTTAAATATGTCGATACACTAAACTGCGTTGTGATGGAAGATAGCCGTGATATAATAGAAGGACACCTGAATTAGGATATCAGTCTCTTAATCACAAACTTGTTCATAATTCAAGAAACAGAAATAAATATCGTTTTCCGACACAAATAACTCCAACAAAGCCCACTATGTTCTCAGCGGAGATATTTTAACTCTTTCGCAAGCAGGCTGCAAACCACAAAAAATGGATTAAATTTCACAGGCCAAACATTAAGAAAAATAATGCCTAGCATGTAGATATTTGTTGTCCTCTGAGAATTTAGAGCCATCCTTTGAATAACAGAGCTGAATTTCATCATCCGCTGCACAACACATGGTTGAAACATGTCACTAAACAAGCGAAGAAACCTCACCTCTTCCTTGATAAAAGTGAACTTGAGTTGAATATAACCACAAATATCCCACAAATGCTGAAGGTGTAAGGGTTTGCCGAAAAACTAATGAAGGAATGAACTCAGTTTGAGCAAGTCCGCAAACTGTGAAACTCTGTTAAATTACCCAAGTCCAAAACAATGAAAAATGGTCATGTAAGTATTCATTCTACTTTACAAATTGAGATCTGTCAGATGATGAACAAGCAACTGTGATATACTGTACTCTGAACAATGTGTGGTTGAGCACACAGTGATTCACACAAACAAAAACCCATCTTAGCTCTTTCAACATTGCAGCCCAGTCAGCAATCGTGATAATATAATATATAAGAAACTATCAGCCTCGATTGCGGTAATGAAACCAACCTTTACCTAGGTTTCAGCCCAAGTAATTGAGCATTCTTCAGAAGATAAACCTGATTCTGTAATATGTCTACGAGAGAATGGTCTAGAAATAAAACTAAAACAGCCTGAATAGGCGTAGTCACATTTTAAAAATGCTGTACATAGGCACTAATCAGCTCCCGAGTCAGCTGAGCTCCCGAGGCCCACCGCACGGCGTCCATGGAGACGAGGCGCTCACCGGAGCTTAAGTATTGGAGGTGACTTAGTACCTATGTACCGCATTTTTAAAATGTGACTTCGCCTATTCAGGCTGTTTTAATTTTGTTTCTAGACCATGCCCTCGTAGACATATTATAGAAACAGGTTTATCTTCTGTAGAAGGCTCAATTACTTGGGCTGAAACCTAGGTAAAGGTTGGTTTCATTACCGCAATCGAGGCTCATAGTTTCTTATATATTAAAAACCCATCTATTTATGATAGAAGAATCTGATTTAACTTTGAAACATTCTGGACATCACTCAAACATTGAAGGTGCAAGCATTTACTAAAAAATAACATGAAATGTACTCTAACTGTACGACAGTCTACATAGTACTGTAGCTGACCAAAGTCATCGACCTCCAAATCTTGAAAACTCATGAAAATTATAAAATTCAATCTTGCACATCTCGCAGTTACATTTAGTGAATTCATCTTACATACTGAGAAAGATTTCATATAGAAGTGTGAAGTTTCTTTGTCCTGCGCCACAGATGGAACCTAACTCACACACACACATGATGTATTCCCCAGCAAAGCTCAAGAATAATGTGAAATACACACACGAAATGACTCCTATGATAACTAACATAATTTGCCCGTAATATCCAAAATGACTGTAATAAAAACGGCTAAAAATTAGAATATAAATAATTCAAACATCTCCATCCATGGACCGTCGTAAGATGTGCCCAATTCTTCCAGCAAAGTGTGTCTAGCACAGACCGAGCACTAACTGCTTTCACTCACCGCGTTGAGGATGTACCTATCAAAAGTGTATATGGCAGCAACCTGCCAACGTAACTCCGTCTACCTTCTATACACTTGACGTCCTGCTAAAGGAGGACATCGCTTCTCACGTGATAGATAAGAAGAGTGCGGCCTGCCACCATCTGACTTTGGAAGTAAGGGATGTTTACAGTTAGGCAGAATTCCATGTGCCGGGAAAAGTCATCAGCTGATGTCTGTTGCTCCTTCTGGATGCATGCCCATATAGTGCGCGACGTTTCACACACTGGCTTGAGGGGTATTTAGTGACGTGGCTATCGACAGTGTGCTGACGCTGGGGTTGTCCTCAGCTTCCTACAACTGAAAATTTCGCACACTGTGAGGTCTACCAGTTTAACTTCGCTCTAGTCCAAGGGATCCTGTTTCACGAAGACGGCCTTCGAGATTTCGTAATGTGTCATGATTTGGTAACCTCCTCCCCGAAAATCGTTCTCCATTGAGGTGCCTTACTGCTCGATTGTTACATCGTGCCTCCCGATAAATGAGATACATATCAGGGAACATAGACTGTAATCAGCCACGAAGACCTTTAAGCATAAGTGGACACTGTCATGAAACGCAACACAATATAAACAATAATAATGTAATTCTTTATCCAAGGATTTGGAACTGGTAAAAGTAATGAAAACTTACTCTTCCTGGCAGTAAGACGTACAGTAACTGCGCTGTAAATCAGATTCTAGTATCAACGTGTTGCATACTAAGCAATTAAAACAACTACGAACATGATATTCTAGGATTCGAATCAAGAACAGCTGCCAACGTAAATAACGTAGAAGTAGATATCCTCAGAGTAGTGAAGCAACTTAAATCACTTAATAAAAGCAAGTCTTCTGGTCCAGACTGTATACCAATTAGGTTCCTTTCAGAGTATGCTGATGTAATAGCTCCATACTGCCGGCAGCGGTGGCCGTGCGGTTCTGGCGCTGCAGTCCAGAACCGCGGGAATGCTACGGTCGCAGGTTCGAATCCTGCCTCGGGCATGGGTGTGTGTGATGTCCTTAGGTTAGTTAGGTTTAAGTAGTTCTGAGTTCTAGGGGACTTATGACCTAAGATGTTGAGTCCCATAGTGCTCAGAGCCATTTGAACCATTTGAAGCTCCATACTTAACAATCATGTACAACCGTTCGCTCGACGAAAGACCCGTACCCAAAGACTGGAAAGTTGCACAGGTCACACCAATATTCAAGAAAGTTAGTAGGAGTAATCCACTAAGTCACAGGCCCATATAATTAACGCCGATATGCAGCAGGATTTTGAAACGTATATTGTGATCGAACATTATGAATTACCTAAAAAAAAAAAACGGTCTATTGACATACAGTCGGCACGGATTTAGAAAACATCGTTCTTGTCAAACACAACTAGTTCTTTATTCGCACGAACTGCTGAGCGCTATTGACAAGGGATTTCAAATTGATTCCGTATTTCTGGATTTGTGGAAAGCTTTTGACACTATACCACACAAGCGGCTTGCAGTGAAATTGCATGCTTATGGAATATCGTCTCAGTTATGTGACTGGATTCGTGATTTTCTGTCAGAGGGGTCACAGTTCGTAGTAACCGACGGAATGTCATGCAGTAACACAGAAGTGATTTCTGGCGTTCTACAAGGTAGTGTCCTAGGCCCTTTGCTGTTCCTTATCTATATAAACGATTTGGGAGACAATCTAAGCAGTCGTCTTAGGCTGTTTGCAGATGACGCTGTCGTTTATCAACTAGTAAAGTCATCAGAAGATCAAAACAAATTGCAAAACGATTTAGAAAAGATATCTGTATGGTGCGAAAATTGGCAGTTTGCCCTGAATAACGAAAAGTTTGAAGATATCCATATGAATGCTAAAAAGAATCAGTTACACTATAAAGTAGTCAAATCTAAAGGCCGTAAATTCAACAAAATACCTAGGAATTACAATTACGAACAACTTAAATTGGATGGAACACATAGAAAATGTCGTGGGGGAGGCTAACCAAAGACTGTTTTATTGGTAGGACACTTAGAAATTGTAACAGATCTACTAAGGAGATTGCCTACACTTCGCTTGTGCGTCCTCTTTTAGAATACTGCTGCGCGGTGTAGGATCCTTACCACGTAGGATTGACGGAGAACATCGAAAAAGTTCAAAGAAGGGCAGTACGTTTTGTATTGTCTCGAAATAGGGGAGAGAGTGTCACTGAAATGATACGGGATTTGGGATGGACATCATTAAAACCAAGGCATTTTTCGTTGCGGAGGAATCTACTCACGAAGTTCCAATCACCAACTTTGTCCTCCGAATGCGAAAATATTTTGTTGACGCCGACCTACATAGGGAGAAAAGATCACCATGATAAAATAAGGGAAATCAGAGCTCGTACGGGAAGATATAGGTGTTCATTCCGCGCGCTATACGAGATTGGAAAACAGAGAATTGTAAATGCGGTTCGATGATCACTCTTCTAGGCACTTAAATGTTATTTGCAGAGTATCCATGTAGATGTAGACGTAGACTGATCTAAGGAAAGTCCAGCGTCACCTCTTTCACGGACCCCTACGGGAAAACTGCGTCTCTTAAAAAAGTATTTCTTCGTAGGAGTATCTTCTCTAATAACTCTACTCTCTGTGTACTACGTGTCGAACTTTGCAGACTTGTATCATTTGTCCTCCGCATTTAACTTTAAAACTGAGTGCCGACAACTGTAAAACCGAACCTGATCAACTATTTTTACATTTACATTTAACAGCAGTTTACTAAAAAAAGAAAAGAAACCGTACTCGGTACTATAACATTACCTCTACCGACACCAAGGCGACATAAAGAGCTTCTCACTAAGTCTTGCGTTCTTGTTACATCAATGGGCATTGGTATTTCTCCTATATTGTTAATATTAATAACATTTAGCTGAACAGAGGCATTATTCCAATGAAGAAAAACCAAAAAAAGGTGAAACTCTAGCGAATATTTTTTAAGAAAAGAACGTAATTAGGAAAGAGCAGACCAACTGAAAGCGTATGTTCCCAAACGTGGTAATGTTAAACTTATAGATATCTTCCATCCGTTGTGGCCGAGTGGTTCTAGGCGCTTCAGTCCAGAACCGCGCTGCAGCTACGGTCGCAGGTTCGAATCCTGCCTCGGGCATGGATGTATGTGATGTCCTTAGATTAGTTAGGTTTAAGTAGTTCTAAGTCTAGGGGACTGATGACCATAGATGTTAAGTCCCATAGTGCTCAGAGCCATTTGAACCATTTGAACCATCTGTTCTAATATCACTGTTTTATAGCATATCTGTAAGATATTCGCACAGGCCAGAAAGAACAGTGTTTAGAAACGTAATTCACTTGTCAGGACTACATCATAAAAACGGACTATTTGAAGGAGTATATAAGCAATACGATAAATATAAATCACTAGATGCCCCATATAAGTAACAGCGTCGCTTGTGATGTGCACTTTCAAATACCAATATACGGTGTGGAACGTAATAATGCCAAACCTCTCAGTCCATGCTTCAAGTGCTCTGCTCAACCAGTTTAGTTCAGCTGCTTCTGCTGTTCGTGTAATTGCGAATTTTGGAAACAAATGAATTATCATCCTAACATATTTTGCGTATTTCCACTCAACAACGTATTAAGGATCGTCTTAGAAAATCATCAGTTAATGAAATCAAATTGCAAAACGATTTACACAAGATATCTGTATGGTGCAAAAAGTGGCAATTGACTCTAGATAATGAAAAGTGTGGTCATCCGCATGAGTACCAAAAGGAATCCGTTAAATTTCGGTTACACGATAAATCACAAAAATCTAAAGCCTGTAAATTCAACTAAATACTTAGGAATTACAGTTACCGATAACTACAGCTGGAACGACGAAATATATAATGTTGAGGGTAAAGCAAACCAAATACTGAGTTTTATTGGCAGAACACTGAGAAAATGCAACAGGTGTGCTAAAGACACTGCCTACACTACGCTTGTTCACCCTCTGCTGGAGTAGTGTTGTGCGCTGTGGGATTCACATCAGACAGGATCGACGGAGGACACCGGAAAAGTTCAGAGAAGGGCAGGTAGTTTTGTACTATCGCGAAATAGGGGAGATAGTGCCACGGATATGACACGTGAATTGGTGTGGCAGTCATAAAAACAAAGGCGTTTTTCGTTGCGGCAGGATCTTCTCATGAAATTTCAATCACCAACTTTCACCTCAGATTGTGAAAATATTTTGTTGGCTCCCACTTACATAGGGAGGAATGATCATCATAATAAAATAAGGAAAATCAGAGCTCACACAAGAAGATTTAAACGTTCGTTTTACCCTTGCACTGTTCGAGAGTGGAACGGTGCAGAAATAGCTTTAAGGTGGTTCGATGAATACTCTGCCAGGCACTTAATTGTGAATTGCAGCGTAATCATGGAGACGTAGATGTAGATCTCCGCTAATGAAATTCGTCAGAAATAATCCTTCACAATTTGAGAAGAATAATGATGTCCATAGATATTACACTAGAAGAAAAAAAAAGACCTTCATTACTTATCATTAAACCTGCCAGTGCATAAGAAAGAGGTTCAATATGCATCAATAAATTTTTTTAATAATTTGCTCAATAGCATTAAACGTCTGACACATACTAAAAACCTAAAATCATTTCTTCTGTTGGCTGGCTCTGAGCACTATGCGACTTAACTTCTGAGGTCATCAGTCGCCTAGAACTTACAAGTAATTAAACCTAACTAACCTAAGGACTTCACACACATCCATGCCCGAGGCAGGATTCGAACCTGCGACCGTAGCAGTCGCTCGGCTCCAGACTGTAGCGCCAGAACCGCACGGCCACTACGGCCGGCATTTCTTCTGTACCACTCCTTCTATTTCATAGACAAACTTACAACCTCATTCTGATCAGTGAAAAACACTGGAAGGCCTAAAAATACCGGTAATATTTTCAAGAAAAGTTGCAATTCACTTTTACGGAAGGTTGAGAAATAGTTTTCAGTGGATCACGACACTAGTGATAAATTGTCCCAGTGACTTAAATGAGAATCGCGTAGGCGCTGTCGCCGAGTGACGCACTTTGTTCTCACGCTATCTGCCAACATTCCACTCTGATCTCAGACAACAAAGGATGGTAAAAGTTCGCGATAGCGTCTCATACGGGTTAAAGAATCCATGCCGTGCGGGAGATAAACTCTTATCTGACACCTGGGTGATCGCATTACATGTACGAGCCCACGCAGTCTGTGGAGACATTTTCCGATTCACAACGCAAGTCACGTCGCTGTGTGCTGCCTACGTGTATTTACCAACTAGCTGACTAACCCGGCACTGCTGGGTGTTCTTTTCGCCATTTTTTATTAGAAACGAAAAGAAAAAAAGAACTTCGGTTGTGGCGAGAATTATCGAAAAAATTTCATTTCCATGAATTTGTGAGAACAGCTTTGAAATTATTAAACAGTCGCACAAAGAAGTATGTATAGAGTATAAATGTATGCACATTACGAAACATGGTCCCCGACAGTTTCTGTGCGCTGTCCGCAGCTGCTTCGCGTATCTACAAAGCGATTTTGTAAACGTCTCTATGGCAGCGTCTCTTCATAGCTCTACAAACGGCTATCGTTTTTGTCTACAGCTGCTTGCGCTTCGAAGACGAAAGTTGTCAAAGCCGTTACCAGGTGTCAGAGATTTCCTTAAGTTGTCTCGATTGTAGGAGTGTCTTAGTAGTAAATAATAGATGTATTAAAACTTCACGCGTGATGTGAAATTTTTTACGTCTGTCAATGTTTATGACATCATATCTCCTGAACTATGATAGGTTGGTGGCTCTTACCAGCATATTGTTGCCTGATAGTGAGGGGTATGTGGAGTGAGTTTGCTTGAAATCGGTACAGTGGTTTCGGAGGAATGTGGAAATCACACACACACACACACACACACACACACACACACATATATATATATATATATATATATATATATATATATATATATATAAATTTTTATAATTTCTCAAAAAAATGGTTCAAATGGCTCTGAGCACTATGGGACATAAGTTCAGAGGTCATCAGTCCCCTAGAACTTAGAACTACTTAAACCTAACTAACCTAAGGACATCACACATATCCATGCCCAAGGCAGGATTCGAACCTGCGACCATAGCGGTCGCGCGGTTCCAGACTGAAGCGCCTAGAACCGCTCGGCCACCCCGGCCGGCATAGTTTCTCAAAAACTGTGTATAGCTTCTAAGGCTTTCCCCACCACCTTAACGCTGTCTTAATTGCAAATTGGTATTTAATGTTACCTAACAGATAACATAAATCTTCTCATGTGAATCTATGATACGGTCACACAAATAGTCTCCCGTATTCAAGGCATTAACACTCGCATTAGCGCATCGGACGAAATATTAATCACTCCCTTAAAAGAACAAACTGGTCGCTTTGGACCACTATAGATGATGTAAAACTGGTACGTGGCGGTCATATAATCCTCCGCCAATGACGTATGTCATGACAGTGGTTTCATCACACTAAGATGGGCAGATATGGAGACGTGAAAGAGTGGCATGAAGGAGCAATAGTGTTTGGCTGGGCCCACAACCACACCGTGAATTAAGTTGTCCGATGGGTTGGTATATCAGTACGTACTGTCTGACGGTTCTGAAACTTTGGGTGTACCACTCGCAGCCATGTAACACGACTTAAGGACAGGTCATAATCGACAGTGATGGAGATGAGAGTTACATTTTGTCAATGACAATCGGATTCAGACCCGTCAGAAATCGCTGCCGTTAATAAATGAAAGCCCATCTCATACAGTTTCCGAATAAACAATGCGAAGGGAACTGTATGCAGTCGGTGGTAAGCATTTGTAAACAAGTAATCAAACATTCGGTTAGATTAAAGAAAAAGTGAAACACCTTGGCAGAATTAGGAATTTTCATGGATGGAAAGAAAAATTCGCAAAAGTTATTGAATGAAGATAAGGAATTTAACTTGTTTGAATTCTTCCGGTTATTAGAAGCGTTCAAGACATAGTCTCAAGAACCTGCCATATATTCTTAACAGAAATATTTTTCATTGTGTATTTTGGTGATATATTTGTAAAGATATTTTGACAGATATTACAGCACAACAAAACTGTGTCCAGGGCCGAAATGACATGCCTATACATGCGCTCGTAAAAGCGGCGATTGAAATGTAAGTTTCTACACTAAAGTGCCAAAGAAACTGGTATAGGCATGCGTATTCAAATACAGAGATATGCAAACAGGCAGAATACGGCGCTGCGGTCGGCAAAGCCTATATAAGACAAATAGTGTCTGGCGCATTTGTTAGATTGGTTACTGCAGTTATAATGGCAGGTTATCAACACTGAAGTGTGTTTTAATGTGGTGTTATAGACGGCGCACAAGCGATAGGACACAGTGTCAGGTAGCGATGAAGTGGGGATTTTCCCGTACGACCATTTCACGAATGTATCTTCAGTACCAGGAATCCGATAAAATATCAAATCTCCGACGTCGCTGCGGCCGGAAAAAGATCCTGCAAGAACGGGACCAACGACGACTGAAGAGAATCGTTCAACGTGACAGATGTGCAATCCTTCCGAAGACGGCTGCAGATATCAATGCTGGACCATCAACAAATGTCAGCGAGCGAACCATTCAACGAAACATCATCGATATGCGCTTTCGGCGCCGAAGGCCCACTCGTGTACCCTTGATGACTGCACGACACAAAACTTTACACCTCGACTGGCCCGTCAGCACTGACATCGGACTGTTGATGCCTGGAAAAATTTTGCCTGGTCGGACGAGTCCCGTTTCAAATTGTATCGAGCGGATGTACGTGTACGAGTATGGAGACAACCTCATGAATCGCTGACCCTGCATGTCAGCAGGGGACTGTTCAAGTTGGTGAAGGCTGTGTAATGTTGTGGGGCGTGTGCAGTTGGAGTGATATGGGACCTCTGGTACGTCTAGATACGACTCTCAAAGGCGACACGTACGTAAGTATCCTGTCTGATCACCTGCATCCATTCGTGATCATTGTGCATTCGACAGACTTGGGCAATTCCAGCAGGACAATGCGACACCCCATACGTCCAGAACTGCTACAGAGTGGCTCCAGGAACACTCTTCTGAGTTTAAACACTCCCGCTGACCACCAGATTCCCCAGTCATGAACATTATTGAGCAGATCTGGGATGCCTTGTAACGTGCTGTTTAGATGGGATCTCCACCCCCTCGTACTATTACGGATTTATGGACAGCCCTGCAGTATTCATGGTGTCAGTCCCTGCAGCACTCCTTCAAATATTAGTCGAGTGTATGCCACGTCGTGTTGCGGCACTTCCATGTGCTTGATTCAAATGGCTCTGAGCACTACGGGACTTAACATCTGAGGTCATCAGTCCCCTAGAACTTAGAACTACTTAAACCTAACTGACCTAAGGACATCACACACATCCATGCCCGAGGCAGGATTCGAACCTGCGACCGTAGCAGTCCCGCGGTTCCGGACTGAAGCACCTAGAAACGCACTGCCACCGCGGCCGGCCTTCCATTTGCTCTCCGGGTCCCTACACGATATTAGACAGTTGTACCAGTTTCTTTGGCTCTTCAGTGTATTTCCGGTAGCAATAAGAATTTTGTAACGGATGACGCCAATTTACCATATTTCGAAATGCACTGTTTTTTCGTGCAGTAGATTCGATCTAATAGGTATATATATAGTATACTACACTACATAAGTATACTACATTACTTTTGAATACACACTGTCGTAGTCGTAGCAACCACTGTTGTACAGCCAATTTAATCTCTGGTGCCGGGACGTAATCAGCCAATTACCGTATTTTAAACGTAGATTACCGTATTGTAAATAATGTAATAATAATAATGTCGATGTAAGATTCAATATTGTCACACTTTTTTGCATAAAATTCCAGAGTTTCTGACGACGGTCTTGTAAAACTATAGAGCGAAGCCGGAGTCTGGTATGTCGCGGTATGTGTAATCCGCGTTGTGACGAGGGTATAGTTCTGCGACGACTTGACTTTATTTTTAGTACTATGCTAGGTGCCCGCTCATTCAGGCTATCGTGAACAAGGATCGGGATATTTACGTCAACATTATCGTTGACTAAGTGTTGTCCTTTCTTCTACATCTTCGGGATGAGTAAGTTGTCGACGCTCCCTTCTTCCATAATGACAGCAGCCGTGTTCACAAGTCAGCATACACACGTTCTAGATTTAACGAACAGTCACCTCGAATGGCCCTCTAAATCCCTCCATCTTAGTACTGTAGAAAATGTCTGAGACAAGTTACAACAACCGGTGGAACGTAGTAAACAGCTTATGAGTACCTGTTCAGCCATGGCACCGAAGCAGATCAGACACAAAAGGCCGAATTACTGAAATAAGTGTTGTGAAACAGTTTCACCGTGGGATATCGTAATTCGGTGCCCCCTTCAATTATTGCATAAATGTAAATGTAAATGTCGTGTGACTAGGGCCTCCCGTCGGGTAAACCGTTCGCCGGGTGCAAGTCTTTCGATTTGACGCCACTTCGCGTCGATGGGGATGAAATTATGATGATTAGGACAACACAACACCCAGTCCCTGACCGGTAAAATCTCCGACCCAGCCGAGAATCGAAGCCGGACCCTTAGGATTGACATTCTGTCGCGCTGACCACTTTTTTTTTTGTATATACTTATATTAAACTGACAATAAAGCAACAGAACCTAATAACGACGCAGATGTAAGGGAAAAAAATTAGGTGTAGCAAAACGCGAACCATCGCCGTGTTACTCGTTTCGGCACAGATGAGTGACGCTACTTACTACATTATATTAAACTGATAATAAAGCATCAGAACCTAATAACGACGCAGATGTAAGGAAAAAAATTAGGTGTGGCAAAACGCGAACCATCACCGTGTTACTAGTTTACAGATGAGTGACGCTACTCACTACACGTTTTTTGTTGTTTATTTTTCTGCCACTTGTTCTCTTTTTTCATTTTTATTGGTTTTTTGATTTAATTTTTTTACAAGGAAAATAAAAATCTCTGGTGTTCTAAAATAAATGATGGCCTTCTGCACAAAATTAAAAAAAATATTTCTTGAAAATGTAAATAAGTATAATTTTCCGATATCAGGTTTTCATTTTCAGATCATGTATCATATATAATTTATTTATTTATTTTTATACATTTGTTGAGATCACATAGGACGCCCTCCAGGCGAAAAACGATTATGTGTAATTGCCATCAATAACATACAAAATAAAAAGGGGATTATAGAATTTAGAGGAAACAACCTCCTGGCAGAACAGAGAAAATGGCATCCGCGTCCCGCCAACTTGTGGGTAGACGCACACTGAATTCCAAGGCAGTCAGGCATGTTCCAGGCACGTCTTCACGAAGAATATTGCATTTGCCGACATATTGGATCGAGTCCTGGTATTACACAATCTCACTGAAATCACCTTCTCATACCTGAGACACCCCAGCTGCAGGGGGGATCGAAGAAGGTACTACCCAAAAAGTTGGCATAGTACTGACGGTATCGCGGATGGTGCACGAGAAAAGTACAACGATCTTGCAGAAACGTCCAAAAATCAAGAACACTTTTATCACCTTCATGGAGCAAAGAAGAGATCGAGAGGCCTTTTATCCAGATCACAGCGTTGGTACGTGGGAACAGAAGAGATTGCGGTGTAATGGCATGGGGAGCCGTACGTAGAAGAAAGGCAAGCATCTTCTGAATCAGCTGCCACACCTCTGCAGAAGATCCACACATCAGTCGATGTTCGTCCGTACCCTGGATGAGGATGCTGCGGAGATTCTCACAGCGACAATTACGTCTGATGACGTCGCCGATGCTCTTCATAATGGTGCAGCGAATAAAGCTCCAGATCCAGAGGACGCAGCGGCGTTTCTGTCATTTTCATGGCACGCAGACGAAGTTGTGTCATGTATTTTCCATTGACGACCAGACACCAGGTCGTGTGAGCGCTCGTGTCGAGGAGGATATGGTGCACAGAACGACAAATGGTTCAAATAGCTCTGAGCACTATGGGACTTAACATCTGTGGTCATCAGTCCCCTAGAACTTAGAACTACTTAAACCTAACTAACCTAAGGACATCACACACATCCATGCCCGAGTCAGGATTCGAACCTGCGACCGTAGCAGTCTCGCGGTTCCGGACTGCGCGCCTAGAACCGCCAGACCATCGCGGCTGGCACAGAACGACAAAGCACGGGTCATGCGATCGTAGGATCTCGGCTGTCCACTACATTCCTAGTATGATTTCTCATCATTAGGCAGTAAACATCACGTGCGGTAAGGTTTCTGGTACTAGGCAAGTCGGCATGGACATAACTGAATTCGATGAAAGTCCTGACATGCGAGAGCGAGGAAGAAATATGGGTTCCAGCAACAGTTGCCTCTAGAGAGGGAGGGGCCACATCGTCAATCAGGCTTCCCGATAATCCGGTTCGGGGCGGGTCCACGACTTAACCATCGTACTTACATAAAACGCAGCTGCTCTCGCTTGGACGTTGACAAGGCCGAGGCCGCTATCTCGAGGAGGAAGTGTCAACGTGTCGTAGCGGACTTTGAGGATAAGACCGACGCTCACAAAGTAGCCGAACGCCGCCTGAAGTCTGTGTGCCATTGCCTTTGGCATCGGTAAAATCTGTCCTAAATGGGGCAGTCGCGAGACTAGATGAGTGTTAACAAAATCCACCCTTTGTAACATGTCCAATGCTCTCAGGAGGTTGCCACGAACGTTCGCGCGGATAGCTTGAAGCAGGCGTTTATAGTTAAATGCGCTGTATATCAAGCGTGAAGGTGATCCCCAAACATTTGAGCTTGTCCACTAATGGCAATGGAGTCACACTCTCTGCTGGAAGACCTCTACCGACGGACATAGCACTAGGTTTCTTCAGGTTCATACGGCTGCCCGCAGCAGTCCCGTACTGGTCGATCCATGCCAGTGTCTCTCGCACTTCATCCTCCGATAAAACCAAGAACACTACGTCATCTGCATAGGCGCGGCAGATTGAAGCATTCCCCCTCATTGTTATCCCTATGAACCGGCTCCTCAAACCGTGTAACAGTGGACAGACCGACCGCATGATATTAGTAGGACCCGCCACACGGCCATTGACCAGCACTCGCGACGTGGCACCTCGGAGGAGCCGCAAGACGATGTGTATAAACCTGTGGGGAAAGGCCATCCGTCTGAGTACATTTTCTAGAAAGGCGCGACTCACTCTATCAAAGACGTGGTCGAAGTCCACTGTCACTAAGGCACCGCGACGGCGGCAGGTCGTGGCCAGTGCTATGACGTCACGGTAATCGCTGAGTGTCGTCTGAATGTTACTGTCACCACCAAAGCACGTTTGATCCAGAGAGATGGCGCGCCGAAGGCGACCGGCAAGAATCCGGGTAAAAATCTTGAAGTCACAATAATGCCCAACTCCCCGACCTCCCAATGGCTTGGGGGCCGGGATAAGCAAGCCTTCTACGAATTCGGGCGGGAGGGGAAGGTCAGGGTTCATCAGTTCTTCAGACATCGCAGTCCAGCGTGATCCCATGATGTCGTGGAATGTGCGGTAAAACTCCAGCGGGAACCCATCTGGATTTGGGTCTTTATTCGCTGCACCATTATGAAGAGCACCGGCGGCGTCATCAGACGTACTTGTCGCTGTGAGAATCTCCGCAGCAGCCTCATCCAACTGGTTGTAGTGATCCACAAAGGCTTTTACAATGTCATTCTGGGACGTCAATCGACGACCATCTGGCATGTCGAGGGCGTTGACCAGCTTTCTCCGATACCGCTGCTTCTCTCGGATAATATGATGCATAGACGGGGGCTCTCCTAGTACACAATCGTGACATATTGAGCGTATTATTGTGCCTTCAAGGCGGTGACGCATAAGAGAAATTATCTTCGCCTTAATACGTTGAATTTCAACCTGTCGTTGAACAGAAGGGGCATGGTTTGAGAGTTCCCGGAGAACTGTGAAATAGTATTACATGGTATGTCGTTGCCACAGCATTTAGTCACGACCGTAATTCATCATCGATCGACGTAAAGCAGGATCGGTGCAGTCGAGCCACCACAGGAGTGTTGAAGGATACGCTGGAAGGCGTCTCACACAGTTGTTCCACGTCGTTTCTACGACCTGCCTGCATTCCGGATCCTTGAGATGGGCGACATCCAGCTTCCACAGGCCTCGACCGCACCACACCATCTGCCTCTGGAGCGAAACAGTGCAAATGTAGGCGACATGGTCGGAAAAGGCGGTAGGCCATAACTCAGCGTCGAGCGCGGCAGTTACGAGTCCTTGGGAAACGGAGACACGGTCAAGACGACTTGCTGAATGGCTGGTGACGTACGTATATCCAGGCCGATCACCGTGCACGCGGTCCCAAGTGTCGGTGAGGTTCAGTTCATGCACGAGCAGCTTGAGTTCCTGGCATGTGGTGAAATGGGGATGTTGGTCCTTCTGGGATAACACACAATTGAAGTCGCCACCAAGAATAATATGGCAATAGCGACCGACAAACAAAGGAGCGACCTGTTCTGAATAAAATCGCGACCGTTCCCGTCGCTTGGCCGTGCCCGAGGGAGCATAAACATTGATCTACATCTACATCTACATCTACATTGATACTCCGCAAGCCACCCAACGGTGTGTGTCGGAGGGCACTTTACGTGCCACTGTCATTACCTCCCTTTCCTGTTCCAGTCGCGTATGGTTCGCGGGAAGAACGACTGTCTGAAAGCCTCCGTGCGCGCTCTAATCTCTCTAATTTTACATTCGTGATCTCCTGGGGAGGTATAAGTAGGGGGAAGCAATATATTCGATACCTCATCCAGAAACGCACCCTCTCGAAACCTGGACAGCAAGCTACACCGCGATGCAGAGCGCCTCTCTTGCAGAGTCTGCCACTTGAGTTTATTAAACATCTCCGTAACGCTATCACGGTTACCAAATAACCCGGTGACGAAACGCGCCGCTCTTCTTTGGATCATTTCTATCTCCTCCGTCAACCCGACCTGGTACGGATCCCACACTGATGAGCAATACTCAAGTATAGGTCGAACGAGTGTTTTGTAAGCCACCTCCTTTGTTGATGGACTACATTTTCTAAGCACTCTCCCAATGAATCTCAACCTGGTACCCGCCTTACCAACAATTAATTTTATATGATCATTCCACTTCAAATCGTTCCGTACGCATACTCCCAGATATTTTACAGAAGTAACTGCTACCAGTGTTTGTTCCGCTATCATATAATCATACAATAAAGGATCCTTCTTTCTATGTATTCGCAATACATTACATTTGTCTATGTTAAGGGTCAGTTGCCACTCCCTGCACCAAGTGCCTATCCGCTGCAGATCTTCCTGTATTTCGCTACAATTTTCTAATGCAGCAAATTCTCTGTATACTACAGCATCATCCGCGAAAAGCCGCATGGAACTTCCGACACTATCTACTAAGTCATTTATATATATTGTGAAAAGCAATGGTCCCATAACATTCCCCTGTGGCACGCCAGAGGTTACTTTAACGTCTGTAGACGTCTCTCCATTGATAACAACATGCTGTGTTCTGTTTGCTAAAAACTCTTCAATCCAGCCACACAGCTGGTCTGATATTCCGTAGGCTCTTACTTTGTTTATCAGGCGACAGTGCGGAACTTTTCAAAATGGTTCAAATGGCTCTGAGCACTATGGGACTTAACATCTATGGTCATCAGTCCCCTAGAACTTAGAACTACTTAAACCTAAGTAACCTAAGGACATCACACAACACCCAGCCATCACGAGGCAGAGAAAATCCCTGACCCCGCCGGGAATCGAACCCGGGAACCCGGGCGTGGGAAGCGAGAACGCTACCGCACGACCACGAGATGCGGGCTGCGGAACTGTATCGAACGCCTTCCGGAAGTCAAGAAAAATAGCATCTACCTGGGAGCCTGTATCTAATATTTTCTGGGTCTCATGAACAAATAAGGCGAGTTGGGTCTCACACGATCGCTGTTTCCGGAATCCATGTTGATTCCTACATAGTAGATTCTGGGTTTCCAGAAATGACATGATACGCGAGCAAAAAACATGTTCTAAAATTCTACCAGAGATCGACGTAAGAGATATAGGTCTATAGTTTTGCGCATCTGCTCGACGACCCTTCTTGAAGACTGGGACAATCTGTGCTCTTTTCCAATCATTTGGAACCCTCCGTTCCTCTAGAGACTTGCGGTACACGGCTGTTAGAAGGGAGGCAAGTTCTTTCGCGTACTCTGTGTAGAATCGAATTGGTATCCCGTCAGGTCCAGTGGACTTTCCTCTATTGAGTGATTCCAGTTGCTTTTCTATTCCTTGGACACTTATTTCGATGTCAGCCATTTTTTCGTTTGTGCGAGGATTTAGAGAAGGAACTGCAGTGCGGTCTTCCTCTGTGAAACAGCTTTGGAAAAAGGTGTTTAGTATTTCAGCTTTACGCGTGTCATCCTCTGTTTCAATGCCATCATCATCCCGTAGTGTCTGGATATGCTGTTTCGAGCCACTTACTGATTTAACGTAAGACCAGAACTTCCTAGGATTTTCTGTCAAGTCGGTACATAGAATTTTACTTTCGAATTCAATGAACGCTTCACGCATAGCCCTCCTTACGCTAACTTTGACATCGTTTAGCTTCTGTTTGTCTGAGAGGTTTTGGCTGCGTTTAAACTTGGAGTGGAGCTCTCTTTGCTTTCGCAGTAGTTTCCTAACTTTGTTGTTGTACCACGGTGGGTTTTTCCCGTCCCTCACAGTTTTACTCGGCACGTACCTGTCTAAAACGCATTTTACGATTGCCTTGAACTTTTTCCATAAACACTCAACATTGTCAGTGTCGGAACAGAAATTTTCGTTTTGATCTGTTAGGTAGTCTGAAATCTGCCTTCTATTACTCTTGCTAAACAGATAAACCTTCCTCCCTTTTTTTATATTCCTATTAACTTCCATATTCAGGGATGCTGCAACGGCCTTATGATCACTGATTCCCTGTTCTGTACATACAGAGTCGAAAAGTTCGGGTCTGTTTGTTATCAGTAGGTCCAAGATGTTATCTCCACGAGTCGGTTCTCTGTTTAATTGCTCGAGGTAATTTTCGGATAGTGCACTCAGTATAATGTCACTCGATGCTCTGTCCCTACCACCCGTCCTAAACATCTGAGTGTCCCAGTCTATATCTGGTAAATTGAAATCTCCACCTAAGACTATAACATGCTGAGAAAATTTATGTGAAATGTATTCCAAATTTTCTCTCAGTTGTTCTGCCACTAATGCTGTTGAGTCGGGAGGTCGGTAAAAGGAGCCAATTATTAACCTAGTTCGGTTGTTTAGTGTAACCTCCATCCATAATAATTCACAGGAACTATCCACTTCTACTTCCCTACAGGATAAACTACTACTAACAGCGACGAACACTCCACCACCGGTTGCATGCAATCTATCCTTTCTAAACACCGTCTGTACCTTTGTAAAAATTTCGGCAGAATTTATCTCTGGCTTAAGCCAGCTTTCTGTACCTATAACGATTTCAGCTTCGGTGCTTTCTATCAGCGCTTGAAGTTCTGGTACTTTACCAACGCAGCTTCGACAGTTGACAATTACAATACCGATTGCTGCTTGGTCCCCGCATGTCCTGACTTTGCCCCACACCCGTTGAGGCTGTTGCCCTTTCTGTACTTGCCCAAGGCCATCTAACCTAAAAAACCGCCCAGCCCACGCCACACAACCCCTGCTACCCGTGTAGCCGCTTGTTGCGTGTAGTGGACTCCTGACCTATCCAGCGGAACCCGAAACCCCACCACCCTATGGCGCAAGTCGAGGAATCTGCAGCCCACACGGTCGCAGAACCGTCTCAGCCTCTGATTCAGACCCTCCACTCGGCTCTGTACCAAAGGTCCGCAGTCAGTCCTGTCGACGATGCTGCAGATGGTGAGCTCTGCTTTCATCCCGCTAGCGAGACTGGCAGTCTTCACCAAAAGGTGAAGTAGGACACCGTGGAAAGTCACAGCAAGACCCCTAGCCGATGGTAGGTAAATCACGTCGTCTACCTCAATGCCTTCCTTTTTAAGAATAGCTGTCCCACTGCCTCCGTCAGCACACGGCGTGAGGTAGGATACATAGCCATAGATATTAGGAAACGTCGCCAGGCGAACTTTCTGCAAAAGGGCAACATCGAGGTCCGACGCCCTCAACATTTCACGGAGCAATTGTAGTTTGACAGGGGTGCCAATGGTGTTGACATTGATGGAGTCAATCCTGTAAGCTTGTCGTAGAATTGGGACCACTGGGACGCTCATGGAGGCACGAAGAGCAGCAGCGAACAGGGATGTTGTCCCTGTAGGCTGCACACTCCCATCCAGCAACCATGTCGATTAGCAGTCGTGGGTTGGAGCAGCAGCATTCGCTGCTGTCTCAACGGTGGGTGTTTCGTCGTCTACATCGTCAGACTACGCAAAAGTGCGTGGATGGTGCGCGTCCGGTGGAGTATCTGTGGAGTCCGAAGGCGGCGTCACGTCAGCGGTGGATGAGTGGTGCTGGCTCAGCTGCAGTTCAACGTCCATAGGTACAGCGCCTGGTGCATGCAGAGATGGTTGTACCTCCGACGGGGTGCAGACTGATGCTTCCATGGGGGCAACATCTTGATAGGTGTGATCCTCATCGTCTTGAGACTGCGTCCTGCAGGTGTCAGACGAGGTGATCCGCCGTTTCCGACGTCTCTTCGGCGACCGTTGCTTGCGCACATGATCTTCAGTGTCCGAAGACGCCTGGGAATCCGGATGTTCTGGCAGAAAAGCATCGGTATGCACAACCATGGAGTCAAGGGCCGTACCCTGTCCCAGAGGTTGCTCACCAATGCACAGGTCGGGAGGAGGAGGCAAAGGCGCCGTTCCTTCGGCAACAGTCTGAGTCATTAGCGGAGACAACGATGTGGCAGTAGTAGGAGCCTGTGGTGATCGCGGTCGGGGGTCGTTATGGAGAACTTCGACAATCGTCAGCGGTCGTGGTCGGCAGGTCCCCAGGCGGTAACTGTGTGACTCTGCGTTGCAGACAGCTGGAACGGATGTGTCCTTCTTTGCCACATCCCGAGAATCTCTTTGGCTGGCCATCATAAATAATAACTGCATGGCAGCCACCAATATATAAGTAGGACGGCACATATTTGGTTAGCTCTATGTGGATCTGTCGTACTCCATTGAGAAACAAGTATGTTGTGAACTGAACCCACTTTTCAGCTGTATGACTAATCACCTTTCCATATGGGCGGAATGTAGATACCACTACCTCTCAAGGCACCTCGAAAGGGAGTTCAAATACACGTATCGTCCGCAGTCCAAATACCGCATGTTCCATCGTTACGTCACCGATGTGTCCATCAGAGTGACGGAACTTAAGACCACGTCGAGTTGCACTTAGAATTTTGTCACATATGTCTTCGTTAACCAATACGTATACCACACTGCTCACTATAGACAGGTGGATGCCAACAAGATAGTTGCAATCAATCTTGACTTCATCTCTGATAAACTGTTCGATTTCCAGTGCTTTTGGTCAGGCATATTCAGGTGCAAAGCTAATCTTCAGTGTCGATTTTCTGTAAGCATAAGCCATTCTCTGTCGAAGAAAAGATTGTGCGCGAAGACGGCAGAATCACGTAAACAACTCTGCGAGCGAGCTGCGCGGCGAGGACGTAAACAAGACGTCCGTGCCGCTAGCGTGCCGAAAGGCGACTGACAGGGATGAAATGATGATGGTTAGGACCACACAACACCCAGTCCCTGAGCGGGAAGGATCTCTGACCCAGCCGAGAACCGAACCCGGACCCTTAGGATTGACCTTCTGTCGCGCTGACCACTCAGCTACTGGGGCGTGCATCGCATAAATGGCAAAATGTAAGATATTGTGGTAAGAGATAGAAGAGTGGAAAATCAGCTAAAATCACTCAACAGTGTACGAAAATCTGGACCTGGTGAGATACTTGTGAGATTTTACAGAGGCTCAGCGAAGAAAACTGTGCTACTTCTATCAGCGGTTCATCACAGGTCGCCGAGTAATTGGAAAATAGCGCAGGCCATATTCTAGAAGTGTCCTCAGACATATGCACATAGTTTTAGACCTACACTGTCGATCCAAGACATTATGACCACTGCCACCACGAGGCTGAATGACGCCTGGTAACGTCGCAGGCACGTAACGTGGTAAGGAAAGTACACTGTCCAGTCATATTGATGTCAACGTGCATATGTCACTCACAGAAAGCAGGCTACAGCACTAGCAATGAAGGGGACGTAAAGCGTGTTGGGGGATGCGGCCAACAATGCAGTTGTTTTTTTGAAAGATTTCATGATGTCTTCAGCTGCCGTTGTTTTTGTTTCAAGTGCGATTGTATAATTTCGGCCTTAGGCCATTTAAAGATATCTAAAACGAAAGCATTATGCATTGGATACATTAGTGACACTTGTGATTTTGATGTAGGAACAAGTTGTATCTATAGATATACTACGTGCATTATAACTTACTTTTTATGCCATGTATGTCGTTGCTCCTATGATTCCATGTTATGATCATAAAATAAATCCGAGATGTTTTACGCTATTTTAGGAGCACTTTACTTTCGAGCAGTCGTTGCAACGCTCTTATATAGAAGGCCCATGTATTAACTAGGAAAATTATAATTATTTTACAGAAATTTGTTAATTATCCTGCGCATTGTTTTGTTCTCAATTATGTTTAATTATGGCTCATCATTTGTGTAAATATGACGGTATGTAATTTCTTTAAAATAACTTATTGTGGTCGAACGTCATTGTTGGATAGTTGGTACCAAGACCTTACATATGAACTCTCTCACAGTACTCTATTGAAACAGTACTGAAAACTGAGAGTCGAGTAAAAACTCCTTTATGGTTGCGTGGTGTTTCGCATTACAATCATTTTTATAAATGAATATAGCGATAATTTTACATTCTATAGTTCTGTAATGCCTCGTCGTAAAACTGGTGAAAAGTAGTCTAGTAATTTCCCATGTCGCTGGTCTTTTTGCTCATTTAAAACTCTATCTTACTGATCTTTTAGATCTATGTAAATTTCAATTTCTTCCGTTACATCCATGATTTTTCCTTTCTGTAACTTATGTAGTATTTGAAGTGATCCATTTATATTAGGTATTTTGTGGTTGGTGCCTTTGAAGTGAGCAACAAATGTGAATTGGTTATTTTCGCTTATTGTCGTGTGCTCTTTAAATTGTGTACTAGCTTTCGTTCCTGTTCGTCCAATGTAAAATTCTGGGCATTCTTCACAGTTAACTTTGTAGATTCCTGATTGTGAAACGGATCTGATTTACGTGGTAAGTGTCTCAATAATCGTTGTAGATCGTTAGTGGTTCTGTAATTGGTGTATAATTTTGCTTTCTTGAAACATCGAGCAATTTTGTCGGAAATAATACCTGGATATGGCCATACAAGAACTTTATTTTTCTGTGGTTCGTTTTTGTCTTTGGTTAAAGTTATTTCATCTATGGGACTGGCATCTGTTTGATTGGTTTTCTTTTTGAATAATGTGTCTAAGCTTTAAGTATAACCATTTCTTATAGCTACATTTTGGAGAAGATTTAGTTCTTTCTCATTTTTTTCTTTTTTCAGCGATAGGCTGTTTAGTCTGTGTAACATAGAATGAAAATCTGCAAACTTGTGTGCTCTCGGGTGGCATCACTGGTTGTGGATAACTACGACAGACAAAATTATCCATAATTATAAAAAGAACGGCAGATGAAGGCATCATGAAATCTTTCAAAAAATTCATCGCAGCTGCGTATCCTATCGCATTGGAAATTATAGTGTAGTCGTTATCGTGATGCGGAAACGGAGCGATTTACCTGACGTTCAAAAGGGCATGATCATTGGCTTTCGCCCCAAGGGTGGAGACATTTCCGAAACGACAAAGTGTTCAGTTGCCTCCGTGGTTGACGTATGCCCTATATGGCAAAATGGCGCTATCCAAAACCGGCGCAGAGACAATTGTGGTACACGGCGGGCCATAGATGGCAGGGGCGAACGACAACTACGGAGATTTGTACGAGCCAACAGACGAGTAACTATTAAGCAGCTGAGCTCCCAGACGAACGAAGGGGCTACCAACAGTGTCTCCTTAACCACCGTTCAGCGAACGTTGCTGCGTGTGGGCTTCCACAGCAGGCGTCCTTTTCCTGCACCCATGCTGACTGCTGTTCAAAAACGGTTCAAATGGCTCTGAGCACTATGGGACTTAACTTCTGAGGTCATCAGTCCCCTAGACTTAGAACTACTTAAACCTAACTAACCTAAGGACATCACACACATCCATGCCCGAGGCAGGATTCGAAGCTGCGACCTATAGCATGTAAGTACGAAGTGTGCTATTACATGAAATATGCGTGTGGAATAAAGTACTGTTATAATTTTTAAATTTTCTTACATACCTGCAGTCGCACAGTTCCAGACTGTAGCGCCTAGAACCGCTCGGCCACCCCGGCCGGCGCTGACTGCTGTTCATCGCCGACGAAGGCTGCAATTTGCACGCCAGTACCGCAACTGAAGATCCACTGGATGATAACAGATGGCCTTTTCAGATGAATCATGTTTTATTCTCCGTCGGACGGATGGGCGTTGGCTGGTACGGCGTGAAACGTCTGAAAGCAAATACGTTGCACACAAGAGGGAGCGTTACAGTCTGGAGACTGATTGGCATTCCCTGGGTGATCCTGTTATTCCGGAAGATACAACGGACCAACACAAGTATGTATCTATCCTTGGGGACCATATCCACCCTTACACGAAGTTCGTTTATTCCTCGTCACTATGGCATCTACCAGCAGGACAATGTAACGTGTCACATAGCTCGCAGTGTACATACGTAATTCGAAGAGAATTAGGATGAGTTTCCGTACTCCTCTGGCCACAAAATTCCCCGGATTTAAATCCAATTAAGAATCTGTGGGAACACCTTGTGACACTTGAGCGGTGGCCATTGTATTCGGCAATGGCAACTCTCACTTATATTGTTAATAATGTAACAATATTTAATGCGACCTATCGTCGTGTTCTTCTGAGAACACGAGTTTGATCGTAATAATCATTTTTTGTTCGTAAACATATCATTTATTTTACTTAGCACAGACTTACTGTCGGTGTCTCCAAACCAACACCAAGCTATGAAAGAATGACCAGCGGAATCGAACTGTTTTTATTGATTGAATAAGTTAAGAATGCCCACTGTTTCCTATATTTCCTTATCCTAATGAGTCCACAGCAGAAGGGAGAAAGAAATGAATGTATGAAAGTAGTTGCAGGGAGAATGTTTGGGGAGAGAACAAGGATCGAACGATATTCAGCGATTGTGGGTGTACGATATGGAACAACTAGTCGATCGGCACGATTATGGAAGCTAAGACTGGTTTGAGCAATTACCAGACAGCGCCAGGCAACAGGCTGTACTACGCATGCGCAGCTACGATGACGTAGGCAGCCCGTGCTTGGTACTTGCTCTGCTCATACGCTTTTCGTCGCCTTTCTGGTGGAATTTCGTGGTGGGGCATCACGTGACCATGTGCAGCCCTGCAGCATGTTGTTGAGAGGACATCCACTGTTGGGCCAGTGGCCGATTCTCCGGCAAGGTCCCGACAGTCACAGAGGGCGGGCCTATTAGTTATAGGGAGCTCCAACGTTAGGCGGGTTATGGAGCCCCTCAGGAAAATAGCGGGTAGGTCGGGGAAGAATGCCAGTGTGCACTCGGTGTGCTTGCCGGGGGGTCTCGTCCGTAATGTGGAGGAGGCCCTTCCGGCAGCTATTGAACGCACTGGGTGTGACCGGCTGCAGATAGTAGCACATGTCGGAACGAATGACGCCTGCCGCTTGGGTTCTGAGGCCATCCTTGGTTCCTCCCGGCGGCTGGCTGATTTGGTGAAGACAACCAGCATCGCACGCGGAGTGCAAGCTGAGCTTAATATCTGCAGCATAGTGCCCAGAGTCGATCGCGGTCCTCTGGTTTGGAGCCGTGTGGAGGGTCTAAACCAGAGGCTCAGACGACTCTGCGACTATAATGGTTGCAAATTCATCGACCTCCGTTATTGGGTGGAGAACTGTAGGGCCCCCCTAGACAGGTCAGGCGTGCACTACACACCGGAAGCAGCTACTAGGGTAGCAGAGTACGTGTGGCGTGCACACGGGGGTTTTTTAGGTTAGAGGGACCCCCCCTTGGGCGAAACGATAAAATACCTGACGGCTTACCAGAGAGGACATTATCATCGTTGATAAAGAACGTCCGTCCTCAGAGACCAAAAACAGGAAAAGTTAACGTAATATTGGTAAACTGCAGGAGTATCCAGGGCAAGGTTCCTGAATTAGTATCTCTTATTGAAGGAAATAGTGCGCATATAGTATTAGGAACGGAAAGTTGGTTAAAACCGGAAGTGAACAGTAACGAAATCCTAGACACAGAATGGAATATATACCGCAAGGATAGGATAAACGCCAATGGTGGAGGAGTATTTATAGCAGTAAAGAATTCAATAATATCCAGTGAAGTTATTAGCGAATGCGAATGTGAAATAATCTGGGTTAAGTTAAGTATCAAAGGTGGGTCAGATATGATAGTCGGATGCTTCTATAGACCACCTGCATCAGCAACCGTAGTAGTTGAGCGCCTCAGAGAGAACCTGCAGAACGTCGTGAAGAAGTTTCGTGATCATACTATTGTAATAGGGGGAGACTTCAATCTACCAGGTATAGAATGGGATAGTCACACAATCAGAACTGGAGCCAGGGACAGAGACTCATGTGACATTATCCTGACTGCCTTGTCCGAGAATTACTTCGAGCAGATAGTTAGAGAACCAACTCGTGAAGCTAACGTTTTAGACCTCATAGCAACAAATAGACCGGAACTTTTCGACTCCGTGAATGTAGAAGAGGGTATCAGTGATCATAAGTCAGTGGTTGCATCAATGACTACAAGTGTAATAAGAAATGCCAAGAAAGGAAGGAAAATATATTTGCTTAACAAGAGTGATAGGGCACAAATCGCAGAATATCTGAGTGACCACCATCAAACGTTCATTTCTGAGGAAGAGGATGTGGAACAAAAATGGAAAAAATTCAGAAACATCGTCCAGTACGCCTTAGATAAGTTCGTACCGACTAAGGTCCAAAGCGAGGGGAAAGATCCACCGTGGTATAACAATCATGTACGAAAGGTACTACGGAAACAAAGAAAGCTTCATCATAGGTATAAGAGTAGTCGAATCATAGCTGATAAGGAAAAGCTGAACGAAGCGAAAAAGAGCGTAAAGAGAGCAATGAGAGAAGCATTCAACGAATTCGAACATAAAACATTGGCAAACAATCTAAACAAGAACCCTAAAAAGTTTTGGTCATATGTAAAATCGGTAAGCGGATCTAAATCCCCTATTCAGTCACTCGTTGACCACGATGGCACCGAAACAGAGGACGACCGAAGAAAGGCAGAAATACTGAATTCAGTGTTCCGAAACTGTTTCACTGCGGAAAATCGTAACACGGTCCCTGACTTCAGCCGTCGCACGGACGCCAAAATGGAAAATATTGAAATAAACGATATCGGAATTGAAAAACAACTGCTATCACTTAGTAGCGGAAAAGCATCCGGACCAGACGAGATACCCTTAAGATTCTACAGTGATTATGCTAAAGAACTTGCCCCCTTTCTATCAGCAATTTATCGTAGATCGCTGGAAGAACGTAAAGTACCTAGCGACTGGAAGAAAGCGCAGGTCGTTCCCATTTTCAAGAAGGGTCATAAATCAGATGCGAATAATTATAGGCCTATTTCGCTTACGTCAATCTGTTGTAGAATAATGGAACATGTTTTGTGTTCTCGTATTATGACGTTCTTAGATAATACAAATCTCCTTCATCATAACCAACATGGATTCCGCAAACAGAGATCATGTGAAACTCAGCTCGCCCTATTTGCCCAAGAAATTCACAGTGCCGTAGACACTGGCGAGCAGATTGATGCCGTATTCCTGGACTTCAGGAAGGCATTTGATACGGTTCCGCACTTACGTTTAGTGAAAAAAATACGAGCTTACGGAATATCGGACCAGGTTTGTGATTGGATTCAGGATTTCCTAGAAGAAAGAACACAACATGTCATTCTTAACGGTTCAAAATCTGCAGATGTAGAGGTAATTTCGGGAGTACCGCAGGGAAGCGTGATAGGACCTTTATTGTTTACAATATACATAAATGACTTAGTTGACAACATCGGTAGCTCCGTGAGGCTATTTGCAGATGACACGGTTGTCTACAAGAAAGTAGCAACATCAGAAGACTCGTACGTACTCCAGGAGGACCTGCAGAGGATTAATGCATGGTGCGACAGCTGGCAGCTTTCCCTAAACGTAGATAAATGTAATATAATGCGCATACATAGGGGCAGAAATCCATTCCAGTACGATTATGCCATAGGTGGTAAATCATTGGAAGCGGTAACGACCGTAAAATACTTAGGAGTTACTATCCGGAGCGATCTGAAGTGGAATGATCACATAAAACAAATAGTGGGAAAAGCAGGCGCCAGGTTGAGATTCATAGGAAGAATTCTAAGAAAATGTGACTCATCGACGAAAGAAGTAGCTTACAAAACGCTTGTTCGTCCGATTCTTGAGTATTGCTCATCAGTATGGCACCCTTACCAGGTTGGATTAATAGAAGAGATAGACATGATCCAGCGAAAAGCAGCGCGATTCGTCATGGGGACATTTAGTCAGCGCGAGAGCGTTACGGAGATGCTGAACAAGCTCCAGTGGCGGACACTTCAAGAAAGGCGTTACGCAATACGGAGAGGTTTATTATCGAAATTACGAGAGAGCACATTCCGGGAAGAGATGGGCAACATATTACTACCGCCCACATATATCTCGCGTAATGATCACAACGAAAAGATCCGAGAAATTAGAGCAAATACGGAGACTTACAAGCAGTCGTTCTTCCCACGCACAATTCGTGAATGGAACAGGGAAGGGGGGATCAGATAGTGGTACAATAAGTACCCTCCGCCACACACCGTAAGGTGGCTCGCGGAGTATAGATGTAGATGTAGATGTAGATCATATCCCACCCAGATAAAGGATGCAAATAAGGAAGCAGTTCTTCGCAAAATATCATTTCAAAATTAGACTCCACAGCTCGAAGTACCATAACATTTTGCAATGGGGTGAATTAATTTGACAGATTTCTTTTTTTAAAATTCGTACTCTGCAATATTGTTATGTAGCATTTCCAACAGGTTTACATCTACACAGCACTGCAGAAAGCTAGTAGGATGGAATATAAATTTCTTGCAAAATAAATAAATAAATGAAAGTTTCTTGTATAGGTTACACCAGAATAAAGGACTATAAATTTCATGACTATTTCAAAATGCGCCAAAAATTAACAAGGTTGTCTGTGAGGCAAACAAACTGTACAACTGACAGTTTATATTCTACTCTAGGATTAAATATGAAGCCATGTGCGGAGTTAAAACGATAAAACACGGATGCTGCCAGTCTACAATTTACCATAGAATGGCATTCTATAAATTTAAGACGTAAACACAAATTAAGGAATAACTTCAGGCCTAGAGGAAGTACTAGACAAGTGCCTTGTGATCGAAAAACACTTTCACAGAAGGCAGATTTGTAAAATTCTGTGTTGTGTGATGTCCTTAGGTTAGTTAGGTTTAAGTAGTTCTAAGTTCTAGGGGACTGATGACCATAGATGTTAAGTCCTGTAGTGCTCAGAGCCATTTTTTTTTGTAAAATTCTGTTACAGCTGTCATTATATTTGAAACAAAATATTTGGTTCAAAACTACCGACCAAATTTGCCTACTTAGTCAGCTTCAAGTAAATGTTTACGTATGTTTGTACGTATATAGCATTAAGAGATCTTACAGTGTCATAAAAGGAAAAGGACATCAGAGACTACTCCAGCCAGAATCGGAATTTCATAAACCACAGAAAAATTTTTCATTCCGCTCTAACTGCACATTTCTATGTCCAGATGCACTCTGGAGTACCTGATATTCAGCTTTTCATGTGGTTTTCGTAATATCAGTTTTCTCGGAGGTCCAGTACTGTATTCTCATGTTTGGTTATTTATTATGGTATAATGTCATTCGTCCCAGAAAATGAAAATTTGCACTTGAAATTGAACAAAGTTGAAAGTATCCAATAGTGCGGAATGAAACACTTTGTTTCAAATAAACTAACTGCCTCAGCGGAAAAAAATTAATAGAAGCAAATTTCTCTACAAAACAGACAGAAATAGCTTCATTAAGACATCAATGGTTGATTGCAAATAACGTGGAAATAATATAAAATCAGAAAATTGAAACTACTAACTTATTTTGGTCTTTGATGGTTATGAGAATGTATATCAATTCACTCGATGGCTCCCGGCATCTATTTTGATTTCATGTGATGTGGGAGATGTAAACGAAGAGACCAGCAATATTACGAATACACGAAACATATACACTGGTCACGTGGGGAAAGGATTTCCCCCCCCCCCCCCACTATAACTCAACTTGCTCTGCGAATGCGCGAATCTGGCAGCTTGGGCGTGCCAGAAAAATTTTTCCGGGTAGCATCTTGCTACTTGCTGCTACTGCTCATACGGCAAACAGCCACGCTTCAAGTAACCAGAAGCGGGAGGAAGGCACTGCTCATACGCGAATTCAGCTCTGCGCATGCGCACGAGCCCGCTGGCAACTGCTCATAGGAACCTGAAACTTCAGCCTATGGCTGTAGCGAGGTGTAGGAAGGTTGATTAGTCTGCAAAACTTACGTGTCAGTATTTGGGAGGAAAAGTGCGGGATCTTTCTCATTGTGTAGAAGAGACGTTTGACGGGCAACCTTACACCGGGGAAATTCTGAGCTGATGATTGGCTGGGAGCCGCCCCCACCATGAGCGGTCAGGCGAGCAGAACAGTAGCGTGGGTCAGAGTCGTGGAGCTGCTGCTGAAAACTTGGACGAGAGAGGACGCTTTTCTGAGATGGGTCGAGCGATGCTCGATTTGAGTGTGGGAAATGTGCTATATTTATGATTAATGGTTTCCCATTAGGTGAACAACCCTCTTTTTGCAGCTAGACGTAATGTAATATTAATATTTTGGGGGAACGAAATTTATTTAGGTAGGTAATGTGCAATAGTAGGTGGTGTAGAAATGTTGCTTT
This sequence comes from Schistocerca serialis cubense, assembly GCF_023864345.2. Taxonomy (NCBI): domain Eukaryota; kingdom Metazoa; phylum Arthropoda; class Insecta; order Orthoptera; family Acrididae; genus Schistocerca; species Schistocerca serialis. The sequence goes on from NC_064640.1 coordinate 540,675,293, forward strand.
GCTTTGTGATAGTAATTCGCAAATTTGGGATTTTATAACAATCTCGCTGTGAATAGGTTAATCTTAATTTGTTGAGCAAGCAAGTTCATTAGGAAAAATGAAATATTTAAGTGCGTATGGCAATTCACTTTGTTTTACACCTGGCACTCACCATCTGGGGCTGATCAAGAATCTTACAACTACTGGAGGCACGATTGCTAGGGACCTATAGCATGTAAGTACGAAGTGTGCTATTACATGAAATATGCGTGTGGAATAAAGTACTGTTGTAATTTTTCAATTTTCTTATATAGCTGCGGTCTTGAAAGATTTAGTAACGTAGATCCTTTGTTAACGACACGTGGTATCTCGTGTGAAAGCGTGTGTCGAATTTTAGCGAACCAAGTGAAGATAATGCTTGCTTATTCATGTTTATTGGATTGCAGAGTCACGTGGGGAAATTTTCTGAATAATTAATATTGCAAAGCGGGGAAAGAGATTATTAAACTGATAATGTAGCCATGAACATTGGCTGCAACAAAGTAAGTAGTTCAACTTGAGTGTGTGTATTTTGTATGTGTAATTTGGGAACGGTTTTCATATTTCAATTGGTGAATTTGTGTCGGGAGTAGGCAGCAGTACAGTAGTGGCTATTAAAGTGAATGATCAAATAGGCGCGGAATTTATGTGTGATAATTTTGGTTTTCGGTGGGATAATTTCGAGCAGAAAATGGTTCTGAGCACAATGCGACTTAACTTCTGAGGTCATCAGTCGCCTAGAACTTAGAACTAATTAAACCTAACTAACCTAAGGACATCACTCACACCCATGCTCGAGGCAGGACTCGAACCTTCGACCGTAGCGGTCGCTCGGTTCCAGACTGTAGCGCCTAGAAGATAGTTACTAAATGGTGAATATCGAAACAGCTAATGGCTCGATCCTTACGTTTCTCCTGTGCATATGTTGGTGCAGTAATTGTGTATGCATGTCGCTTAATGGATACAGTTGTGGAATGTCCTTTTCTTCCGATCCAAAAGTGGGCATTTTTGGAAATAAGAGATACCATTCTGTAGGAGACCATAGTTTTACTAAAAAAGTCAGATGCGTTAACGATAAATTTAAATACAAAGCCAGATTCGTTAAATTCTACATTGTTAATAAGAAAGTCAGATGCATTTAATTTACATTGTGGAATCCGATGCAAATTTGATGGTGTGTAAAGATCAGATGCGTTAAGATTTGTTTAAAGGAGTGCAGTTTTTGTTCTTATAATAATCTGAAATGTTTAATGAATAAACCATTTCCTATACAAAATTCAAATTTGAGTCGGAACATGCTTTCTATAAGAGTAGACAAACCTTTCATTATTTTATTTTATTAGCTGTTAAAAAAAGAAATTTTTTAATAATTTTACTATATGTTGGAATGTCAATAATTGGGCGAAGCAGAAATGACATAGCTTTCAAGTTAGGGCATATATGCAAAGATCCCGCAAATAAATCCGTTGCGCGTAGTGTTCAACTGAAGTAGTAGAGGGAACCTTTCACACTCCATAATGGTTACTGCTGGAGTAGTTGCTCTTCGAAACAGCAATCCATACGAGCAAACCAACTGCGTCTTTTATCTGCGGTTACTCGGACTTCAGGTACTGCGGTTATACATGGCTCTCTTTAAAAATAATAGCTCGATTTAGTCATAGGGTCTAGACGCCCATGTCTCCTTTCATGCCCCCCCCCCCCCCCCATCTAATTCGTTGCAAATAATAACCTATAGCTGTGATCCTGCAGTCAAATAGTCTATGCATTGGCTGGAATTGCGTGTTAATAAAATACGTAGTAAAAGTTAAACGAATAATTTAATAACAAATGTATGTAATTGAGGTAGACGACAGAGAATTATGTTGAACAACGTTTATTCAAGAAAGGACATCTCAGATAAACGGGAAGTGGTATTACGACATTCGATTAAAATACAGACAGAAAATACAATTATCAAATGCAGTTAAGTTACATGGAGGGCGTTACCAGAATGGTAGCAAAATCCCCAAACTACATAATAGTCAAAGATTCGCGAAAACTAAGTCCATTTCGTGATCACAATATAGGAAATATTCATCAGCTCAAAACAGTTCAGAGTTCAACGTGGTGATTGACAAATTAACATACATGATACAAAGAACATTAATCCAAACTCTGTCTGTCCTCAATTCCGTAATATAAGTGGAGCACATTCAGATCTCTCGTGAGTTAGAGTTCCATCAAAACTTAGAGTATTCTAGAGGCCGTTCACCGTCCAGAAATAATTACCTGCACTACTGAATTCCACACATTACCATAGGCAGTCTGCTTTCTTCCAGCACTCGATACAAAGTGTCACGACTCGCCCCCCTTGGGGTCTTCCCTCGAGAAATACCAGTCTCTACTCGATGCAGCAGTGTTCCGCCACTGTCCCAACTCTCATTGGCTGAAGGCCGTCTCCACCAAAAATACATCATTCTTAAGCTCTATAGGCATGATTTGACTCACTTGACCACTTTCCCGCACTAAACTCATATATTACAACAATATTTAAATAAAAGAGACTTTACGAACATCCTGTTACATTCAGGTCATTTGCAGATGTAAGTAATAGTTGGTACATAAATAATTAAACCAATGTTCTTGCACAACTGCGTTCTCGTTAAATGACTACAGATCATCTCTAATATTATTTAAACAATTATTTATGCCTTCTTGACAAAGGCGTCTTTTGGTTCTCGTTTCAGTTGTGGTGTCCGCCAACACATGCGATTGACCACTGTTAAATTAGTACAGATTTTAATAGCACTTTCAATCAACATTTAAATAAAGTGACTGGCAAAGTAGTAAACAGTTCATCCAATAAATACTCTAGTATGACAATGTTTGAAGTATTTGTGCGTGTTCATTTGCTGGGTAAATGTGAGGAATACGATGTTCCGACAAATATTTGCATAGTAAAAAAATATAAAAGACGAAGTGAATCAATAAATAAAATAGATACAGATACGTAGCGTTCAGTGATGATAGATGTAGTGCAGTACTATCGTCTGAAACTTTGTCTGCTGAAATCGCATGAAGCGATTAAAAGTTGTTAATTCAGAGCTTCATTGTGTAAATGTTTTTTCTCACTGTGAAATATTAACTTCGGTTGTTTTAAAGATACTGATATGTTGTTCTGTCATTGGATACGCCCCATTTATCTGAGATCATTGATGTAGCCCGATTTGCATTAATGTTTGACGAGAGCTATTACTGAATCTCAAAGAGCTGTAACTTGGTCATCTTTAAGAGCGTCTGACATTGCCGTTTCCTGGAGCAGATTCTGCACAAAGGCAATGCGAGCGTGAGCCGTTCAAATTCCCAGCTCTGGAATTTACCTGTTTCCGGCGACGCGCTCATTATCTCTGCATCTGAGCTCGCCTGAGGCAGAAACGGTCAACTTCCAGGCTGAGTCCGGCGCACTGGGCCCGCTAGCATTCAGGCGTGCAACAAATTCATCTCTCCACAATATCAAGCCTAGGTGGACGAATAACTCGCCCACATGCTCGTCATGTTACAGCCTCGATAATTCTGTTCGCACCATGGATCCGCAACCGAGATACCCAGTGCAGGTGGCCGCGGCAATGGAGTCGGCATGGCTCCACATCTATGTCACTACCTCCAGAACCTGAACCTCTTCCTGCAACGCTCGCGCTGCAGAAGGTGGTTACACAGGCTCTTGACAGATGGTCACATTAATGTGACAGAACAGTGTACATAAGCATAGCAGAGACGAACGTGAAGCATCCTAGATATGATACAGGCCGCAAATAAGGAAATCAACTAACATTAACGACTTCTCCAGAGAACAGATTGTTATGACTCTGTCAACGAGCACTTAGGAAAAGGTGAAGCTGATCGGCTGTTCGCGTGCTACTTTCGCGAGCATTTATGGGAAACGGTTGAAGGACTGTGAAACCACGAGTAGGAAACAAGGTGTTAGCGCAACACTCAATGTGGAGGTCGGAGGCTATCCTGCTCTGTAAAGCAGAGTAGGTGGCGGTCTGTGGCAGATCTGAAGACAGAGAAAAATGCTGATGCAGACGCAAGTGTTCCCGAACACACTGTTCAGCACACATTGCTGAACATGGGGCTAACGTTTACTACCAAATTCCACGTTGAGCTAACATCGTCGTCAGTTACACTGAAGAGCCAAAGAAACTGATGTACCTGCCTAATATCGTGTAGGGCCCGCGTGAGCACGCAGAAGTACAGCAGAAGTACTCGAATAGTGTCTGAGGTAATGTGGGAGGGAACTAACCCCATGAACCCTGCAGGGCTGTTCATAAATCCGTATGAGTACGAGGGGGTGGAGATCTCTTCTGAGCAGCACGTTGCAAGGCATCCGAGATAATAATAATGTTCATATGTGGGGGGTCTGGTGGCCAGCGGGAGTGTTCAAAATCAGGAGAGTGTTCCTGGAGCCACTCTGCAGCAATTCTGGACGTGTGGGGTGTTGCATTGTCACGCCGGAATTGCCCAAGCCCATCGGAATGCACAATTGACATGAATAGATGCAGGTGATCAGACAGGATGCTTACGTACGTGTCACCTGTCAGAGACGATTCTAAATCAGGGGTCCCATATCACTCCAACTGTACTCAGAGCCTAGACGCATCAGGGGTCCCACATCATTCCAACTGCACACGCCCCGCACCATTACAGAGCCTCCACCAGCTTGAACAGTCCCCTGCTGACATGCAGGGTCATGGATTCATGAGGTTGTCTCCATACCCGTTCACGTCCATCCGCTCGATACAATTTGAAATGACTCGTCAGACCAGGCAACATGTTTCCAGTAATCAACAGTCCAATGTTGGTGTTGATGGGCCCAGTCGAGGCGTAAATCTTTGTGTCATGGAGTCATTAAGGCTTCACGAGTGGGCCTTCGGCTCCGAAAGCGCATATAGATGATGTTTCGTTGAATGGTTCGCTCGCTGACACTTGTTGATGGCCCAGCATTAATATCTGTAGCAGTTTGCGGAAGGGTTGCTCTTCTGTCACGTTGAACGATTCTCTTCAGTCGTCGTTGGTCCCTTTCTTGCTGGATCTTTGTCCGGCCGCAGCGATGTTGGAGATTTGATATTTTGCCGGATTCCTGATATTCACGGTACACTCGCGAAATGGTCGTATGGGAAAATCCCCACTTCATCGCTACCTCGAAGATGCTGTGTTCCATCGCTCGTGCTCCGACTATAGCACCACGTTCAGACTCACTTAAATCTTGATAACCTGCCATTGTAGCAGCAGTAACCGATCTAACAACTGCGCCAGACACTTGCTATCCTATATAGGCGTTGCCGACCGCAGCGCCGTATTCTGCCTGTTTACATATCTCTGTATTTGATTACGCATGCCTATACCAGTTTCTTTGGCGCTTCAGTGTATACGCAGTGCGCACGGGATCAGCTAGATTGGCCGTATGTCAGCGAAAACTTGTCGTCACGGGCACAAGCCGGTTGGGCCACTATTACGCTATGGGGAATATTCACCTTGTCTTCCACGCGAGTCCGCAGCTCGTGGTCGTGCGGTAGCGTTCTCGCTTCCCGCGCCCGGGTTCCCGGGTTCGATTCCCGACGGGGTCAGGTATTTTCTCTGCCTCGTGATGACTGGGTATTGCGTGATGTCCTTAGGTTAGTTAGGTTTAAGAAGTTCTAAGTTCTAAGGGACTGATGACCGTAGATGTTAAGTCCCATAGTGCTCAGAGCCATTTCTTCCACGCGACACGTGGTAGTATTTTTAGGCATCATGACAGTTATGGACAATGTATGTATCTCTCACGCTTGATGTGTTCTCTTACAATGGTGGCACCTTCCAGCTCGTCAACTTGTAGGGAAGCAGCCTACTCACGCCTTATAAAATTCTCATCAGCCTTTCCGTTGTGTGCCAGCCTAGTCCGCTGTAACTAGCTCTGACGTCATAAATGTTGCGCAATATTTTAAAAATCAAGTATATAACCTGAAACGGTTCTAGCATGTCAGGACTAATACTAAATAAATATGTGTTGAATATCAGTTCAATAACTTTAACCATTTTCGAAATTTGGACGTTTTTCTGTAAAAATCATTGGCGCAACAGAAAAGAGCTAGAAACTTAAAAATTTATATTTGGATTCCTTTTTCATAATAATTTAGTAGAAACAGTATTTCGGATGTCACAAATTAAAATTTGAGTGGAAATTCATGATTTTATGGTTTTTGTCTTAAAAATTAAAGAAGCAAGATAGATTAAGTAGGCGAATAAATAAGGCTAGGATGTTTAAATTTAAGTAGAAGCGAGATCCGCTATAATCATAAAGATGTGAGAAGTTTCAATTGAATAACTATATAACTATAGCGATAGCGTATCTCCAAAGGGCAAGTTCAGAGCTCGTCTACTGCGTGTAGTGTAATTAAATTAATTCTCTCGCCCAAAATAATTGATTTAGCCACGTCAGAATTTTATTATGATTACTTACCTGTGTGCTGAATGCACATTTAAATTGAGAGCTTCATCGGCCATCAGCAAAGGAAGCCATGTTTTATTCAATAACTTAATGTGGTGCATTACTAGCCCAGCGGCTAGTCGGGAGAGCCGATTTGATCAGGCGTTCCCTTAGCCGTTCGCACTGCGGCTTTATATATAAGAACGCTGCGCGAGGAAAAAGGCCCCAGTTCTCTCCAGACGATGAATAGCACAACACCTGTGTAGGGAGTGGCGTCGCGTCGGTATCATTGCTATAAACAGCCTCGGATGCCGTATTAAGTTAATCGGGATACGCGTAAGCATGAAATCATTTTCGAGTGAAGTCTTAATTCTGGGATTACTTTAATGATCTATCTTCAGTTTGCATATGTCGTATTTTCACGTGCCGTCGCGGGACAAACATTCTACCATTATTTAGCGTGGCGTTTGATGAACATTATCATCAAATTATGGCGAACATTCACTTAAACATTTAATTTGGACAGTTATAGTTGCATCATCGCAATAGACTCTGAACTGCTCTGTTAGTCAGATTCTGTGGATTCCTTTTTTTCATCTGTGACTTTCAGAATATAGCGAACGTTTTTTCACGATCGTTTTTGATTATGAATCCCAGACAGCCGTCGTGGGACAAACATTCTACCATTATTTAGCGTGGCGTTTGATGAACATTATCATCAAATTTTGGCGAGCATTCACTAAAACATTTAATTCGGACAGTTATAATTGCATCATCGCAATAGACTCTGAACTGCTCTGTTAGTCAGATTCTGTGGATTCCTTTTTTTCATCTGTGACTTTCAGAATATAGCGAACGTTTTTTCACGATCGTTTTTGATTATGAATCCCAGACAATCTCCTAATTCCTCAGAGCTATAAGCTGTAGCTATAAGTGTATTTCTCAGATGAAGTGGGCACTAGGAATTCTAATTACAGGCTTCACGTTTTGCTTATCACTTTCTGGTTGCCAAACTTGTAGTTAGAGAGCCAGTGTTGAGAACGGCAAAAGACAGCATAATTAATAGGAACATTTTATATTAACAGCATAAAACCACCTGCCGCCCCACATATGGTGCATCGACCGGGAAATGTTTCTACCTTACAAACCAAACATTATATAAACAGCATAATTCCACCCGCCGCCCCACATATGGTGCATCGGCATGGAAATGCATCTTTTCTACATTACAATTCTACATTATATATAAACAACATAAAAATTTCCACCAGCTGCCCCACAAACTGTCTGTGTGACAAGGGCAGAATCGTCTTGTGATATACTCATGTTGATGTCTTAGCCACCAGATTCACCTGATCTTAACCGGATGGAACTTACATGGGACGCTATGGGCGCCCATAGACCGCCGACTTTAATATGCTGGAACTGAGTGACCTGTGTGATACATACCTCCGGAAATTTACAAGACACTTGTCGAATCCATATACATAGTATCTCTGCTGTACTTCTTTCTAAAGGTGGACTAACACGCTGTTAAGCAGATGGTCGTAATGTCTTATCTCATTGGTAAATGCCTGGAATGTAACCTTTAATGGAAGCGAAACCTGGACGAACCTCTTTTGTATTGTCTTTTAGAGCCTGTTTTCTTATTAATCAATAACTTTACTTAGGATGCGTTAACTTCTTTTATTACGTAAAGTTAATGTTTTCTATTATCTTTCCTATCGTCTTTCTTTTTCTTCTTGGAGAATAACTTTGGTTACAATAAGTTAAGGTTAACCTGATTGTAATAAGTAACTTTAATGTTGCAGACTTGATTATTTTATGCTATTAAACAGTACAAATATTCAGTTGCAAAAAGAGATTAATTCTATCTTAGACCCTAAGTGGCAGGCCATATGTAAATAGTAACGAATAACTGACTAGATAAATAAAAGTGAAACTACTCGTCCAACTTTTTTATTGGAGTTCTATTTTCCTTGCAACGATTATACTCGTTATTTCTTCATTTTGGTTTTTCTTCTCTATAATCCTTCATCCACTATGGTTAGGCTAGATAATTTTGATCGGTATACTCCCAATATTACAATAACTTTGGGTAAGCTCCGACGGCACATAGCAACAACAGGGAATTCAATAACTCCAGATAGTCTCACGGAAGTATGGACGTGTTTGACTGTCGTCTGGATGTTCGTCGGGTTCCATGGGGAGAGTTTTAGACTTTATGAAAGGTAAATGAAAACTTTCATCCTAATGCGTAGATTGAAATTTACCCCGAGACTATCTGCTTGTCTAGTCTTGTGAAATCGGATGAATCTTTTTGCGACCTCTCGCATTTTCTGTTAAAATAAGCTACAACAGAATACTAAGAAAAAAGAAAAGAGGGAGTCAAACTACAAATTCTGAAGTCCTGCACTTGAGCATCCAAGAAGGGCTTCTGATCATACACTAACCGTGCCAGCTCCGCTGTCCTTAGTACTCCAGAAAGTAGCCAGTCTGCATCTGTTCAAGCTTACTCTCCTTTATCTGGTCGATACTGATTTCACGGTAGGCTGTTATTCAGATTTCCAACGAAGGCCTTCAGAAAAGACAACTTGCTTATCTCGCGAGATTATGTCGAAACGTATCTACTTTTCCAGGAATGCTTGCCATGTATTTGTGAGAAAAATCACATTGCGTGGTGCTGTATCAAACCTGACGTCAGCTTTATTGGCAGAACACTTAGAAGATCCAATAAATCTACTAAAGATGGGATCTTACCCAGATGTGACTGACGGAAGATACTAATAACGTTCAATGGAGGGCAGATCGCTTTGTATTATTGCTAAATATCGGAGAGTTGTTTTTAATTGTGGCGAAATATTTTCACGAAATTCCAAGTACCAACTTTCTCCTCCGAATGCAAAAATAAATTATTGACGCTCACATACATATTTAGAAATTACCAGTGTGATAAAACAGCAGAAATCAGAGCTTGCGCAGGAAGATTTAGGCGTTCATGTTTCGCACGTGCTGTTAGAGAGCGGAACGGTAGAGAATTAGTGTGAAAATGGCTCTGTGAAACCTCTGCTAAACAGTTCGGTATGAACTTCAAAGTGATCATGTAAATGTGCTTGAATCTTCTTACACGATTATAGCTAAGCCGTGAATCAAGCAGTCGAAGGTACACTGAATAATCAAATTTAGTAATAGAGAGGTAGGTGAAACGCAAGGGTCACACACCGGGAAAAGCCCAAATCTTCTTCTTCTTCTTAAGCACTTGTACTCCTGGGTGGCAGGGTCTGCTGAGTGGATTCGTTGTCCCAATTTTGTTCGATAGTGGCCCATGTCTGCATGAAGATTTACAGGATTCAGATTGTTGTGCAGAGTGTCGGCCCATCGCTGGCTAGGTCATCCCTCGCATTTGTTTCCCATGACTTCCACTGTGTACTCTGCCTTTGCAATGGTATCTTCCTCTAAGCGCAGCACATGTCCATACAATTGCAGATGGCTTTCTCGCATTTTCTCGTGGATCGGTGCGACCCCGAAGTGTTCCTAATAGTGTCATTCAAAACAAGATCCATTCCAGCGATGCCACCTGTCCATCTGGCCATCTAAGTCTCGATGACCCCTAATCGTCGTTGTGCCTCTTTTTTAGCTGACTAACACTCGATGCCGCAGAGAGCAACGGGATGGATAACGGTCCGGTAGGTCTTTGACTTCAGATGATCCTTAATCCGACAATCACAAGTGTCGCCTGATGTCATTCGCCACTTCAAAAAAAATGGCTCTGAGCACTATGGGACTCAACATCTTAGGTCATAAGTCCCCTAGAACTTAGAACTACTTAAACCTAAGGACATCACACACACCCATGCCCGAGGCAGGATTCGAACCTGCGACCGTAGCAGTCCCGCGGTTCCGGACTGCAGCGCCAGAACCGCTAGACCACCGCGGCCGGCCTTCGCCACTTCATCCAGGCTGCTTGCGTCCTTGCATTGACCGCGTCTGTAAGTTGGCAGTCGTTAGAGATTGTAGAACAGAAATACTTAAATTTTTCCACTCGTGGTAGATATATTCTGTTAACGTTGATGTTCCCAGCTTCTCGTGATTCTGATGTCATGTACTCAGTTTTCTACTTGTTGAGCCAAAGGCCATATCGCGCGATTCCTTCGTTCCACTCCCGACTTGGATGTTGGAGATCAAACTTGTTCTCCGCAGCCAACATGACATCATCAGCATAGAGGTGTCCATGGTGGTGGCATGTGCAGGTTTGATGTGACCAGTGTCCTTCGCAAGAATAAACAACACTGGTGGTGCTTTTTTAGTTTCCTTTCAGGTTTGAGGAAGTTGTACCCAGAGATATGCACTTCAACTGGTAGCTTATCGAGAATACTGCTGCCACCTCTAACGCGCTTCCTAGATCTCATGTTGTACTACTGCACATTCTAATGTTTGCACAGTCTGTTATGCACCAGATATGAGTGATCACTCATCTGTTTTGCAATGACGGAAAACTGAGATATTTCACTAAAGCCTTGTTCGCTCTACAAGAAATGTGCCCAGTTCAGAAATTCTCTATAACTCCACTGTGTTAAAACTACCAGGTTCTCATTCACTGTCCTTTAAGATGTAAGTTTTCAGGTTTTCTCGCTGGACTTACGAAACTGTACAGATCTCTGTTGACCAATTCGGTAAGTAAGACTTCTCAAATACAGTTTTTTATTTCGAAATACGTTCCAAATAACTTAAACCGCATTTCTGCTAGTGTGGATGCACCATCTTAAAACAATTGTACATTTATGAAGAAGCCCATTGTTATGAATATCAGTAGGTCTCATTTTAACCATATGATACTGAACTCGATTACACGCCCCAGCAATTTGTGGCAGAATGTCTGGCCAGGTGTATGAGCCACGAAAATTAAATCGCATCTAAATATGATTCTTTATGGTTCCATCAGCTGCTGCACAATACTAACTTCCATGTGCGAAAATGTGGAGTAGTGGTTTATTCCGTATCATTCCATTAAAGACTTGAAATACTTATCGTAAAATTCGCCTCTGTGAGAGGTTTACAGGTTATCAGGGCATCGATATGTCCCGTCCTGTAGCAGTTGTTCAAACACCTGCGCAACTTTCTTCCAGGTTTTTGCCTTCACAGGAAGGGCCTAAGCGAATTTGGAGTAAATATCTATGATCATTAAAACATATTTGAAACTTTTATTTGATTGTGAATATTCTCTCATATCCACAAGACCGGCCTGCCATAAACTGTCCAAACCTTGTATTATGACACGTTTGCGCGGGAATGTTTCGCGAGCAGGCCTGTGGTGTTTATGGACAACTGTCTCCAAAATTATTCAATAATGTGTATTTCTTGAAACTCTGATATGACTGACATTGTTGTGTTCATGCGAGCTGTATCCCTGCAGTGGCTGATTCTATTATTTCACTGGGGTCATCGTAGTATACAGGGTGTAAATTTTAAGTTAACAAACCAGAATAACTAGAAAAATAAGCTTCACGCGAAAAAATGTGTAGAATCCAAAGTTGATTACTTTCGAGGGGGACATCTACTGGTGCTAAAATTAGCCCACCACTCGAGCCCCCTGGGGGTGGAGTGGGAGGCAACCTTAAAATTTCAAATGAGAGCCCCCATTTTTTATTGCAGAATCAGATTCTACATAAAAACGTACATACATTTTGTCTTAAACATTTGTTTTGATTCTTGGTAGTTGGCACTGTAATTCAACAAAATCCATGTTCTCATTTTTGCGCGGAAAATGGTTACTCATAAATACAAAATACGTATTTACTTCGTAAATTTTGATTCGCTAAAACTAAAAATCTCCCTCTCTCCACGTAGGGTGGGGTTGGAGTTTTATAATTTAATATTTGGGTCAACATTTGTAAAACTCTAATTCCTCTCTCTCAAACCCCACCCTATGGAGAAAGAGGGAGAGTTTTAGTTTTAGCGAATCAAAATTTACGAAGTAAATAAGTATTTTTTATTTATCCATAACCATTATCCACACAAAAATGAGAACATGGATTTTCTTGAATTACAGCGCCAACAACCATGAATCGAAACAAATGTTTAAGACAAAATGTACGTAGTTTTTTATGTAGAATCTGACTCTGCAATAAAAAATGGGAGTTCCCATTTGAAAATTTAAAGTTGCCTTCCGGCCCACCCCCAGGGGGCTGAGTTGGCGGGCTAATTTTAGCACCAGCAGATGTCCCCCTCGAAAATAATCAACTTTGGATTCTATACATTTTTTCGTGTGTAGCTTATATTTCGAATTATTCTGGTTTGTCAACTTAAAATTTACACCCTGTATATACTCCAGAGGTAAAGTGTTAATTTTTTTATGCTGAATGTCAATGCTTTCACGTTTGCTTTGTACACCAGTTAACGCTGGGCAAATTATAATAATTTATTTGCTACGGTTCTGACTTTTTTAATTGTCCTTTTATAGCATTTTCTTTTTTCTTCTAGATTTATTTTCTTAAAATACACCTTGAATGACTAGAGATAGGATGTTCATATTTACAGAACATGTTCTGCAGAAATGATTAGCATTTGAACCATGTCGGCCCCCGGGTTCAAGATCAGCAACGATATCGCGGCGCAACACTACCTACCGGTAAAATGTGTCTGCAGCTCTCGTTGTCGCTATGAACCGAAGACAATGGATAAATGTGTCTTGAGCAGACCTGCAGATGTATGCGCGAACCGTACCGTCAAATCAGTGAGTTTGAAGAGGGCGCTTTACTAGCATGAGAGAATGTGATGCATCCGTCCGGGAAATTGCTGCTTGTGTGGGACAAAGTGTTTTGGCAGTACAACGGGTGTGTGCAGAAGGCTGTAGAACACGACGAGATGGGTCAGGTCGAGAAGATCGACACCTCATTGGAATGTCATTGCAGGACAGATCTAAGTTCGCATCGGCTCTGGTGCAACAGTGGAACAGTGGAACACGTCGTACAGTATCAGGGATGACATTCTGTTGCAGTTTAGTACGGCATGGGTTATGGGTGCGTCATCCACATTTCCTCCTACCTTTGAAGAATGTACAGGAACATACAAGGCGGCAATGGTGTATGCGACAACGTCACTGGGGACAGGAATAGTATCAGATAGTGTTTTCGGTCGAATCCAGGTTCTGTTTGTTTGAAAATGATGGCCGCATTTTGGTTCACCACAGACAGGGGGAGGGCACCAAAAATACACAAGACATACAGCGCCAAATCAAGGCCTTTTAGCATGGGTTGCTATTGGGTACAACCAGAAATCACAGTTGGTGCGAATCCAGGGCAATGTGACCAGTGTGACCTACGTAAATGACATCCTGTGACCCGTAGCCATACGGTTTCTACACAACACCCCAGACGCCATTTTTCAGCAAGGAAATGCACGACCACATGTTGCTGCATCAACACATGTCTTCTTTGTGTCACAGGGACTCTTATATAAAGAATTCGATACATTTCATCAGCAGATTGAATGGCATAGTGGTCCAGCCGGAGGACATATTGGTTAGCTTCGATGTGGTATCGCTGTTTACCATGGTTCCACTTAATGATGTATTGGAACAGCTGGATCGAATTTTTCCTGCCGATATTTCAGAACTGTTTAAGTGTTGTTTGAAGACCACATACTTCAAGTGGAATGAACAGTTTTATGAGCAAACGGATGGCGTGGCTATGGGAAGCCCCCTAAGTCCCGTAATTGCAAACTTCTTTATGGAGAAATTCGAAGAACAGGCCTTAGGTACTGCCAGAAAAAAACCAAATGTATGGTTCCGATACGTGGATGACACGTTTGTGCTGTGGAGACATGGTAGGGAGGAACTAAGCCGGTTCCACGAACATCTGAACAGTATAAACTCGAGAATCCAGTTTACAATGGAGGAGGAGGTAGACGGCAAATTACATTTCCTCGATGTGCTTGTATTTAGAAACGAAAATGGTAGTTTGGGCCACTCAGTATACTGCAAACCCACGCACACGGACCGTTATTTGCACCGGGATTCGAACCACCACCCACAACAGAAGCGGGGTGTTATCAAGACGTTAGCGGACAGAGCTAGAAATATTTATGAACCTGAGTTGCTCGACGATGAGATGGAACATCTCCACAATGCACTAATGAAGAACTGATATTCGTCCGCCGAAAATAAAACGTGCGTTGAGGCAGCCACGCAGAAATCATATTGACGTACAGGCTACTGCAAAATCTAAGGTTTTCCTGCCGTTTGTTAAAAATGTAACGGAAAGAATAGGGAGGATCTTGACGAAGTGGAATATTACCGTAATTTACAAGCCCACCAGGAAGATACAGGAATACCTTAAGCCTGCCAAGGACGCTCGCAAACCATTGGAAAAAGCTGGAGTGTATAGGATCCCATGCAGCTGTGGTGATGTTTGTGTGGGTACCACTAAAAGAACTGTTTCTAAACGTTTGGAAGAGTACAAGGGAAATTGAAGAAGAGGAGAAACGGTACGATCAGCTGTTGCGGACCATGCTTTCCAGCCAGGGAACCACAATATTCGTTTCGAGGAGACGCAAGTACTAGCGGCCACAAGCGGATATTACGAAAGGCTCTACAGGGAGGCAATCGAAATCGCTAAACACCCAAATAATTTCAACCGAAAGGAGGAGGGTGTGAAATTAAATGGTATATGGATGCCGGTGTTAAAGAAGATGTGTACCACCCGCCCACTACTGGGTGATGGCAACGGCGATCGACGGCGACGGACAACGGCCAATTGCACTGACGTTTTCAAAACACGTGACGTCACGCCGCGGCGCGGGTGCGCAGACACGGAATTTAGCGGCAGTCGGTAGCGAGCCAGTGGGTGTGTTGGACCTTCCATCGAGCTACGGACCCTCTTGAAGATGTCTCCCGCAGTCAGAGACGACACGTTGGGAATCAACACCGAATTCATCAACCGACCACGGCATAACAGCCCGGATAATTATAATGGACATGATATTTCCGGCCGTGAAAGTCTACATTTTAATAATATGTGTAGATAGTGCAGCTTAGCGAGTAGGTTGGATTATGGTAACGGTTAGGAATCAAAGATACTACTCACTTAGCTCACAGTTTCATACTTCAGAGTAGCTGCCGGAGGAGGAGGGCCAACACAATTGTGTGTGTCGGTCTGTGAATTACAAAACTATGTACGCTTGAGTGGCAACTTATCAGGGCCGAGATGAAAAGTTAATATTACTAAAGGGGACAGCTGTCTGTGCTCCAACTTGCCATCTCCACCCTCTCCCCCCCCCCTCCCCACCCACCTCCTGCTTGGGCGGGGTCAGCTTTATATTTTCAGATGGGAATCCGCTATTTTTATTGCATATTCGGATTCTATGGCAGGGTGCTGTAACTGAAAAAATCAAGTGTTCTTCTTTTTGCAATAAAGACTAGATGCATTTGGTTCTACATTTAATTTACGGCGTAAATGTAAACCTCTGTGTTCTAATGTTCTACTGAACTGGAAAAGGGGGACAAGTGAACAGTTGTACAGAATGAATATCAGGAATTGAAGTTTTCCTAAGAGAAGCTTCGGGCTCAGGTGCAGTAGATGACACAGATAAATCCAGAAACGCTAGTATGAAAGAAAAGGGGTTAGTTAGATACTGATGGGAAATTATTAAAAACGATATTAGCTACAGTAAATAACGATGACATCGCAGATTTAACTAGTGCGATAGGGACAGTACAAGACATGGCAAGGAAAACAGAAATAACATTTGGCGTTGACGCATTGCACCACTAGTGAAAAGTAATAGAACATTCTTCATTCATGCATCTACAGTTAAGGTTTATTCAGATGGAGCTAGGGTATATATTGACATACATTTTACCGTTTCAGGTTGAAATGCTCGTTATCAATGGTCACGGTCCATCCATATCCTATCAAATTGAAAATCATCAATAAGTGAGGAGAAGTGCAAGGTAGTATAAATGCTGCTACCAGATTTTCACTGGACTGACATGCACTGGCTACATAGTACACTTTCGCCATAGACAGTAATAGTGAACTGCAAAAATAATAAGACATTTATGGGGATAACAAAACTAGAGATGAACAAATTGGATAATTAGTAAATGGAACCAAGTGTGATACAGTCTGTACAAAACGTCACCTTTCTACTACTATTACAGGTACCACGAGGAGTACTGGAACTCGGTGAGTGTTGCATTGGCCGGAGAAACCTTTTTGTGGGTTATCCACGCAAACCCTAACCTTCCGGAATAACACTTCAGATCCTGCTTTACTACGGGCAACAAGTATGTTAGTAATTACAGGAAAAGGGCAAATTTTGGTAGATCAAATATTACTGCATGCGCAGAAGCATCAACAGAAATATAAACAAAATTTCTTTAGAATCAGTGTATCAACAACTAGTATTTGGTGATACTAATTTTTAGTTGTGCAGTCCAGTTTTGTTTCAGAAAGAGAATGAATCTTGCAAAAGAAACAACCGTCCACGAAATTCCTTTCGAATGCATTCATACTAGTAAGTAAGAGATTTTAGAGCAAAATGTAAAAAGAAGGAAGGTATAAAAATAATGTTGAGTTAAGATAAGATTTTCTTTGTGCTTAAGGGAAGAAAAGGTTCAAAGTAGATCTAAATATGTTAGATAGTTAACCAATCACATAGAAAAGGGTAAAAATCGGAACAAATTTTGTTAAAGCGGAAGGGAATGTTATGCCAAAAATTAGTAATGGGAGAGTAAAACTTTCTAAGTTCGAACAACCAGTATTACAAGGGAAACTACCCATCGCAGCCCTTCAGATTTAGTGGTAATATGGCTCAGCGGATAGCCTGACAAAAACTGAACACATAAAAACAGGAAGAAGGTGTAGTGAACTATGAAAAAAGAAGCAAAACAGAAACAGGGAACTGCCCAAGCTCAAGATCTAGCGAATTCGAATAATCACGGCGTCGTGATTATGTGGTCACGGTGTTGGATTCCGGAAGAGGAGTTCCGTGTTCAAATCTCACTCGTACCCCTTTTTTTACAAAATTATGAACTATCCGTTGGGTTATTGGCGTGTCTGATCGCTGTATTCATGTTTGTGTCTGTGTCGTGGTGTAACGTACGTTTGCAACAGTGAGATTTAAGGCAGGGGTCTCCAGACGGACGTACCTCCTATTTATTCTACACTTGCGTCCCGTTTTGGATGTTTTAAGTCTTGAATTCCTTTGTTGTAACATATCTCACACCCCTTTATTTATTGTTTCAATTTCTGTGAGAGATATATGCGGCATCTGGCCTGCTCTCACTATTCATCACATTTACTTGCCACATGTATAGCATGACAATGGCCAAGATTACAGAAGGAGAACAGACACGCCAATGACCGGACGGAAAGTTCATAATTTTGTGAAACGAAAGGGGCCAGTAGGGAGATCTGAACACACATCTCTCGGTTTGCAGTCCAAAACCGTGACCACACAACCACGACGTCGACGTTTTTGTAATTCGCTCAATATTGCACAGCCTGATCTTGGACCGTTCACTGGTTCTGTGTTGCTTCTTTTTTCACAGTTCAGTACACCTTCTTCCTGTTTTCATGCATAATCTTTGTTCAGTTTTCGACGGGCTATCCACTAAATAATTTTACCACTACTTCTGAGTGGGTTGCGATGGGGAGTTTCCCTTGTCAGTGACGCGGAAGTATGAACAGCTGCCAGCCGGGAAGCGTAAACATTTCATCATCATTACTCGGACAAGAAGACAGCAACCTCGACACTCATGAGCGTCACTGCAAGCGACCTCAGCAAAAAATCATTAGAAAAGTGCAGAGCGAACTGCTTTCGTAACGTTATACACGGAAGAGTTAAAGCACTCGATTCGCCGTTGGATTCAGCGCCACCTGGCTCAGTGGTGTACTCTCTCCTCGATGACGTAAATAATCAACTCCCACTAGCCTAGAGCATTCGATTGATAGGATCTATGGTGTTCTTATCGCTTGCACTCGATTCTCTGGTTATGGTATAGTAACATCTTGTGTGTGGGATGGTTGTAGCGTTGGTGTTACATTTGCTGCCTTACGAGAAGGTCAGCGATCCGTAGCCGCTGATAATGAACTCCTGCATCCAGTACTGAAGTTTGCACAGCAGCCAGCACTGATGGGTAGTCCGGAGGTCTACCAACACGCATCCTTTCCGGGGCAGAAGATGCCCTAAAACTCCAGAAAAGTACAGGTCTGCCGGGCTACCGTAATAGCGGGCCAGATTCAGCATTCAGCATGACATCACGGCATCCGACATCGCGGCCCACCTGATGAGACGTGGGCAGTGATCAGGGAGGGATTCAGTACTCCCACAAATGGCTTGTGAATCAAACACACACGGCGTTGCGCCGTCACCGCCATCTCTAAGCGGGACTACCGACGGGGCGTGTCTACCTTCCCAGCGGGAGACAAACGCTGCACCAGGGTGTCATTGACTTCCACTCCGAGCTCATGCAGCGTCTTCGGCAGCCCTGAGTCCGCCGTTGGATTCAGCAGATTCCTCTCCAGATTACGTAGCCACCAGCCCTCGCAGAAGAGACGGCAACGACTTGTATTCTGAGTAATAATGCAAGAATCTCGAATACTGTTTTATTGCATCTAACGACGCCAAGCAGATCCTCGATCTGCATGCTGCCCCCGTACAGTGGGTTTAGTATCCGATGGTGATACAGATTCTCTGCCTAGTCTGAATATCGATAGGGAGAATACGTCAGAGATACTCGGGCTATGGTCGAGCGGTTCTAGGCGCTTCAGTCTGGAACCGCACGACCGCTACGGTCGCAGGTTCGAATCCTCCTCGGGCATGGATGTGTGTAATGTCGTTAGGTTAGTTAGGTTTAAGTAGTTCTAAGTTTTAGACGACTGATGACCTCAGAAGTTAAGTCCCATAGTGCTCACAGCCATTTGAACCATTTTATTCGGGTTACGTACGACGGTCGCAGCTAGCGCCTGCACGTGTGTGTGCCATGCCGCAAAGTATTAGCGGTCCGACGCCAAATGGTTCAAATGGCTCTGAGCACTATGGGACTTAACATCTGAGGTCATCAGTCCCCTAGAACTCAGAACGACTTAAACCAAACTAACCTAAGGACATCACACACATCCATGCCCTAGGCAGGATTAGAACGTGCGACCGTAGCAGTCGCGCGGTACCAGACTGTAGCGCCTAGAACCGCTCGGTCACCGCCGCGGCTGTCCGACTCTCTCTCTCTCTCTCTCTCCCCCCCCCCCCCTCCAAATTAAGGGGCCCTCACACGCTGAATATAATACTGTGTCAATATATTGCGTGAAAGTATTATTACTGCGCGATATTTATGGCCGGGGCGCATCAGTTAGTAGTCTGCCTTCTTAGCGAAAATGTCAGCGCTCGATGATATAGAAATCGCATGAATTCAGTTATCAGGGTCGTTCAATAAGGAAAACAACACATTTTTATTTCTCGGCTAAGTGTGGTTGGAAAAATGCGAAATTTGTTGTGGGCCATCGTGGAATGTTCCTGCTTCAGCCCCTATAGTTTCAAGAAGTTCCGATAGGCGGCGGCGCTAAACATAGCCTTGAAAATGGCATCTGTAAGGGAGGTGCGTTCCAAACAGAGAGCTTTTGGTGGAAAATCCGAGCATCGCAGACATTCATAGGCGCTTGAAGAATATCTACGGAAACCTGGCAGTGAACAAAAGCACGGTGAGTCGTTGATTGGTAGGCATCTGTCACTGTCGCAACAAGGTCGCGCAAACCTGTCCGATCTTCTGTGTGCTTGCCGGTCGGACACAACTGTGACTCCTGCAATGTTGGAACGTGCGGACACTCTCATTCGAGGTGATCGACGGATCACAATCTAACACCTCGATGCTAAACTGGACGTCTGTGTTTGTAGTGTTCACAGACTCGTCCACCATTTGGAGTACCCAAGTTTGTATGCTCCCTGAGCTCCTCACAGCCTAACAAGAGCCCATAGGAGCAGCGACGGATCATCTGTGCGGAACTGCTTGTGGTTCACGAGGCTGATCTTAACAACTTTTCGTCGAACATCGTCACAGGCGATGAAACGTAGGTTCATCATTTCAAGCCGGAAACAAAACGGCAATCCATGGAGTGGCACCCCACCACCTTTCCTTCGAAGAAAAAGTTCAAAGCCACACCTTCAGCCGGTAAAGTCATGGCGACGGTCTTCTGGGGCTCTGAAGGGATTATTCTGTTTGATGTCCTCCCTCTAGTACAACGATCAACTTTGATGTGTATTGTGATACCTTCAGGAAATGGAAGAAATGACTTCAGCGTGTTCGTCGCTACGAAAATTCAAATGAACTTCTCCTCCACGACAACGCAAGGCCTCACACAAATTTGCACACGCAACAGGAGCTCACAAAACTTCGCTGGGCTGTTCTTCCTCATCCGTCCTACAGCCCGGGTCTCGCACCTTCCGACTTCCATCTGTTTGGCCAAATGAAAGATGCACTCCACAGAAGCAGTACGTGAATTTCTTTAAAGTCAGTACCGCAATTAGACTGTTTTTTATTTGCAGTGTTACATTTACACGATCATGATTTCGGCTTAAAATGCCATTATCAAGTGTTTTAATGTTATGTAGTGCCTAAGATGGCATACTGTCTTATTTAAAATACACTATTAGACACATTGTCTAAGGGTCAATATTTCTGGTAAAGGCCTACTGCTTTGTTTTATCACTGAGTATACCATCTCGACTGAATGGTATTTCGCCTGCCTCATACATCTTGCTCACCAGATGAAAGACTTTTGTCATGGCTGGCTCTCCAGACGCTATCAGTAGCTCTGGTTCAAATGGCTCTGAGCACTATGGGACCCAACTGCTGTGGTCATCAGTCCCCTAGAACTTAGAACTACTTAAACCTAACTAACTTAAGGACATCACACACACCCATGCCCGAAGCAGGATTCGAACCTGCGACCGTAGCAGCAGCGCGGCTCCGGATTGGAGCGCCTAGAACCGCACAGTTACCGCGGCAGGCTTCAGTAGCTCTAACGGAATGTTGTCTACTCCCGGTGCCTTGTTTCGACTTAAGTCTTTCAGTGCTTTATCAAATTCTTCACGCAGTATCATATCATCCTCCTCATATTCCTCTAGGTCCTCTTCCATTTCCATAACATTGCCCCCAAGTACATCTTCCTTGTATAGCCCGATTATATACTCCTTCCACCTTTCTGCATTCCCTTTTTTGCTTAGAACTGCTTTTCCATCTGAGCTCCTGATATTCATACAGGTGCTTCCTTTTTCTCCAAAAGTCTCTTTAATTTTCCTGTGGGCAGTATCTATCTTACCCCTAGTGATATATGCTTTTACAGCCATAGAGTTGTCCTCTAGACATCCCTGCTTAGCCATTTTGCACTTCCTGTCGATCTCATTTTTTAGACGTTTCTATTCCCTTTCGCCTCCTTCATTTATTGAAATTTTATATTTTCTCCGTTCCTCGATTAAATTTGGTATCTCTTGTGTTACCAAAGGATTTCTACTAGCCCTCATCTTTTTACCTACTTGATCTTCTGATGCCTTCAGTTTTCATCTCTCAAAGCTACCCATTCTTCTTCCATTGTAATCCTTTCCCTTTTTCTTGTCACTCGTCCTCTAACGTTCCCTCTGAAACCATCTACTACCTCTGGTTCTTTCTGTTTATCCAGGTCCCATCTCCTTAAATTTCTGCCTTTTTGCAGTTCCTCCAGTTGTACTCTGCATTCCATAACCAATAAAGTTTGGACAGAGTTCACATCTGCCTCTGGAAATACCTTACAATTTAAAATCTGGTTCCTAAATCTCTGTCTAACCATTATATAATCAATCTGAAACCTTCCGGTATCTCCACGTGTCTTCCACGTATAGAGCCTTCTTTATGTTTTGTTACAGCTGCTAGAAACAGAAACTGACTGGAGAGCTATTGCTGGGCTATTGAATAGTAGATGAAATTTCCCTCATTGCTTAGGCAGTGTCGATAGCAAGTACATACAAATATTGGCTCCAGATCATAGTGGGAGCTTGAATTTTAGTCACAAAAGCACATTCCGCATTGCGCTGCTTGGAGCTGCAGACAGTAACTACAACTTCATTTCCGTTTTCGCGTTATTTACTTACATGATGAAGGCATATCCAGGTCACAATCCAGGGTCATCGACATCAGAAAGAGCCTGCAACTACCAACTGTGCAGAGCCCTTGTCATCATATCATCAAAATTTCGAGTATTACTAAAATCGATAACTCTAGCTCCATAAAAAAAACAAAGACCATTGTTTTATCTTGCATTTGTCCGCAATTTTTTTTTTTTGCGCGGAATCAGCGTGTCCAAAAGTAATTACATTCCAGATGGTATTTTTGGTTCGTATGAGACGGATGAAAACTTGATTGAGGCCCCTAGGAGAAAGAAACTGCATGAGAATAGTAGCAAAACCTACCCCGAAAGTTAATAACAAACTTGCACGAGATTCGAAATCAGTTCAGAGATTATTTCCTTACTCTTGAGGGAGAGATTCTATGGCAATATTATGTTTTCTAAATCTTGAGTCCAGATAGCTTACAACATTTGAAACAATCAGTCATATTGAAAATGTTTTCACAAACGTCCTAAATAATATTTTGTAGTCATTAACGTATTATCATTAATAAATTAATTACTGTATTTTCATAACAATTTTTTTCTTCTATATCCATTAAAAAATTAAACAAAACTATATTCGTAAAGTACTTAAATTGTCTTTAGTGTTTCCTAATTCACTTTTCTTTCCTGTCAGTGTTTCTGCTGCCTCTTGTTCTGAACCTTGCAGTAGAAATAACATGTGTTCGTGTGCAAACCAAACATTGTTTACAGATGCCTCTCTCTCCTTCGGCTGATTAATTGTTTTTATGCTCCCGAAGGAAAGCTGTTTTCAAATTGTTGATTTTTTCCGACTTCACTCACTGATACGTCACATTTTTTGCTAGCTCTTCGACAACCAACCACTTCTTGTAGCGAATTTTATAGTCGGATTTACTAATTCCTGCAAACACGGTGCCGGATGAAAAACTTCAGTAAGCTACAACACCTTCCTGTTGTCCACATCTTGATAGGTGATGTTTAACAATAAGAAAAACAAAAATAATAAAAAAAAGCCGACGAAGGCTTTTCTAAGTCGCAAAGAGTATTACTGGGGGCCTTATCTACCAATACGCCCACACTACGAAATGTTGCGCATCACTGTCTAAGAATTGTCTCATGTCTCCCATTTTAAACAGGAGTAAAAAATTCTGCAATTGTGTTGCAAAAATATGTCTATAGACAATAATTGTCTCTCAATTCTCTGTATATAAAATCGCGCAATTGCCTATAGACACTGTCTAGTTTCAAAAGTCGCGCGGCTTTCTTTACAAGGCCTCTGCTTTCCCTTCTTGCATGAGGCATACCACACTTTTCGCACAAAAAGTAACATTCAAATGCGATTTCCGAATTAGTAACCCGCTATGGTCTTCTTTTCTTGTGCCTTTGCTCCGCATCGTCGCAGTGTTAATAAGGTTATTAACGGATTTGGCATCAGTATTTTAATGTGTGGCCGGATATCCTTCCTGTCGCCATCTGGCTACCCCCCAGGGTGGAGTATGTGTACCCCAACTGTTTGGGTGTAATATTACTCATGTGAAAATAAACGAATGTTTTCTAAGTGTTTGCGAATCGTGTAACTTATGCAAGACCTGCGTACCAACTTGGCATGCACCTAGTGAGATGTGAGAAACCGCCGAAAAACCTCTTCCAGGCTAGCAGGCACACCGACTCTAGTCATTAATCCCCCCCAACGGATCCGATGCTGGAAGCGGTGCTTTAACACGCGCGGTTGTCCGGAATGATCCGTTGTAGTGCTTAATCTTTCCTTGTATATTGAATGTAGGTGGCTACTGCAGCCAATGTAGGTGGCTACTCGTACCTACTTGCCACGGTTGCGCTGAAAGCACGTACTGCTCGTCGTGCCAATTTGACGTGTGTTGCATGCTGTCTTCGTGAATCTGCAATTTTAAAGGCCAGCGGTGTCCGTTCACGGCGTACAGCGCCTAAAATTACAAGTCTGAACTCCTACTCATTATTGCCGACAGTACCTAAAAAGTCTGCGAACAGGAGCAGCGGGTTTTTCTATAGCTTAGTCAGCTGTCCACTGCGCATGCGCGTCGGCGGTGACTCAAGCGCCGAGTACGACGATTTCCGGCGACGTTCGAGACTGCGCCAAACGCTCGCCTTCTGACACACAGCGGCCACACCTTACCTTACCTTTTATCCGCTGCTATGTCGAAGTGACTGCATTCTTATGTTCACTTTCTCTAATATCGGCTCTCCCCTCCACTGACATTTTTTGGACTGAGGATTTCTTGACAGGCAGTTAGTTATTCTGAACGGTTTCCTACCAAAACAGTAGAGCCGGTCAGCCGATCACGTCAACTTAACGAGTGTTACCTGATAAAGCGAACTAAATACCTGACCAGGGTGGCAGCACCGTCGTGTTTACCCCGGAGAAACAACGAGGGGAGGAGGTAACAGCTTAAAGGTCACCATTATTACAAATGGACAGCTGCCACACGATGCACGTGTATACGCCAGTTCTTTGCATTATACAGCAATTAAAAGCTCACCAGCACTTTTTTTATTTTACGCGTCTCGTTCCGTAGGACCATGTTGAGGAGCAAATCTGCAAGGTCACGGATTGTGTCAGTACATGAAATTACAACACAAAAGTAATACAGTAGAAGATAAAATAAAATGTTTATGAACCCAAAAAAGCACAAGCCATAAGTTTATGTAAACGCAACCAGCAATATAACACACGAATCAGCTTAATTTTGCAAGGAACTCCACGACAAGATAGGAGTGACCTATGAGTAAGCTCTTCAGTTTCGATCTGAAAGAACGTGGATTTTGTCAACAAGAAACGACAGTAAAGAGTATATATATTAAGAGGCCATTTTCAGAATACCCAGACTAACGAACAGGGGTCGACAAGAGGTTCGCGAGCTTACACCACTTATTGTCCGAACCGCCCGTTCCTGAGTCAAAAATATCCTTGATAATCGGAAGACTTACCCCAAAATATAATACCATACGTCATACGCGCATGAAAATAAGCAAAATAGACTACTTTTCGTGTCCAACTATCACTTACTTCGGATACCGTTTGAGTAAAAATGACAGCATTGCCCGGCCGGCGTGGCCGAGCGGTTCTAGGCGCTTCAGTCTGGAAGCGCGCGCCCGCTGCCGTCGCAGGCTCGAATCCTGCCTCGGGGTGGGTGTGTGTGATGTCCTTAGGTTAGTTAGGTTTAAGTAGTTCTAAGTTCTAGGGGACTGATGACCTCAGATGTTAAGTCCCATAGTGCTCAGAGCCATTTGAACCATCTGACAGCATTGAGTCTTTGAACAAGATCCTGAAGGCGGGCTTTCCAAGACAGTTTGGTATCTATCTGAACACCTATAAATCTGAACTGTTCAGTTTCACTAATCATATGCCCATTCTGTGAAATTAAAACGTCGGGTTTTGTTGAACTGCGTCTCAGGAACTGTAAAAACTTAGTCTTACTCTGATTTAGCGTTAGTTTATTTTCTACAAGCCACGAACTTGTGTCATGAACTGCACTATTTGAAACAGGGCCAATGTTGCACACAAGATCCTTTACTACCAATCTAGTGTCATCGGCAAACAGAAATATTTTAGAATCACTTGTAATACTAGAGGGCATATCATTTACATAT
Source organism: Schistocerca serialis cubense (assembly GCF_023864345.2). Classification (NCBI taxonomy): domain Eukaryota; kingdom Metazoa; phylum Arthropoda; class Insecta; order Orthoptera; family Acrididae; genus Schistocerca; species Schistocerca serialis. The sequence goes on from NC_064640.1 coordinate 540,701,504, forward strand.
ATCGCCGTGACAATACTTATTCTCGGTGTAGCATTCTTTTACCTAGCGTTTACCCTTCTACTTCTTGGTCTATTTTTTCAGGTTGGAGAGACTGTATTCCGTTATTTCATTTTGTGATTGGATGCCCTTCATGACTCTGCACTCGTCGAGGAAACCTAAAGGCAGAGAAGTCATGTGTGCTACCTGTGTGTATATAGTGCGAACTTTGGTGTGTGTATTATCGTATTTTAATTGTTTGTGTATCGATTCACAGAGGAATATTTTGGGGACGAGCCCAACATTTACCTAAATGAGCATGAGTAGTCGCCTATAATCCCCGCTCACTCGTTAATCAGCGGCACGTATTCAATGCTGGTATGGCTCTCCTCTCTGTCTTGCAAGCTAGCGCGCCGCACGTTACTCTATACGAACAGGTTGTTCAAATAAAACACAGACAATACTAATTGTGGTGGTTCACTTTTTATATAGCTTTAATAAGCTCACCGGACAAAAACCTTGTCACCCCTACAGAAATGATTTCAAGCATCATTTATTACCGCCTAATTCCGCCCTGGACTTGACAACCGCCTTGATTCCGTTAGGAAGTGAGTCCATGCTCTAGTAACGTTGTACAGGCACGTCGCATCCAGGTTAAGCCACTTGCTGGGGATTTTATCGCTCAGTACCACCAAACTGAAGGGATTTTACACGACTGAGGAACTGCTCCCGACCAAAATTTCAGTTGTCTCTTGCTCAGCACAACATACTTCATTTGGAAATGGGATTGCATGCTGGCATTTTGCAAGCATTCTTTCTACAGCAACTTCCTCTTCCTCTACGCCCAGCGAGTCAAGAAATTCTGGAAGTTCTTGCATTTATGCTTCCTCACCTACATCTGAAGGAAATCACTGAAACACCGATCTCTGCGCCCCTGAGAATATACACTACTGGCCATTAAAATTGCTACACCAACAAGAAATGCAGATGATTAACGGTTATTCATTGGACAAATATATTATACTAGAAGTGACATGTGATTACATTTTCACGCAATTTCGGTGCCGAGAAATCAGTACCCAGAGCAACCACCTCTGGTCGTAATAACGGCCTTGATACGCCTGGACATTGAGTCAAACAGAGGTTGGATACCGTGTACAGGTACAGCTGTCCATGCAGGTTCAACACGGTACCACAGTTCATCAAGAGTAGTGACTGGCGTATTATGACGAACCAGTTGCTCGGCCACCATTGCCCAGACGTTTTCAGTTGGTGAGAGATCTGGAGAATGTGCTGGCCAGGGCAGCAGTCGAACATTTTCTGTGTCCAGAAAGGCCAGTACAGGACCTGCAACATGCGGTCGTGCGTTATCCTGCTGAAATGTAGGGTTCCGCAGGGATCGAATGAAGGGTAGAGCCACAGGTTGTAACACATCTGAAATGTAACGTCCACTGTTCAAAGTGCCGTCAATGCGAACAAGAGGTGACCGAGACGTGTAACCAATGGCACCCCATACCATCACGTCGGGTGTTATGCTAGTATGGCGATGACGAATACAAGCTTCCAATGTGCGTTCACCGCGATGTCGCCAAACACGGATGCGACCATCATGATGCTGTAAACAGAACCTGGATTCATTCGAAAAAATTCCGTTTTGCAATTCGTGCACCCAGGTTCGTCGTTGAGTTCACCATCGCAGGCGCTCCTGTCTGTGATGCACCGTCAAGGGTAACCGCAGCCATAGTTTCCGAGCTGATAGTCCATGCAGCTGCAAACGTCGTCGAACTGTTCGTGAAGGTGGTTGTTGTCTTGCAAACGTCCCCATCTGTTGACTCAGGGATCGAGACGTGGCTGCACTATCCGTTAAAGCCATGCGGATAAGATGCCTGTCATCTCGACTGCTAGTGACACGTTGCCGTTGGGGTCCAGCACGGCGTTCCGTATTACCCTCCTGAACCCACCGATTCCATATTCTGCTAACAGTCATTGGATCTCGACCAACACAAGCAGCAATGTCGCGATACGATGGAACAGCAATCGCGTACGTGATGGTACGCATTCCTCCTCCTTACATGAGGCATCACAACAACGTTTCAGCAGGCAACGCTGGTCAACTGCTGTTTGTGTATGAGAAATCGGTTGGAAACTTTCCTCATGTCAGCACGTTGTAGGTGTCGCCACCGGCGCCAACCTTGTGTGAATGCTCAGAAAATCTAATCATTTGCATATCACAGCATCTTCTTCCTGTCGGTCGAATTTCGCGTCTGTAGCACGTCATCTTCGTGGTGTAGCACTTTTAATGGCCAATAGTATATGGTTGTAGTGCATTGTAGCTGTCACTTACAGAATTCAAAACAACAGTTGGTACATACAATGTGCTACATGATCGTAGGAGATTATGAGATGCATTTTTTTTTATAGTGGCTGTATTGAGAGAGCATTGACAGTGAAAGTAAGTATATCTAAAGTTACTATAACTTAAATTTGAGTTTGTACTAGAGCCTTTATTAGTGGTTTCGAAATATAACTATTGGGACAGTATGTAGTTACGACACAAAATGTGAGAGGTGGCATGAGCCCCCTCTCATATTTCTATCTTACGATTTTCCTCTCTAACTGCATGCGGTGAAAAGTTGATATTCCTTCACACGTGGACTTCCCATCCAGCGTCTCTCGTCACCCGGGTGGTCCGGTGAAAGGCGGGCTCCGCTGATCTTGAAAGGGTTAAGCCGACGGGTGTGAGGGAGTCGAGTGAATGCTTTCCAGACGCCGACATTGTAGATTAGCGGCGGAGACACGCTCGCAGGGGCCTGAAGTTGCGGCTGGGCTAGAGGTTCCGTTACTTCGCAGAAGCTTAGCGAAAACACTTTCTGGCGGGCTACCAGCGAGGCGTGGGAATGACTTGTGTACCCAGGCAGTTTTGGCGGGCAAATTCCCGCGCTTTCTGCAAAATCGTAACTGTGATTGGCTTGCTCAGGGCATAGATCCGTGACATAGCAAAATCGGCGCAGAAATTGGCGCCAAGAATCTCCATTGGTGGAATGGTAGTGCTCCGGCAATAGAGTGGAGTTTTCCGCCGGTTTTCGAGTTGCTGATTGGAACGGTTAACCACGGCCACTGTCGTGGGGGCGGGAATGTTCTGTATTTGGTTTGTACGGGTGCTCTTGTGCGGAGTCGGCTCTCGCCTTTCGGTCAGAGTAGGTTACAAGACTGAGCTCTCGCTGCTCTGGTCAGCCTGCCTTCCGTTGGCTGTCTAATATACTTTTATTTAATTGTAACTGTTTGACGAAGTTGCTGAAGTTTCGACTTCAACGTAACTTTCCGAGTACAGTTGGCAATTGAGCATTCTGCGTACAAGAGGCCTATGTTGTCTGTCTTGAGCAGTTTTGGCTAAAGTTGACTGTATCGGAGTTACTGGGTGACTTCGCTTGTTAAAATCAATCACTGTACCATCAGTGATTGTGTGGCGAGCCTTCTTCGTCTCCCTCAGAGGCGCATTTGTATTGCTAGGAAGTCTTTAGTCTGGAACAGCCAGGCCACGATAATTTGTTTCGGGCTATACTTGCGACATTATCATCACCACGACGGGACGTCGAAGCAACCAGCCATCGCCTCCGGTATGCCAGATCGTGTCCGTGCAGTTAAGAAGACAGCTTGGTAATGTACGTCCGCAGCACCAGCAAAGCAGGCAATTTTGCTAGGTGATAATCTGAGCTCAGCAGAGCGCGCCTGTTTGTCTTTTCTAACTTTGATCTGTCTTGGGTGGTCATTGTCTGAGTTCTCACTAATGTAGGAGCAATTAATGCTGGGTTGGCTGTGTGTCTCTCTTAAGACTTGAGTTGCAAGGAATTGGCTCCACATACCACTTCGTCATAAATGTCACAATCTAGTTTAGGGACAACTTCACCTTCACAGCATTTATTTGAGTATCCAATTTGAGCCAATTTGATGTATTGTAAATGTTTCATGTGTTTTTGTTTATTATTTTGAGTTATAATAAATCATATTGTTATTTTGGACAGAACTTTCATTCTGTTAATCGGTAGAGCAACCCTATCATTTCTCACTATGTTAATGAAACTTTCCTTTATTTAACTTATTTATCAAATGAAATTATTGCAGGCACCAAACTATTTTCTACTCCACTTGCAGGGTCGATTGCAGTCAGTTTGCGTTTCTTTTTAATCCATGTGCAACAGCAAAAGTCGGAGTTAGAATAGGGGGTGCTTAGAGCATCATTTACATATGTAGATCCTAGAAGAATTTAGTGTTAAATACACTGCTAGCCCTGGCACCTCGCAAATGTATTGAATTTTAGGGCATTTTTTACTTGTTATTTAGGACTATATTTTGTTTTAGGCATTATGATTTTATGTAGGTATCACGATGTGGCATTATGTCGAGGAAAAACGCGAACTTGCTTTCAGATATATCATGTGAAATGATTGGTGGTTGAAAACAGTATGTCCTCGTGGTTCCAAGGTGAAACCATCTCCTTAAAACAACTGATTGTTTACTTTTTGCTGATTTCTTCTCCTGTCCTTTACTAACTATAATAATAAAGGTTAATTTTGTGAAAATTTTTAAAGTTGTGTTCCAGAGTGAAACCACCTCCTTAAAACAACTGAGTTTATTTTTTCCCATTTTCTTCTTGTATTTGTTTCTTGCTATGATAATAAAGGTTTATTTTGAGAAAAAAATTAAAATTATATATTTTTTCATATTGTTTGGCCTCAAAGGGTTAAGGTATTTGGGAAATTATTTCTTCTTTCTTTTTGTTCTCAGTCCATAGATTAGTTGGTCTCTTCATTTCCGAGTATGTTGTCAGTTTCAGATCTTCTTTTCTCTGCCCGAAATACTTAAGTCTTGGCGTTTTTCGTGCATTCTTTCCAGGCATTTTTCGTTCTGTTAATTTCACAATGAATGGGCGATGTCTGTATAGGTGTCCAACCCATAGTTCCCTCCGTTCCTTGATAGTCCTCCGCAACGATCTTTTCTCTCCTATGCTGTTGAAGGCTGCTTCATTGGTTATTCTCTCTGTTCATTAACTCATGAGGATGCTTCTCCACCGGCCGGTGTGACCGAGCGGTTCTAGGCGCCACAGTCCAGAACCGCGCGACCGCTACGGTCGCAGGTTCGAATCCTGCCTCGGGCATGGAGGTGTGTGATGTCCTTAGGTTAGTTAGGTTTAAGTAGTTCTAAGTTCTAGGGGACTGATGACCTCAGATGTTAAGTCCCATAGTGCTCAGAGCCACTTGAACCAATTTTGATGCTTCTCCAACACAACGGCTAAAAACCCTGTAGTCTTCTCTCTTCCGCCATTCCTACTGATCATGTCTTTGAGCCGTAGAGGTCAACATTGCAAACGAAAGTTTTCACATGCTGGCTCCTTATGTTTAAACTGATATTTTGCGATGTTAGCAGCTTCTTCTTCTTCTTGTTGGATCCTGTTTCAGCTCGAGTAAAGCTGCATTTTATCTACTGGCATGTTCTACTGTCATCTATTATTCTACGAAAGCGTCCTGAAAAGTAAAGCCTCCGAATTTTTAATGTGAAAACTCTTACAGCTCTTCAAATAAAACAAACTTTATTAACATTCCACATCTTTAGTCTTAATGTCTACATGTTTATTTCTCAACGTAGTCACTTTGGCGACGAACACATTTCTCCCAACGAAAGAACAGCTTGTTGATACCGTTACTATAGACTGTTTGACTTCTTTTAATGAAACCACAACTTCACCTATACTTGCGCCGCTTCATCCCCATCAAACTCAAGTCTTAGGAGGTGTTCTTGAAATTTTGGAAACAGACGAAAATCGAATGGGGGCAAATCGGGAATGTATGGAGGATAATCGATGACAGTGAGCCTAAGGCATCGGATTGCTGCGAAAGTCGCAGCGCTTGTGTGTGGTCTGCATTGCCACGCGGAAGGAGCGAGTGCTCCATGAGTGGCCGAACTTCTCGAATTCGAAACTTGATTACAGCACGCTGTTTCTCAGCCAATGGCAGTTACATTACATGTTACTCGCTACAATTAGGAACCCTTTAGCAGCAGAGGGCTGCAAGTATGTAGACATGAAGAATAAAGACGTAGAATGTTAATAACCCAGAATGAGATTTTCACTCTGCAGCGGAGTGTGCGCTGATATGAAACTTCCTGGCAGATTAAAACAGGGTGCCGGACCGAGACTCGAACTCGGGACCCTTGCCTTTCGCTGGCAAGTGCTCTACTAACTGATCTACCCGAGCACGACTCACGCCCCGTCCTCACAGCTTCACTTCCGCCAGTACCTCGTCTCCTACCTTCCAAACTTTACAGAAGCTCTCCGCAGTTGGTAGAGCACTTGCCCGCGAAAGGCAAAGGTCACGAGTTCGAATCTCGGTCAGGCACACAGTTTTAATCTGCCAGGAAATTTCATATCAGTGCACACTCTGCTGCAGAATGAAAATCTCATTCTGCAAACATCCTCCAGGCTGTGGCTAAGCCATGTCTCCGCAGTATCCTTTCTTTAAGGAGTGCTTGTTCCGCAAGGTTCGCAGGAGAGCTTCTGTAAAGTTTGGAAGATAGGAGATGAGGTACTGGTAGAAGTAAAGCTGTGAGGACGGAGCGTGAGTCGTGCTCGGGTAGCTCAGTTGGTAGAGCACTTTCCCGCGAAAGGCAAAGGTCCCGATTTCGAGTCTCGGTCCGGCACACAGTTTTAATCTGCCAGGAAGTTTCAATGTTAATAACGTTTGTTTTATTTGAAAAGCTTTGTGAGTTTTCACATGAAAAAATTCGGAGGCCTTATTTGCTAGCAAGCTCTCGTACTACACTGGTACCTGGAACTGATGACTTGCTTCTGATTCTTAGCACCCAAACGTAGGTTTGACGCTATTGGAACTTTACTACAAACAAGGATTTGAACGACCATGCTCCCGAATACAAATCCTATGTCTTACCGCGTTGTTGGCTCTATGCGACGAAGCTTCTCGAAAAAGGAATTCACCCGTACCTTTTTCCAATCGCTTGGTACCATCCGTTGCTGCAGCGACCTACGGTAAATTGCTTGATGAAATGCAGAAAAAAATTTGAAAGTATGAGAGGTGTGGGACGAACAGTCGGACCTGTTGAGTCGCTGTCAGCAGCCGGCTCTGTCCTACTCAGAGTGAGATGTTTGAAATGGAGCTGTGAGGCCTTTTTAGGAGAGCGGACGGCAGCTATTTCGGATGCGATATCTGGAGTCGCGCTGAGGCTGCTGTTTGGAGACAGGGCGCTGTTTGCACTACTGGCCGCAGGGAGGTGCTGATACCCTTATCACCAAATACTGGCAGCCAGCCTTGACGTGCCGGCTGCTCCTGCGCTGTTTGTTGACGGACCGGATTGCCACTTACCTTTGCCCCGCCGCATCAAAGGCAGAAGTTCTCCACCCACGAAAGGAATGTCAAGAACTCTTTACGATGGAAACTATCCAGGATGTGCTAGTTCGCCTATTACTGCTACATTATGTTTCCAATAGTGCAATAAATGCTTCTCCTCATATACTGAGGTGACAAATGTCATGGAGTAGCTCACAATATCGTATCGGACCTCCCTTTCCCGTGGCATGGACTAAAGAAGACATCGGAAGACGCCTGCAGAAATATTGAGCCGTGCTGGATTGATAGCCGTCCATAACTGCGAAAGTGCTGCCAGCACGACATTGTGCATAAGCTGACCTCTCGATTACGTCCCAATCTTCGATGGGATTCATGTCGGGCGATCTGGGTGGTCAATCATACGCTCGAATTGTCTAGAATATTCTTCAAACCAATCGCGAACAAATGTGGCTCGTGATATGGCGCATTTTCATCCACACAAATTCCATCGTTGTTTGGGAACATGAAGTATATGAATGACTGCAAATGATCTCCAAATGTCCCCAGGGCTCCGTCCTGGGTCCCCTGTTTTGGGACATCCATATGGAGCCATTACTGGACAAATTACAGCAAAGCGATGTAGTGCTAGAGGTGATAGCCTACGCAGATGACCTCCTCCTACTGGTCGGCGGCAGTAGCCGAGAAGATATAGAGCCCAAGATAGAAAGAGCTATAGAGATATTACAACTTTGGTGCCAAAGTACGAAGATGAAAATTTCACCAGGCAAGTCTACCTACCTTCTTCTGAAAGGACAGTTAATTCGTAACCCGACAGTGAGGATTGAGGGCTCACTAGTTCTCCGGCGACGAGAGACTCTCCTCCTTGGAATGAAAGGTGGTCCTTTGGGAAGCACATTGACACCGTAACCCAGAGAGCCCTTCAAGTGCTCAGTAACCTCATTTCCATTGGACATAAAAGATTTCATCTCCCATCAAATCTCATTAAATTATACCACAATAGCACACTTACATCAATAGTGGGTTACGGCTCGGGAGTTTGGGCACACAGACTCACGAGGGTGGTGCCTGCCATGACAGTGAGAAGAGTCCAGAGGAATATGATAGTGAGATCAGTCGGAGCATACAGGACAACGCCAGGAGGAGCCCTATTAGTCATAATGGGGCTCTGCCCCCTGGACGTCAAAATTCGTGAACAGGTCGCATGGTACTGGGCCAAGAAAGGGAACATACAGAAAACAGAAGAGATTTTAGGCATCAGGGCTGGGAACAGGATTGAGATCAGACTAAGAGGAGACCAGTTATGGCAAGAATCCTGGGAAGCTGAAGAAAGCGGACTTAGAACTTTTGATCTTCTTCCGGACATTAGGGAACGGATGGGAATGAAATACTTCAAACCAACCCGGGGACTATTCCACTTTCTCACTGGTCATGGACCTTACCCGACATATTTATCTCGACTTGGGAAAAAGGCCACACCCGCGTGTGACTGTGGCGTTCCGGAGGGTACTCCCGACCATGTTGTTTACGAGTGCCCCCTTTTCAATGATGTAGCTTCGATGTTACGTGACCAACTGCCACACCATAACACATACAGCTTACTCAGACAACACGACACTTTTCAGACTATCAACAAACTGGCAAACGTGGCATCACAAAAAGTTTTAATGGAATATCTGAGAGACTTAAACTAACAAGAACTTGAGAGATACTTAACACCTACTGAGTCCGTACCCTGTTCCCATACCGCCTGAGCGTGGACAGGCCGACTCTACAGGGGGGAGTGGGGTGCAACACTACCGATCAAGGACAAGCACCGAACTTGACTTTAGGATAGAATTAGTTGAAGGACTTAGATTTTAGGTACTTAATTTCTAGAAACCTGCAGCGACTAACATCTTGGCCTGCCCAGTGTCAGGGGCACGCTCATTGGGTTTAGCTCAATGAGCAAGGCTCTACAAGTAGGTTTATATTTGACTGACACCTCTGTAACGCTGTAGGCAGTAGTAACTAGTTAATAGTGAGGTTTATTAAGTAATCCCTATAAAATTAAAATCAACTAGTTTTGCCCATTGCAATTATCCTGCAGCTTACTTTACTAATTAGTTACTTAAATATAACTTAGGATTTAGCTGCAATTGTAATCATTGTATCATTATCTGGACCCACTAATCATATAAGGTAGTGGGTTAAAATTGTATAATTATTAAGATTCTGGAAATAAACGATCTCCAACTAGCCGAACTTCCAAAGGACCCAGTCCATTCCATGTAAACATAGCCCACAACATTATGGAGCCACTATCAGCATGCACAGTGCCTTCTTGACAACTTGGGTCCACGGTTTAGAGGGAACTGCGCCACACTTAAACCCTACCATCAACTCTTACCAAATGAAATCGGGACTCATCGGACCTGACCACGGTTTTCCAATAGTCTAGGGTCCAAAAGATACGGCCACGAGCGCAAGAGGGGGGCTGCAGGCGAAGTCGTGCTTTTAGCAAAGGCACTCGTGTCGATCGTCTGCTGCCATAACTCATTAACGCAAGATTTCGTCACACTGCCCTAACGGATACGTGCTCACACGTTACATATTGATTTATGGGATATTTCACGCAGTGCTACTTGTCTGCTAGCACTGACAAATCTACGCAAAAGGCGCTGCTCTCGTTCGTTAAGTGAAGGTAAGTGAGAGGTAACGCCCGAAATTTGGTATTCTCAACACTCTCTGGACGCTGTGGCTCTATTGAATTCCCTAACGATTTCCGAAACGGAACGTCCTCTGCGTCTAGCTCCAATTACCATTCCCCGTTAAAAGTCTGTCAATTACCGCCGTGCGGCCGTAATCACGTCGAAAACCTTTTCACATGAATCTCCTGAGAACAAATCACAGCCCCCCCCCCGCGAATGCACTGCCCTTTTATACCTTGTGTACACCATACTGTCGCCATCTGTGTACGTGCATATCGCTATCCCTTGAAAGTCACGTGCCGGCCGCTGTGGCCGAGCGGTTCTAGGCGCTTCAGTCCGGAACCGCGCTGCTTATATGGTCGCAGGTTCGAATCCTGCCTCGGGCATGTAGGTGTGTGATGTCCTTAGGTTAGTTACGTTTAAGAAGTTCTAAGCGGACTGATGACCTCAGATGTTAAGTCCCACAGTGCTTAGAACCATTTGAACCATTTGAAAGTCACGTCAGTGTAAATCACATACAGAAAGATTGGTAGCGTTTCACTACGCTATCGCCGATCGTTAGCTGACCATCGTTAAGGGAATCAGATAAACTGCTGAAAAAGACCGCGTTTACTGACGTGTGCGGCTCCTGTTACTCTTTTTATTAACCTCCCTCTCAGTATAGTGTGATCCGTAGATGTAAAACCACTTTCCTAAAACAAAAACACTTGGATAAACAGAAATTTAAAGTCAAATGGCATGAAAAGGGGATGACGAAAACCTCTAAGGCTATGTTTCCAACGAGGCAACCGGTTTAGGAGTCGCTATCTGCGATAAATCACGTAATTCTTAAGTGGAAATGGGTCATCTGATGTATCAAATAGATGGAGGATTACACGAGAAACAAAATGATGCCTTTCATTTGAATATAGCTTTGTCCATTCTTGAGTTACGACTGACAGTTTTTCCTTATAGGTGACGCGAGAGCTGATGGCGTTAACACAACTGAAACGCATAGAAACCGTTCTGATATGTGGAAGAGAGAACACCAGTGTTAACGCTGCGCAGACAGACGACCTATCACCCACACTGCGGTGGTGAAACTTTTCGCGAAAACCCGTGAAACTGATCCTGTCGCAGATAAACATTTTACAGCGACTTCCCAGGCTTGGTCCAATTAGATGTGTTGTGCTCTTCCTTTCCTCCAACCGTAGAACTGACTTACGTCCGTCTTATAGGGGGGGAACTACAGTTTAAAGTGGATTCAGAACCGCAGTTCAATTCGGCATTTTATTAGTGGTTGCCAGATGTGACAGAAGTGAAAAGAGGCACCAAAAATTACATGACTTACCAGGCAACGAACCCAAGACCTCTTCATCCACAGTCCGACGCTTTAATCACTTTACCGCATTTCTCTTTTTCTTTTTCACCACTGAGCCTCCGTACCCCACTTCCTGTCTCGGTCGAACTCGCAGATGTAGAGTACTGCAACAGCTTCTGGGCTCTTCATCATTGAGGCGTGACAGAAAACATCGAACGAATTCAGAGACGCGCTACTGATGTCCGTATGGCGAAAGAAGATCCATAACAGTTAAAGAGGACTTGGGACAACTGCTTCGGGCGCCTACCATGCTCATTGACCTAACGCGATTTTGCTTATGTTTCTATGGCAGCATCTCAAGTGGAGTATTAACTCGTAGACATTAAATGTATTCGCAGTTACGAATACGAACAACGATCAGCTGTATGAGGGAATGACGACAATGAAAATTAGTGCCGCGCCGTGATTGGAACCCGTCTTTCCCGCTTTACGCGAGCAATCGCCTTAACCGATTTGGCTCTTCATGCAGGACTCACGGTCAGAACCAAACTTCTATATGTCATCGGTCCTTCTTCACAACCTGTACTCGTACATACACTGCGTAATTCCCGTACAGGGGACGACATTTTTAAAGGAGGGGGGAATTCCATCGTTCTCCTTACCAATACAGACACTGCAATATCGTATTTGTCCGCCGATACGAGGCAGAGAGTTTCAATTAAAAATGTCCTCCCTTGAACGGGGATTACATAATGTGTGTACAAGCACAGGTTGTGACGCAGGAACGACGACATATTATAGAAGTTTGAGTCGGGCCGTTAGTCGTGCACCGATAGCTTCTGCATCTACATCTACATGGATACTCTGCACATCACATTTAAGTGCTCGGCAGACGGGTCATCGAAGCACTTTCACAATAATTCTCCATTCCAATCTCGTACAGCGCGCGGAGAAAACGAACACCAATATATTTTCGTGCGAGCTATGATTTCCCTTATTTTATTGTGATGATCGTTTCTCCTTATGAAGATCGGCGTCAACAAAACTTTTTCGCTTTCGGAGGAGAAAGTTGGTGATTGAAATTACGTGAGAAGATTCTGCCGCCACGAAAAACGCCTTTGTTTTAATTATGTCCACCCCAAATCCTGTATCATTTCAGTGACACTCTCTTCCCTGTTTCGCGATAGTACAAAACGTGATGCCCTTCTTTCAACTTTCTCGAGGTACTCCGTCAATCCTATCTCGTAAGGTTCGCACACCGCACAGCAGTATTCTAAAAGAGGACGGACAAGCGTAGTGTAGGCGATCTCTTAAGTAAGTCTGTTATATTTTCTAAGTGTCCTGTCAATAGAACACAGTCTTTGGTTAGCCTTTCTAAGTGTGCCTTTCAATTTAAGTTATTTGTAATTGTAATTCCTAGGCATTTAGTTGAATGTATGGTTTTAGATTTGACTGATTTACCGTGAAACCAAAGTTTAACGGATTCCTTTTAGCACTCATGTGGATGATCTCACACTTTTCGTTATTTAGGGTCAACTGCCAATTTTTGCGCCATACAGATATGTTTTCTAAATTGTTTTTCAAGAACTCCGTGAAGCAGTCATTCAAGAACGTCGCCGCGAAAAACTACATTGTCAGCTCATGGACCAGTTTTTGTATGTAGGACTGTTTCGCAGAATTGTTTCTACAGCAGAAGAAATAAACAGAAGCGTGAAACAGGCCTGTTATGTTGTTGGTAAACTAAATAATGTTTTCAATAGCAACTTTCGAATGTGTCTGAAGCAGAATATTTACAAAGTTTATCCCTGTCGCGATTGATGACGGTGAGATATGGACATTTAACCGCGAAAAACATTCAAAATATAAGAGCCCCTTGAGGAGCAATTTAATAATGGGAATTAGTAGCGTAAATAACAGAAGTAGGAAGGAACAAACTGGAGTGGGGAACGTAATTGTTACAATGATAGTGAAATGGACATAAGGTGGGAAAACATCCTAGCGAATGGATGGTGGATGGAACAAGGAAGTTCGTTGATGGATTCCAAGAGATAAATACCGAAACTGTAGCCCAGTAGAAGATGTATATGAGATTAAAACGCATGGCGGAGTAACGTGGATATGTACAGAGTGTTTAAAAGAGGACTTTTCAACTTTGAAAATTCATATAAATTAATTCACAGTACTTACAGAGGTGATTGTAGTTTGAATTTGTAGGAAAATACATAATGTTTTGTCTTGCGTAGTTCGGTAGTGCCGAATCGCTTCGTAAGGAGCGCTAGCGGCAGTTGCGTTTCAAATGGCTGCCTTCACAGGACCCAGCGTGCTAACTGTGTGTTTTCATCGGCGACAACAGTAGAGCGTAATTTCCGTACCAAGTACGCTAAGGATCCTCGTAGGAAACCTACAATTTATGGCATAAATGTTTTCTAGAAGCACGATGCTCGGTAAGACATGGGAAATCTTCAGGTCGTCCAAGTACATCCGATGACGTTGAGCGAGTGAGACAACGTTTCATCAACAGCCCTGCAATTTTTGATACCACAGATCGATGAGGACGACCAAGAACGAAATGTTCACTTCATGCAAGATGGTGCACCACCCCACTACCTGGCTGACGTCCTGGATTTTCTCAGTGACCGCTTTCCAGATCAATGGATTGGCCATGATGCGCCAAATGCATGGCCTCCACGTTTCCCAGACCTGACACCACTCGATTTTCTTTTTTATGGAGATTCATCAAGGATATCGTGTTTGTACCTCCTGTGCCAGCTTCTCTACTGGAACTTAAAGCAAGAATTTACGCCACCACTGAGCAAGTTACTCCTGGAATGTTGCAGAGAGTTTGGGAAGTAACTGACTTCCGATGGGATCAATCAATCAACGGAAGCCACATACAACATCTTTAGTTTAAGGAAAAAAAACTAAACGCAGCTCTGTATCTTCTTTCAATAAATTTATATGAATTTTTAAAGTTAGGCCAAGCGGTTCTAGGCGCTTCAGTCTGGAGCCGCGCGACCGCTACGGTCGCAGGTTCGAATCCTGCCTCGGGCATGGATGTGTTTTATGTCCTTAGGTTAGTTATGTTTAAGTAGTTCTAAGTTCTGGGGGACTGATGACCTCAGATGTTAAGTCCCATAGTGCTCAGGGCTATTTGAACCTTTTTTAAGTTGTTAAGTCCTTTTTGAAACACCCTGTATAACTAAAGACTGGAGAGCATAGAGAAGTCTGAAAGAGGTCTTTATTCAACCCTGAATGTGAGGTAAGTAGTGATGAGGAAACTATAGTAACTTTAGGCTCTGCTGGTGGTTCTGCGGAATCTTAACAATGTCTACAAATTCTAGCATCCTTTATACAAATGACCACACGTTCTGTTTCGATGCGGTAGAACCTTGTAAATAATTTATCACAGAGAGGTAGTTTCCGCCTGCCTACTGGACACCAAGGATGTGGACAGAAAAAGGGTAGTCAGCTTACACATTTATTTGGCCTCTAGCTGACTAGCTGTTTAGCCAACATAGGTAGTTAGCGGAGCGTGCAGCTGTCGCTGGGTAAGTGCTACGAGTAGTTGGTGCACCCTCCACCTGTCAAGTGTTGTCAGTGTCAACCTGCTGACTTGGTTAAATGAGCCTGTACGCGCAGGTGCGCCCAGCTGACCCTGAAACGCACCAGCGCCTCCAACAAGCCGTGCGTGAAGCGGCGGAGGACTTCGACTGTGATTTCTCTGTGCCTAAGAATACACCAGAGCCTGGCTTCAATATGTTTTCGAATACACCTTTTTCTGCAGCTACACAGAACATGCGTTCACGAGACGCCTGAGCGCCTTATAGGGCACCATCGGCGCCCAAAACAAACGTACATCCAAATCTACAATTGCACTTATTAATGTGGATAAATGCAGTATAATACCTTTAATAAAAATAAAGAACTCGACATGAGTACAAGATCAGTGATGAATGCCTTGACCACGTCACATTATATACCTATTAAGGGTGGTGATATGACATGGGACGCTCGCGTAAAATTGATATTAGGGAAGGGGAATGGAAGATTTGTTGGAAGGTTATGGGAAAGAGCAGCGTATCTGTAAAAGATATCGCGCAGAAGGAGCTAGCTGGATCAATTTTAGTGTACTGTTTCATCGTTTACTGTCGTTATCAAGTAGACATGACAACAGACGTTGAACGAATTCAGACACACTCCTAGGATCGTAACAAGTCTGTATAGCGCATACAGTAGTATAACAGAGGTGCTCGGAGTATTTCTATTGGAATCCTTGGAAGAAAGACGACGTAATTCTCATGATACAATGTTGTGTAAATTTAGATAACCTGTACTCGAAAACCACTGTGTGAACATCGTATATCTCGCGCGGGAATTATGAAAAGTAGATACGAAAGATTAGGATGTGTGCAGAAGCATGTAGGAAGTATACTCATTTTTCTTGACGTTCAGCTCGTGAATGGAACAACAAAGAAATGGACTTGCAGAGTATTTATCTAGTTTGAGATACTCCACAAGCAACTGTACAGTGCGTCGTGAGGGGCACAACCTACCTACATCAGGCTGCTCGTCCACTGGTACAGCGCAACTGCGATGCTTCTGCAACGCGGCGTATTGGCAATTATTGGATGCGAGACCCACGAGAAAGACAGGCCGCGGCGCGTACGTCACGAAGGTAGTCCTGAACTCGCGCGCTCGCTCAACTCAGCAGATAAATTGCGTTTCTAAACCTGTTAACTCGCAGCTGGGAATGTAACTACTAACGAGAATTACATCTGCTATTATGAAGCTTTTCTGATTAACAGTACAACAGCAAAATTTAATTTAAGATCAACACTCGATATAAATGGTATAACGGCTTGTTTATAGCACTTAGTCTCTTCTGCTTAACAGTTCTCATTACATGCAGGAAGTGGTGCCTTATGCAACTGATAATCATTTTAGCATGATTTTATTTTATTGTACACCAGTACAATCGTAACAAATTATAAGTAGGCCCATGGACTTCCTATCATTATAGGACCAATAACAGTAAGATTCCATAATAGCGGATTCCAGTAGAAGATTCAGTTTTCGTTTGTACAGACACGCCTAGTTACCAGTTAACAGGTGTAGAAACGTAGTTTGCTGATTTGATTGAGCGAGCGAGCGTAGGACTACCTTCGTGACGTACGCGCCGCGGCCTGTCTTTCTCGTAGGCCTCGTATTGGATGAGAGCTGCGTCACTCGTTCTTCGTCCAATGATGCAACTCTTTTGCGACTTATGACAGTCTAAGAAGTTCTGACTTTTGTCAGTCTACTCTACAATGTCAAGCTATGCATTTCGTAATGTTCTCGTTGCACGTTGGTACTTGAGGAAGCTTCAAGAAAAAGGAAATTATTGATTCATCCATTCATTCGCAATAATCAG
This sequence comes from Schistocerca serialis cubense, assembly GCF_023864345.2. NCBI lineage: Eukaryota > Metazoa > Arthropoda > Insecta > Orthoptera > Acrididae > Schistocerca > Schistocerca serialis. Next base: position 540,718,235 of record NC_064640.1, read on the forward strand.
ACACTTTCTACCTTCGTATTAGCGCAAGAACTCTAAAAAGACGAAGTAAAATTCAAAGGAATTTGCAGGATGTCGAAGAAGCTGTTTGAGGAGCTGGAAAATCTTCGCCCAATCATTACAAAAATGGAAACAAACTCGAGGAAAAGTATCTCAGCTGAAGAAAGACTACTACTTACTATGAGATAAGATATATTTTATTAATCGTTATGATGTATAAAATAAATTGAGAAGGAAAACACAACACTTATAAATTTGAACTCATTCCTTACGATATAATTCTACTGTATTTGAAACACTTTTAACATAAAGAAATGAAAAGTAACGACATGAGTTCTTAAAACTAAACATCTGGGCTGATAGCATAAAACTGCCACCAGTTGACTGAAGGGTTCTGGGAATCCTGGGAAGTAGATGGTTCGTCGAATGTGGCAGCCGGACTTGAGGTTACACGTTCGTGAGTTTTATACTGAAGATGTGTTTCGTATAGAATCGTCCGTAGGCATGGAGAAGATTACCGTGACGAGTTGGAGGAGTCTAGAATACCATATATCAATGGTAGCACCTCGCTTCTGAACAGACGAAATTGTTTATCTGTCAAGCTTTTCGCATCTGTCACATCTGTCAGTAGATTTAGTAAAAAATGTTCTCTGTCTCGGACTGTGTTCTGTGACATTACTGGAGTGAACGGTGACAGCCTCGACGTGACACACTCCCCTAGTAGTGTTTCGTTCTGATGAGAAGAAGATGGGCGAAACACGAAGCGAATGTCACCCCCAAGCGATGGCCGGACGTACTCGTACCTCCCAGCCCTGTCAGATGCGCTACTCGAAGGCTGGCAGAATGCGGTCCATCAAAAAACAAAAAATTAGGCATGTTCTAAGAATATGCAAAGCCAACATTGAAAGCTGTAGCAGAGTATAAGGTGATATCCTCTCCAAAATTGTGAAAGAAAATGAGGTAGACGTACTGGCACTTCAAGAAACACATACCGATGAGAGTTCAACTTACCAACTTAAAGTGCAAGGATTTACCACAGTTGCCTCCTAAGGCCATGAAAAGCATGGAATTGCTACACTTATTAAAAATGAGCTACTGAATAATACTACAGAACTTCCCATGCCCACTGACTTTGCCATAGGGGTAAACGTAAATGACTTAACGATAGTCAACGTGTACAAACCTCCATCCAAAAACTGGGAATCTCCTGTTCTTCCTGATGTAAGCCACCCAGCACCGTACACTGGGGATTTCAATTCTCACCATTTCAGATGAGGATACCACTCCTGTGATGACCAAGGTCTTCAGCTAGCAGATTGGGCTGATGTCAACAATATCCATCTCATATAAGATGCTAAGGACAAGGCCACATTTACGTCGAATGCATGGAAAACTTCAACTCCGCCAGCTCTCTATTTTGTGACGACCAGTAATGACGGGATCCCAATGCAAGCAAAGCGAACTGTTTTGATGCGCCTGCCGAAAAGCCAACACTCACCACTCATTGTGGAGATTGGCCTGCATGTACCAATCATAGACAGCCCACCAATTCCCTGCTGGAACCTTCGTAAGGCACAATGGGACCAATTCTAATCTCGCGTGGAACAAACTATGACCAGGATTCCTCCAGTTCCGATAAACTATGAACGGTTTACTAAACTGCTGATGCGAGCAGCCCAAGAAACTATCTCACGTGAAGCTAGAAGAGAATACATACCAGGCTTTACCAAAGAATGTGAATCTCTTCTTCAGGAATATAACAACACTGGAAATCCCGAGACTGCAGACTCACTGACCAAGCTTCTTGACGAAGAAAAATGGAAACCTTGACACGAGCTAGCTGAACAGCCTGACTTCGCCCATTCCAGCCGTAAAAGTTGGGACCTTCTCAGAAAATTTGGGGGGGGGGGGCTGTACTTCCTAGCTCCAAACAAAGTGCTTTTACCCTAATAAAATAAGCTCAGTTATACTTGAAAACTGCAAGATCCACGTTCCTACACAACAGAAGAAGGACCTCAAAAAACTCGTGGCTGAAGTAAAGAAGAACTGCGCAAAACAGTCAGACATTGTGAGCACTATCTCTGAAGATGAGTTGATAACTGCAATAAATGACATAAAATCACGGAAAGCGGCCGGACCGGATGGAATGCTACAGGAGTTCCTAAAGACCCTAGGTCCAAGAGCACGCACATGGCTCTGCAAATTTTTTCTCCGCTATTCTTGAGACTGGAAACATCCCAAACAAATGGAAGGAGTCGAAGATAATAGCTATACTGAGGCCTGGAAAGAGAGAGATCCCAAGAGTTACAGACCTATATCTCTGCTGTGTGTGATGCACGAACTTCTCGAGAAAATTCTCCTAAAGAGAGTGACCCACCTAACAGATGCAGCAATACCCGTGGAGCAAGCTGGTCTCAGGTCGAAGAGCAGCTGCTGCGATCAAGTCCTGGCACTAACCACGAATATTGAACGTGGTTTTCAGAACAATAAAAAGACCAGTGTAGTATTTATAGATCTCTCAGCTGCATACGACACAGTATGGCTTAAAGGATTACTGTATAAGCTTACTACAGTAGTCAAATGTAAGAAGTCATTAAAGCTCTTTTATAATACACTATCCACAAGGAAGTACAGAGTACAACTTCACGGAAAAACAAGCAAAGCCCGAATCCTCGATAATGGACTGCCACAAGGCTCTGTGATAGCACCTTTACTGTTTAATTTGTATATCTCTGATATGCCGGAACTCAAATCACGGAAGTTCGCATATGCCGATGATCTGGCTATTGCTTTGATGGCGAGTCATTCGAACAATTGGAATCAGGCCTAGATTCTGACATGGTGCAGCTTCATAATTACTACAGTACCTGGCATCTGAATCTTAATGCATCAAAAACAGTAAACACAGTGATGCACCTGAATAACAAACAAGCAGACAGGAAGTTGCGCTTGAATATAGTAGGCCAGTATTTAAGACACGAAGGAGCACCAAAATAACTGGGTGTTAAACTGGGCCGCAGCCTAACATTCAAAGAACACCTGCAGGATGTCAGCCAAAAACTCAGAGGCAGAGTCAATATCATCCAGAAACTCGCAGGCTCTACCTGGGGAAGTAATACTACGACACTTCGCACTTCCTCCTTGGCTCTAGTCTACAGCGTTGCAGAATACTGTGAGACTGTATGGGTCAACACTTCACACGTCAATAAACTAGATGTTCGCCTAAATGACACCTTGCGAACAATAACTGGAACAGTGACACCTACCCCAACACATGGTTCTCTGTGTTGGCAAACATTGAACCTCCCTCACTCCGCAGACAACACGCAATCCAAAGAGAAATTTCAAAATTGCTGCTGACACCAGACTCCCAATACACGCTGGTCTACGTGGCCCGAGACGATTAAAGTCACGAAATCCCTTCTGGAACCACTCCTCGAACAATCGGAACACCATAGCAGAATGGAAACACCTATGGCAAGAAGCAAATGTTAAGAAATGGACACCTCGTTAAGAAACCGGCTGATCGTATTCCTGTCCTCAACACCCATCGAAGAACCTGGGCGGCACTAAACTGAATGAGAACTGGTGTTGGACGGTGCAACGAGCTGATGGCCAAGTGGGGCTACGTGGACGATCCTCACGGTGACTGCGGCGAAATAGAGACGATGCAGCACATAACTGGTTTTCGGGACGGTTCACTAGAGGATCTGCATAGACTCACAGACTGTGCCATTTCTTGGCTTTGTAATTTAAGTGTTTCTGTTCGATTGTTAATTTTCTTTGACAGTCACGTCGATACATGTATACACAATCGGTTTATAAGTACTGTAATATGTATAACTAAATTTACAATGAATAATATTTTGTTACATTTGCCTGTTAATGTAGTTTCCCATCCTGAATGTGTGTAGTACTGTAAGGCATCTGGCATATCGAACGCAAAATAAATAATAAATGTGACGTTACTCTGCGGATTACAGAGGTTTTATAAAAGCTTTGTTAGCCGACAAAGATATTAGAGATTGGCCTTTTACCTTCTTCACAGTGTGTTTCGTCTTCGTTCCGGGACGTACAGATTCAGGATGGGACTTCACGCTGGATTGAGATGGCTGTGACGGAGTCGTGTTATCTGGAGAATAATGTTCGTTTGATAACTCGTCATCAATTTCTTCTTCATCACCACTGATATGTGCTCCGGGGAGACTCTCACTTTCCTGCTCAGATGCTGGAGACAAATTTCCAGCAACATCCGCTAGCCAATGTTTCAGGATTGGAATTAGATACTGTAGCTCCTTATGCAGGTAATATTGTTCACTTCTTTTGCCTTCACTATTACCTGGTTTCAAACTCCTTGAATATGCTGTCCCCACTCACCTTTCCTTACAGGAGGCAACTTAAATACACACATCAAAAAAACTTTTGCATCACCCCATTCCCCAGAACTCCTGAAGACAGACTTTGACTGGGGATGTTATATCACAAACACACTCACATCGACTGTTCAGAGATGTCACTAAAGACGCCCAAAGATGTAAACAACCATGCATGAGCAGCACCTATTAGACGGAGGGGATCCGACAGCCGATCATTTCCAGTCATTCCACCAGTAAGGAGGTACACAGCTGGTGTTGTCTGTAGTTCTACCATGCCTAGATGATCAATACCGCGGTTCGATCACGTCCGCATTGTTACTTTGTGCCAGGAAGAGCTCTCAACAAGGGAAGTGTCCAGGCGTCTCGGAGTGAACCAAATCGATGGGCAAGGTGGCGACGTGACGCCCCCCCCCCCCCCCCCCCCCCCACTGAGCGGCATCGACTGATATCTGCAATACAGAGATCGGAAAAGAAAATGGTCATCGACAGTGGGATATGGGCAACGGCTGCCTTCGTCTCAGACTGCAGTGGGTACAGACACACACAGTCACATTAGGATACAGAAACGCACACGCGTAAGCAGCGTTCTCCGAAACGGCACAAAAAACAAGGCCTCACCCCGTCGGACGTCAGCTTAATACGTACACAGGGCGACGATCAAGAAATGACCGAGGGAGATGATCCCCTTATAGAGGCTACCGGGACTTCACGTCCAGAACACCACCGTCTAGACAGCAGCATACGTCAAAGCGACCTGAAAGGCTCGACAACGCAGAGCTAGCAGCAGTCTGCTGTCAATTCAAGTAGTAGAAGAAAAGGCGAAACAGAGAGGTGGAGATGGAAAGGTCCGGCCGATGGCAAACTTGTCCCTCGGAGACTGGGATGATGATTGTCAAGAGGACCTACTGAAGGTCGCAACACGGTGGGAGCGGCTCCCCTCCCAAGTTAGAAATATAACGGCGGAAAGGACGGAGCCACATAACGTGTCAGTACAACAGTAGATGACGAAGCTCCCATGGCAGATACACATGCGACGGAGCGAAGACAAGCATACGGGCTTGCCTCTTTCACTATCAATACCGTACAGTCGCAGATTAAGGTATCTTTACTCAAAGATATGCTACGTCGTCTTCCTACAAGAAGTATATGTCCATGAATTTCCAGTCGTGTACGGGTACGAATCCCACGTATCACACGCCTCCGAAACTGGCAGCAGCATAGCAATACTTTTCAAAAAAGGCATCACAGCAGAGGATGTACTGTACCTACCGCGGTGCGGGGATTAGCAATGACCGTGCTTGATGTGCGACTCATCGACCTCTATGCACCGTCCGGTACACACATGAGACGCGAGCGTTCCTGCTTCTTTGCAGAGGAAATTGGCCCGTTCTTCCAAGGTCGACACGACCGTTTAATCCTAGGCAGCGATTTTAATTGTGTACTTGCACCCAAAGATGAATTCCCTCGATATACCTCCTGCCCAGAGCTGCGAATCTTGGTGCAGAATGTGCCTCTGGCTGTCACCTGGGAGCACGTCCATGGACCCCGTCCTGGATACACCCATACGACGAGTCATTCCGCTATTGGTATCGAGCGAACAATGTTACACGAAATCTTAACACTGACGTTGTCGATGCGGAACTGTGGCCTCCAGCCTACAATGACTATACGGCATTAATATGTGCGATCTCCCTCCGGCAGCAGCAGGTGTGGCGTAGCTGCGGTCCTTGTAAAATGAACGTCGCCCACCTGAGAGACCCAGCTTGTCATGACGCCACTGAAGATGTTTGGCGATCTTGCGAAAGACACCTTCGGGCGTACTCCATGACCCTACGTTGTTGGAGGAGAATGGACTGCACCAGACTCGCGTTACATCGTGCAAATGGTGACATACGGTCGTGAGCAGGCATTGTGGCGACGTCAGACTTTGGACTTCTATTTCACGGTGCTACGGGAATGCGCCGACCAAGTGACTTCTCCGGAGCAGCAAACGGCGGTACAACGAGCTAAGGCCAAAATTATATCCACCATGCGAAGTCACTTCGACGGTACAGTGGTCAGGGCACGGACGCTAGACCGTGTCACAGGAGAACGCCAGTCGATGTATCATATCATCAACGAAAGCGAACGACAACGAAGAGCTCTGGTACATGTCGTGGACACGGATGACGGCAGAACCTAAAATAACAACAATAGTTAGGCAATGCCTTTATAGAACATTACACTCAACTTTCAACTGCAGTGGATACTGATATGGCGGCCATTAGGAGAAGTTACACTTACAATTTTCGGCAACATTGAACCAGGGGTGGAAGCACAACTAATGGAGATTACAGAGGAGGAAGTGATGGAGGCCATTGGTAGGGCAGCGGTGAATAAATCGCCGGGACCGGATGGCCTCCCTTTGGAACTCTATAGGACCTTTAGCCATATGATAGCACCACCATTGACTCCTATCTGTCGCTAATTAACGTCTCCCGACGTGCCCTTACTCCCGGCTTTTGTGAAGGGGCTAATTATCACGATACACAAACCCTTGGGTGGTACACGGATACGGGATTACCGACCACTCATGCTCTTTAACTTCGAATTTCAGATACTCAAACATTATTAGCAGCGCGCCTGCGAAGAGTGTTGCATCAAAAGATCTCACTCGATCAAACGTCGCTCGGCGGAGATAACAACATGCAGACGGCGCTTCGTGAGTATAGCGATTTGATTGCTCCAGCAAAGTCGTGCCGCCTCCGTGAAGCACTAGCTTCGGTATATTTTGATCAAGCCTTTGATAGAGTGAGCCCTTCCCATCTTGCAGAAGTCCTGACGCACATGCGGTTTTCACGACAATTTATCACTGTCGTGATGCAGCTACTCCGCAACACCTTCTCCAAAGTGCTCGTCAATGGACATACGACGAAATCTCTCGTAGTATCGAGATCGGTAAGACAAGTATGTCCCTTATCTACGATACTATGTGCACTGGCCCTCGACTCGTTACTCTGTGGCCTTCTACTTTGTGAGGATACACGTTTAAGTGCAAGTAGTATGCGGATGACCTGGTCCTGGTAGTACGGAATGAAATCGTAGCTTTAGACTGACTCCACAAATACGGAAGGGTCACTAGCAGCCGCAGAAATGGAGGCAAGTCTGTAACGATGAATACTGGTGTTGGACTAACGGAAGAATGTGTAGCATCTTCACGGCTCATGGATACCTTGACATGCCTAGGGATTGTTTTTACCAACGACATACGTTGCACAGCAGCGCACAGCTATAAGAGACTACTAAAGTAAGTCCGGACGGGCGTTGAAGGGAACATCACACGGGCATTGGACATGATATGGTTCAAATGGCTCTGAGCTCTATGGGACTTAGCTTCTGAGGTCATCAGTCCCCTAGAACTTAGAACTACTTAAATCTAACTAACCTAAGGACATCACACACATCCATGCCCGAGGCAGGATTCGAACCTGCGACCGTTGCGGTCGCGCGGTTCCAGACTGTAGCGCCAAGAACCGCTCGGCCACTCGGCCGGCAGACATGATATGTAAAGACCTATCTAGCGTCGTGAACTCCGCACTTTACCTAAATACTCCCGATCCCGGTGATGGTAGCATGACGCATACTGGCGGCATTTGGTTCCTTCGTGAGTGCAGGTCTACTATTTGAAGTAAAATATGACACCCTTACCCTCCTTCTTCGTAGGGGTGCTAGTCCACCCCTATGTCTTGGTCATGTTTACAATCGAGCCGTGGCTCTATGTATCAGCACGATATCATAACTGTGGAGACGACGTCAGCTATGTCTGACAGTAATCTTAATAGAAGAACTAGCACCAGAGCCTAGAATGGAGCCAGTGGCGGTCCAGCACATTTCCCAGTAAATTCACCAAATACGCGTTTCTTTTTATTTATTTTTTTATTTGTCAAGTACAGCTGCCTTCAGATGGCTCTGCCGGGTACCAGATCTGCAACGGCGCGCAACATCTATCGGATACTATCGACTGGACAACATCGCAATCCTATTGACAGGAAGAATCCACAAATCAGTCGGCATGTAGTATGGCGATCGATACACCATGTGTCCTTAGACACAGAGACACATGCAATGTGGTACTTAACAGTTAATTGTAAAAATGTTATTCGATTCAGGCTCCACGCCATCCATATGGCGGATTCAACACCATGCCCTCAGTTCCAAACTCTGGACAACGGTGAACAACGCCTCATATGCGGACCCTCAGCAGAAGTGTGTCGTCATGCCGGCCGAAGTGGCCGTGCGGTTAAAGGCGCTGCAGTCTGGAACCGCAAGACCGCTACGGTCGCAGGTTCGAGTCCTGCCTCGGGCATGGATGTTTGTAATGTCCTTAGGTTCGTTAGGTTTAACTAGTTCTAAGTTCTAGGGGACTAATGACCTCAGCAGTTGAGTCCCATAGTGCTCAGAGCCATTTAGAAGTGTGTCGTTTGGCGACCCAAATGATCGCTTTCTTTCTTCGAATGGGACAACACAACATTGCACCGGGAACAGTATTCTTACAGGACGTAACGTACTATCCACGTACTAAAACGACTAAAACGAATACAGTAACGTGACCTCAAGGCCAGACGGTGCTCTATTTCTTCAGAGATGGTCCAAGGAATATGATGGACTTTTGGTCCTATTTACAGAAACGACATACAGAAATACGGACAGTATTTCTCTAACTTCGTATAGAGTGCGTTTCAAGACCCCCCTCCCTCCCCATGGCTGGAACATCCGTGGTAGGAGACATTAAATTATCGATGCGATGAAAGAATGGACGGAAAATAAGAATTGGTGAATACCATGTGCATACGGGAAGACATATCCGGATGAAAGAGCAGCGCGGGGACTGGAAATCAAATTCTTCATTGTGCTGTGTGTTTCTTTCCTTATGTTATGAGAGAACACTGTTAAGTTTATATAGCTTTCAAGCAATACAGAAATATCTTTTGTGGTACGACAGTGAAATGGTTGTTACTGAAATTTAACTTTACTTAAAAGTTATATGTGGTACAGGATTTTCTTGTGAGAGATATTCATTAAAATTTGAAGCATAGTTGGACAAGTACTTTTTACATGTAAGTCTATTCTGTTTTTCACTTTGTGGTTAACTTTCCAAAGTATACTACTTTACTGCAATACTAGCTTTATGTCAGTCTGGTTTTTTGTTATACTGTTCAGCTTATATAAAAAAAGTGTTAACCTCATTGTGCAAAGTGCAACTTAAAGGCAGTTTTATTATTTTCTTTTTTTCCTGTTTAAATGTTGATGTAATTCTCTGAAGAAGGAAAATGAAATTTCCCACAGACGTCTCTATTTTAAATAAAAGCGTTTGAGAGATGTTCTTCTCTTGAAATGGCATGTGAGCAGAATGATGCTTTGTACAAAAAGAAAAAAAGACTGGCTTCATCACTTTTGCTCCTTGTTCGCTCTCTCAAAGGGACGTGCAGAAAGAGGTCCTGTATTTAATTTTTTGTAATATATTTAGTAATTTAAACCGTATTCCTTTCATTCATTTCGTAATCATTATGAACCTGACGTACTAGCTGTGAACCGTTTATTTGGCTCCTATAATTAGAGCGCTGGAAGTGGTCGTATCGATGACGAAAAGATCGTGCATCATCAGCGTCATGCCCAATGTATATTTACATTTTCACATGTCGAGCCAGGAAAGAAAAGGCTCTGTTTCGATTAGCGGCGGGATCGGAGAGTTTCTTCGCTCGGGAACTGGGTGTTATGTTGTACCTACTTTCGTATCGTCATAATTGACATTCCAGCGTTGAGATGGTTGTATGGGCAAGTCCCGATAGCCAGTAAATTGAAAAGAAAGATTCCCAGCTGTTAAGAAACAGAATTCACAGCACAAGAATCAAGTAGGGTTCCTTCCAGCTATGTTGTTTCTGTAGAATCCTCGATGTCTTCACAAAATGAAACTTGAAACTGTAGTGTTTTATGATGTACCTTTCAATTCAGGGAAAAAATGTTCTGCAGTACTTTCTGTGGTCAAAACTCAGATTGTTAACCCCCTACTTTGCCATTTCCGTTAAGGGCAATCTTCTACTTTGCGGCCGAACTTCCGACACTTCCCTATTTCTTGTTCAGTCCTCATAACTACTTAGCATGTTTATTCTTTTATTCAGACCCAATACTTCCTAACATTTAAATTTATATTCGATGTTACCAAACGTAGCTCTTTTGAAATGCATCTCTTGCTGTTGCTAGTCTAGTTACACATTTGAGCACTTATTTTTTCTATTATTCAATTCAAAACAAGGAACAGCATACGATCCAAAGCTGAACTAGTTGCAACAACAGCGCCTTTTCTTTTTCATTATTTCACTGCCGCTCATTGCAAAGCTATAACAAACCAGACAACAAGCACAAAATAATACTGTTTGCGCTTTCGTTACGCTGGCTCACTTGACACAACGAGAGTGGCTCCAGCTATTAGCTGAAAATAAAACACACTCGTCTCCGTACCAGGGTAGATCTTATGGACCTATTGCACAACACAACCAAATCTGAATTTCGCGACGATTTCGTTTCATACATTTCCACCCACTTCACGTTTTAGTGTCCTTCGCCTTTTTTCCTTCTCCTCCTGCTCCGACTGCTTTTCCTTATTCCTCTTTTTCTTCTCCTTCTTCTTTCTCTCCCTCCTGTTTCGACATCCCTCTCCCTCTCTTCTTTCGCCCTCCCACATTTTTTCGCTTCTCGCAAAACTACCCCCATTGGAAGTGGCGTCTAGAGCACGTGTCTCAGCTGCCACAGTCTAGGTACGCCACTGCACCCAAACTGCCTTTTGTCTCAGGCAGAGAAAGTAGAGGCATTCACCTTCCGGTGGACCGCTCTATGAAACCGAAGTCAGTGCCCGTAATATAATGTAGTAGACTGTCAGGAAGGCCTGACAAATTGACGGCTCGACAAAACACGGACCGTTACAAATATCAGCACACTACTCGGTGTAAGGTTGCTACTTGTTCTCTGAAGACACAACACGATGTGAAGCCTTTGCTTGATTCTTGATAACTACATTTCTCAAAGAGAAGAACCGTTCAACGTATTTGTCATCAGACTACCTCACATTATATTGGGATACACCAAGTGAACCTCAGGCCGCTGCATATATGAATGGTTAGGCCCTGAAAATGTGTAGCATGCAGCTCAAAACTGTAACTGGATTCTCCCTTGCAGGAATCAGTGCAACGCACACGTTTATGATTCTGTATGACATGCAAGTCTGTATTAATCGACTGTAACTCCAACAAATGTGAGAATACTTTAGCGACTGCAAGATGTAAGCTCGCTAGTTCAGCACTTGGTAAGAGGCGATTTCATTTCAATTTGAAGAAACTATTCGTGGTCATTGGATGCACTGCTGGTCGACTTACCTTTGTAAGTAGGCTGTTTAGGTTTTTATATTGGTAACACCACGTAGCGCTCTGTATGAAAATCACTGGCTGTGCTGTGTGCAGTCTGTGGCTGGGTGGCATTGTTGGAATATTCCCTATTGTAGTGTGGGGCAGTTGGCTGTTAACAGCGCGTAGCGTTGCGCAGTTGGAGGTGAGCCGCCAGCAGTGGTGGATGAGGAGAGAGAGATGGCGGAGTTTTGAGAGCGGATGATCTGGACGTGTATCCATCAGAGACAGTAAATTTGTAAGACTGGATGTCATAAACTGATATATATATATATATATATATATATATATATATATATATATATATATATATATGTATATATATACACACTCCTGGAAATGGAAAAAAGAACACATTGACACCGGTGTGTCAGACCCACCATACTTGCTCCGGATACTGCGAGAGGGCTGTACAAGCAATGATCACACGCACGGCACAGCGGACACACCAGGAACCGCGGTGTTGGCCGTCGAATGGCGCTAGCTGCGCAGCATTTGTGCACCGCCGCCGTCAGTGTCAGCCAGTTTGCCGTGGCATACGGAGCTCCATCGCAGTCTTTAACACTGGTAGCATGCCACGACAGCGTGGACGTGAACCGTATGTGCAGTTGACGGACTTTGAGTGAGGGCGTATAGTGGGCATGCAGGAGGCCGGGTGGATGTACCGCCGAATTGCTCAACACGTGGGGCGTGAGGTCTCCACAGTACATCGATGTTGTCGCCAGTGGTCGGCGGAAGGTGCACGTGCCCGTCGACCTGGGACCGGACCGCAGCGACGCACGGATGCACGCCAAGACCTTAGGATCCTACGCAGTGCCGTAGGGGACCGCACCGCCACTTCCCAGCAAATTAGGGACACTGTTGCTCCTGGGGTATCGGCGAGGACCATTCGCAACCGTCTCCATGAAGCTGGGCTACGGTCCCGCACACCGTTAGGCCGTCTTCCGCTCACGCCCCAACATCGTGCAGCCCGCCTCCAGTGGTGTCGCGACAGGCGTGAATGGAGGGACGAATGGAGACGTGTCGTCTTCAGCGATGAGAGTCGCTTCTGCCTTGGTGCCAATGATGGTCGTATGCGTGTTTGGCGCCGTGCAGGTGAGCGCCACAATCAGGACTGCATACGACCGAAGCACACAGGGCCAACACCCGGCATCATGGTGTGGGGAGCGATCTCCTACACTGGCCGTACACCACTGGTGATCGTCGAGGGGACACTGAATAGTGCACGGTACATCCAAACCGTCATCGAACCCATCGTTCTACCATTCCTAGACCGGCAAGGGAACTTGCTGTTCCAACAGGACAATGCACGTCCGCAAGTATCCCGTGCCACCCAACGTGCTCTAGAAGGTGTAAGTCAACTACCCTGGCCAGCAAGATCTCCGGATCTGTCCCCCATTGAGCATGTTTGGGACTGGATGAAGCGTCGTCTCACGCGGTCTGCACGTCCAGCACGAACGCTGGTCCAACTGAGGCGCCAGGTGGAAATGGCATGGCAAGCCGTTCCACAGGACTACATCCAGCATCTCTACGATCGTCTCCATGGGAGAATAGCAGCCTCCATTGCTGCGAAAGGTGGATATACACTGTACTAGTGCCGACATTGTGCATGCTCTGTTGCCTGTGTCTATGTGCCTGTGGTTCTGTCAGTGTGATCATGTGATGTATCTGACCCCAGGAATGTGTCAATAAAGTTTCCCCTTCCTGGGACAATGAATTCATGGTGTTCTTATTTCAATTTCCAGGAGTGTATATATATATATATATATATATATATATATATATATATATATATATATATAATGACTTTTGAACACTATTAAGGTAAATAGATTGTTTGTTCTTTATCAAAATCTTTCATTTGCTAACTATGCCTATCAGTAGTTAGTGACTTCAGTAGTTAGAATCTTTTATTTAGCTGGCAGTATTGGCGCTCGCTGTATTGCAGTAGTTCGAGTAACGAAGATTTTTGTGAGGTAAGTGATTCATGAAAGGTATAGGTTATTGTTAGTCAGGGCCATTCTTTTGTAGGGATTATTAAAAGTCAGATTGCTTTGCGCTAAAAATATTGTGTGTCAGTTTAGTGATGATCTGAATAAGTAAAGAGAGAAATGTCTGATTACGTTCAGTTTTGCTCAGCTGTTTGAAAATCAAATAACGTAAGGGGTTTACCAGCACAGTAATACACTAATTTTTCTAAGGGGACGTTTCACCTTGTGACGCTGAAAATTTCAGAGGATCAAAAGAATTAGCTGCGCAGCTCTGCGCAAGGCCTCTGGAGATAAGAGTACAGTAAATAGGGTCATATGCATAGCACTGCCTGAAGACCTGCATCAGATCAGTATTCGAACTGAGGAATACAACAACAATAATTGTCAAAAAGGATACACTATTTGCAAAAAGGAACTTACGGGAACCTTATGTTATAGTACCTAATAAATTAATAAATAATGTTAATTTTAGAAAACAGTGCTTTCCTTATATCGTTAAGGTAAATGAAAAGCTAATTATATTGTTTGCACATGGGTCCACATCCTCGATATATTTTCCGTGAATACATAGCATGTTATAGGCTGTACAAGTTTTCAAATTTGTTTTCTATTCCCCAATTACGACCTTTTAGTCGTCATCAAGCAAATTAAAAATATGTCAAAACACAGGTAGAATGAAAAATGTGACGCATACCAAAAACTTTTAAAAAATATACAACCCACAACGGGTGAGGTTTACATTTTAAAAGTGAGAAATTAAGTTCTAGCAAGTTTCCTCCCCTATTGTTTGGACTGGATGTTAAACCCTGCTCTCCCTCCATATGTGAAGGCATCATTTCAAACAGACGTGCTGCTGATGCGCGACTCCCGCATTGGTCAAAGAGGCGGAGGTTCAGCTACTGGAAACACACACACATACACACATACGAGTGTAACAGTTCATAACAGTAAAACATACACGGGGGCCGAGAATAAATACTTAGTCAGTAGACAGAAGGAGCGGCCGTGTCTATTTTTCCTCCCGGCAGTCCAGACAGCAAACCAACTTGGTTCGCAGTAGCGAATCCCCCAGTGATGATGAATCTCATCAGGAAATTCATCTCTAGCCGATTTTGGTGGCGTACTACGGAGGCCTCTTGAATTTGCGCACTACGGACTGAATATCTAACTTAAACACTAATTAACTCGGAAACTGAGCAACGTACCGAATTTTTTCTTTACAATTATTTGTCAAAATAAACTACCATGCAACACACTTACAAGCTTTTCAGACTGTTTCTGACCACCCTGTGTAAAAGATTTGTGAAACAATCTGATCAGTCCTCTTAGATTGTGTCCAGATGATGGTGTCGTTTACCGTCTTGTCAGGTCATCAGAAAATCGAAGCGAATTGCAGGATGACTACGATGCGCTATCTGTATGGTTCGAAAAATGACAATTGACCCAAAGAGCGTGATGTTTTCACATGAGTACTAAAAAAATCGGTTTCACAATAAATCACACAGATATAAAAGTTTTTGATTCAACTAACTGCCTATGGATTCCAATTATGATCAACGTAAATTGGAGAACAAGTTGTAGGAAGACAAACCAAAAACAGAAAACTTAGAAGACACAACAAATCCACTAAAGAGACTGCCTACACTACGCTTGTCCGTCCTATTCTGGAGTGCTGCTACACACTATGAGATCCTTACCACACAGGATTGACGGAGGACATCGAAAAAGTTAGAAGAATAGCAGACGGTTTTGCATTGTCGCGAAACAGGGAAGAGAGTCACGGATATGAAATGCGAGTTGGGGTGGTATCATTAAAACAAAGACATTGTCTGTTGCTGAGAGATCTTCTCGCGATATTTCTATCACCAACGTTGTCCTCCGAATGCATAAACACTTTGTTAACTCCTACCTACATAGGGAGAGATGACCGTTGTTACAAGAGATATGAGAACTCGCGGTGCGAGATTTAGGTATTTGTGTTCCGTAACCCCCTAAGTGTGCATTGCAGAGTATTAAAAAGATCTCCGGACAATATATTTGCCACATATTCATCTTTTGGATTTGCATCTCTTGTACTTTTTTACGTGTTTGCAGGTAAAATTATTGGATATAGGTTCCACCTTTTTTACAAAACGCTGCTTTTTCTTGTTACCCAAACATGTTTCGGCACTTCTGTACCATCATCAGTGGGATTTGTTTATTGAAAAAGCAGTAAAAAGTGAACATATTTTAAGTAGTAACTTATCTAACAAAATAAGGCCTAAAGATAATTTTTGTTGGTTTTTGTTCTTACCTTGATGTTACATTACATGGTTTTTCAGGACCTGTATGATGTCCTTCACTGATAGCTTGCCATCTGAAAATCAAACGATGTAAATATGAATTTTATTAGCGAGTTAACACATCTCTTGATTTTTATAAATGTGAGTTTAGTGTGGCAAAATTACATTACTCACAAATATATACACAAAACATTTTGATTTGCAGATGACAAGCTGTCAGTGCAGGACACCGTACAGATTGTCCTGCAAAACCATGTAATGTAAAATCAAGGTAAGAACAAAAACGAAGAGCAGCTGTCTTCAGGCCTCACTTTGTTCACTTTTTACAGTTTTTTCAATGAACAAAACTCACTGATGATGGATGGCACATAGGTGCCGAAACGTATTTGGGTAACAAGAAAATACAGTGTTTTCTATAAATGGCGGAACCTATATCCAGTAATTAGCCAAATAAATGTGGTGTGTATGTGCCGTCGATTTTATGGAACCAGCGCAATAAGATGGGTCGAAGGGGAGACATGATAGAACGGCAGAAAGGAACAGAGATGCAATGACCTCATCATGAATAAATTTGCCTGTTTGCTGGTGTGACAACATGGTCTGTTCAACATGTGCCCCACTTGCTGCCGTGTAGCCCTGCGTGGAGCGCTGCCGCACGCTGCACATTTTTACGCCAATGCCGTGTATGGTACAACAATTGAGGGCTGACTGGCACTTGTATTTGAAAATAAACTAGTGGCCGCTTTTAATTTTGATGTTTCCTTTTTTTCCTAAAAAAAATCTCTTGGAGAACGACGTTTTTCAAATGATGTCCTCTCGTTTGCACATGATGACTTAATTATTTTGACACCTTTTTAAAACTAAATCCCTCAGACAGAACAGTTTGACTGATGGTACCCTTCTTGGACTCAAAGTCCTGTTGTGTACGAAAAAAGTTGAGAAGTTTTCGAGAAGCTAGTGTTCCTTTGTATTGTCAATAATATTGCAGAAATTGCTGCTTATAACACAGGGAAAATGAAACAGCGAGACATCTAGAGGGATTTATGTGTGCATGATAAATCCCTTTCCCCGAAAATTTCCTTCCTTCATATCTCCTCTGTGTTACCGCAGATGACATGCCAGTGATCTCATTTGTACTAAGTCTGCAGTACATGCGAGTTGCCTAATTGCTTCCACCACCCTGAGTGGAATGCATAGGTCCTGCATAATGTTTAGCTACCTGCAGTCTTCTGTAGTTGTTGACCCTTGCGCAGAAAACGACATGTAGGTCGTCAGTCTTGAGGCTGATCTGATTTGATCCATTATAAATGGCTCTGAAAGCCTGCGACTGTGAAAACAATAGGTTTGTTTTTAAATAACTCATCTGCTACCAGTCACGATTTTCTTTATTTAATTTTTCGCACGACGCGTTTCGGGAAATGATTCCCCTTTTCAAGTGCGTTTTTTGTGTTTGTTATGCAATTGCTATGTGATGTTGTTGATGTGTGAGATTCTGCTTCATTTCGTTGACTTTACTGCAATATATAAGAAAACACGCGATTTTTAGTTGGTTGTCGATCTTTCTGTGAATTTAGTGGTGAAATTTAGAAGAATTTGTACTTACAGTTTCGTTATGGTCCATTTGTGCAGAGTCTCACACACACTTAACATTACACGCAACTTGTACACTTTTAAACATCGAAAACATTTTACATAAACAAAACCGTTACACAGATGCTCCTACAAATAGTCAACAGAGATGACATTGGGTCGGGAAGTCATTCTGCACCCACCTTATTGACCTGATCCTGCGCCCTCAGGTTTTTCACCTTTTCCGCTCTCTATGGAGCAACCTCCTAGGAACTTCCTTTCCGGATGAAAATGCGCTCCGAACATGGCACTATGATCTCTTCGTCTCAAAACCACGTGATTTCTACATTCGTGGTATCGAGAAGTGACTCCAGCGCTGGCAGTTTGTTGTAAATAGTGAAGGAGAATATATTATTCATGTCTAAAGCTTCTGTTATGTGTATCTATTGCATTTATTATACTTATGGAAACACGCTACCACCTTATGCATTAACCCATTAAATTTTAATGTTATATATCTCTTCGTTTTAACACACTGAAATGAGTTTAACTAATTAAGACGAATGCTGAGCCGCTGTTATTTATTCCATATAAGGCCGACGTTGAGATTTAAACAGGTCTGAAGAAACGTAATACGCCTCCTCGAGATGGTGGGAGCACGACAAATACTGACGTATTGCAAACGCAGCTACATCTGCCCGCTCGCTACTTACGCAATCAGCATTTCTCCAGTCCACGGTAGTCGGTACGGGTCAAGTAGATTACTCGTTATTGCGGAAGTCCGCGTCACAGCTCATTCATATGGAGATCGCACCGGTGTCCGGTGGTCGCCATTTGAAATTCAACGCACTCGATTACTGCTCCTCTGAAAACTCAATGATGTGGTCCCGATAGCGGGAGGCAGTAGCGCCAGCTGCTCGCCTTCTGGCCACACTTATTCCTCCGGAGTTTCTGACGCTCCGCTTCTCAATTTGAGCTGAAACTGTTTAGAATGCTACGGAGTACACGTAAGAACTAATTAAATGAAAAGGGCAATTTGTTTAACCAAAACATTTCTAACAAAATTTGCACCCCTAGAAATAGAAAAGTTAGACACTACACTCCAGTGGTAAGGTCGGAGTGGTCAAATACACCGATGAGTCCGCCGCGAGATTGAATGGCTCCTGGTTGTGCTGCAAGCACGTGACGTGTAAGGAAAGTTCTCTGCGCAACATAATTAGGGATCAGAGGTAAACTTTTTCTAAACCCTCTAAATGCCTCCCATTGCAATGCATAAATTTGAAATTTGCCTCAAAGGTGCCGACAACGTTCCTCTGCAATGTGTGGCGCCCTGTGACGCCACCCTCTGGCTCGGGTGCGCTTCAAAAACAAGATGTCGACACATGCGAAATAAAGGCCACAGCTCAGAAGTTCATGTGAGGTGCAAGGTAGGATAATGACGTCACATTTCCATCAAATTTCACCACAATTCTGACAAACGCCACCGCGGAAATGTCATATGGTGGGAAGGCCGTCAAACCCTCCCTTACTCAGATTTTAGCCCTTCTTTTGACGCCTCTTGGATGGCGCTCAGAACCGCGACGCCCAGCGTTGAAATCACACGGTGTCATTATGGGTGGCCGAGGAAAACATATCAGATACACAAAGGCTCAGGTCGACGCGAAAAGACCATAGTGTCTTGACAAGCTTTGAGCCTGCTGACTCCTCCGGACGATTCAACTCTGCCCTATGGACACCGCGGACTAGCAACTCCACTGAAGGTGACCGCACCACTTTGGAGTACAGTGAGACCACAATTAATCTCTGGTATAGATGGTGGAACCAGTAAGACCCATTCAAAACCATTCAACGAAATTTGAACGCCATTCCAAGCAGCCGAAGGTCCGTATTGTCGTTCAATCCTTTTAATTCGCACACTCCTGGGATGTGTTCACGGATTGGGGGAGACGGGGGGAGGGATTTGCGACACTGGCACATTCGTGAAGAAAACAGCAAATGGTCCCTCAAAGACCACATAGTTCGGCAAAACCCTCGATGCCACGCGTCCACCTTTGCTGAGCGTCTTAAAAATGTACCTGTACAGACACAACCCATGACGACAGTCGTAGGCCACTGCAGACAGGCTACGCTTCTGTTCTTGCACCTGCTAGCACGTCTTCCGGAATAGTAGGGCGGTCGAATTAGTTGTGTTGACGGACCCAATTAGGTAATACAACTTCTTCCCATTCTGTAGGATTGCACACTTCTCTGATATATTTTTACAACAATTAGAGTTGTTTAAGGTTTCTTTGCTCAACGCAAGCATTTCGTCAACACATGAGGCGTAAACGGACATACAGACAGTAAATGGCAACACGTGCAATCGAGCTATAAAAATTAAAAGTGATCGAAGGGTGCTTGCACACCATTGGGGCACGCAAATTTTCGCAAAAATGCGTAACGCCATTGGTCGTAGGTGGGCGGGGGGAGTGGAGAGTATGAGGGGGAGGGGAGAAGCAATTCTGAGAATAACGTCATTGCCCGGATACTGGATGCTAACTTTACACAGACCATACGTTCATGCCACATAATTCTGTTCGTCCATAAAACAAATAAATACTTAAATTAAAAGCATTCTATTGTTTTTTATTTTCGTGTGCCATAGGTTTCGGGTTCTTTGCCTACTTCCTACATGTTAGGCATTAATGTAGAGAACATTGCACAACCATTCGAAGACACCTTTAAATGGTTTTATGTCGCAAGATAAGACACTTAGCTAGCTAATAATAAAGATAATGATTTTCCAGTAATAATTCCATATGATGTATACAAAGTCATCTGAAGTATGGTGAAATCAGGGAGACTACATGTTACTGGGCTTCAATAAAAATAATTAAAGTTAGACGTTCTGTAATGCAAAACAAACTCACGAAACTATTTACATAATAACTGTGCAGGAGGACAACTGCAGAAACTGTAAAGATATTATAGTTGATCTGTTTCAGAAGACAGGATACGAACAAGATTTAAACTGTAGACCTATCAGCTTCCTCGCTAAAATTTGCAAAATGTTTGCTGAAATTACAACCAACCTTAGAGAAAAACAGGAACAGGTTCGATTCAGAAGTACATATAGCTGACTTGATCATGTTGTGGCCGAAATTGTAGAATGGGGCAGTGGGTATGAATTACCACTTCGACTACGGAAAAAAGGAGAAATATCTGGACGGTAAATGATGACAACCAAAACAGTTGCAGGATAAAGATTTATTAAAATTCTTGGCCAAGGTTTCGGTATATATAAATATACTTTCATCAGAAGTAAAAAATCTAAAATTACATCCTGCAACGGAGATTAATAAAACAATTGTGTCAAAGGCGTCGTCAATAGTTGGCACAATTGCTTTATTAATCTCCACTGCAGGATGTAATTTTAGATCTTTTACTTCTGATGAAGGTATATTTATATATACCGAAACCTTGGTCAAGAGTTTTAATAAATCTTTATCCTGCAACTGTTTTGGCTGTCATCATTTACCGTGAAGAATTTCAGCAGTTGCTGTTTCAGCCATGTTTAAAATCTTGAAAGAAATATCTGGGTTAAACGTCCCATCGACGGCGAGGTGATCAGAGACGGTACACAAGCTCGGACGGGGGAAAGATGGGAGAGAGAGTACGCCATGTTGTTTTAAAAGGAACCACCCGAGCATTACCCATAATGGATCTAGCATCGAGGGAAACAACTGAAATCCTAAATCTGGATGGCCAGACGAGGATTCCAATTGTCCTCCGCCCGAATGAAAGTCCAGTGTCTTACCACTGCGCCACCTCGCTCTGTTTTGCCGAAGAGTCACAGAGTTTCAAAAAGAATGAGTGTACACCAATGCCTTAGGAAAAAAGGCGCCGCTTGAACTTACGCAGGTGTAATTATCGATATACAAGGTGAACACAAAGTCAACCGACAAAATTTCGGGGACTGCTCAGGGATACTTTCTGAGTATTGTGGTATAAGTTACTTGTGATCTTCGATGAAACGTTACAGGGTAATGATATAATTATGATTTATTTGATTTGTTGTCGCAGTTACCTTTTTTCCTTGTAAGGAGCATCATAACAGTGAAATATACAGTTTACTTCTCATTTTATTGTGCTGCCAATCAAAGTTGTTCTTGCGTTTACTTCATGAGTACACGTAACTGAGCAGCAAAAAGGCACATTAGTTGCTAGAACAAAAATTGTTGAGCGATGAACAGAAGAAGTGACTGATTCCTTGCTGAAGTTACTTTGCTTACGCATATCATAGTGTTATATCATACGATAATACGTTTCTACTATAGTGTTATTAATTATGTACTGTCTATAAGGCACGGGAAGAGTAACTGGCTGATCATTTGTTACCTCAAGTACTCCCCCACTGGTGACATTTCAATTGCGTAGAAGATATTACTCGTAGGCCCTTATTACGACACTGAATGAGAGAGAACGTGAACTGACAGTTCGCTCGGAATGTCGCTATATGTGAGCTACCCGCAAATGGGGCCCTGAGCCTTTATAGAGGCAGTCCATGCGCTGTATTCCTCATCCATCCCTTAAATCTAGCTATACAAAACGGTTTTTCATAACGCACATTACGGGGGCAGGATGGGGGTGCTTAACGCACAAATTAAAAAGTTAAATAAATGTAAATTCGTTAATTGTTGTTGACTAATGTTATTTTTAAAGAGGTACATATTTATCACACTCTTAGCGGCATCAACGAATTTTCAGTAATGTGTAATTCCAAGAGGAGGGAGGTACTTTATGGCCATCTTAAAAGAAATTTAAAAATGCAAGTTTCATTAACTGTTGTTGACTTCTGCTCACAACATACTTATTAAAGAGACGCTGATATGTAAGTAGGCTCCTGAACTTGAAAATATGGAGTATGACGTTTATTGTGGAGAGTGACGTCTGCTAACGAGACTTGAATTTTTAAGTTAAGTTTAGCTGAAAAATTTTAAACATTTATGAAATCTGGTACAAGAATTCATCAGAAAGAATAAATGTTTTTTTCAGAACTTTAAAATTACAACTAGACTACAAAATTTTCAAAAGGTGGACACAAAGTAACTCTCTCCCACTGGCTATGTCGCATGGTTAGCCTAATACAAAGGTCTTTAAGAGTACTGCAGCACAGTTCTTAGTAGCACCGTTGCAAGAGAAGCAATTGTGGGTGATTTTGAAGCCTAGTTAAACTCGTCCCTGAAAAAGACTAACAGAAAGGATTTTTACCAAGTGTACGTTCAATGCGTCTAAAAATTCTGAACAATTCATTCAGCCCATTATGTTTATGATTTCCGGACAATTTTCCTGTAGACTTATCTTGTCCATGTTTCTTATTGTTCAAAGACCACCCAAGGTTCACGGAAAGATTACGTCACAAGCTCACGGAGGTAAGCGCAAGAGCTCACGTGTATAGCAGCAACAAAAACCTGACTAATAACTTCGAGTTCCGTGAGGCTAGAAAAAGCCTCAGCGTTGGGCCATTTCTCCTCGTATGATGGGAGAGCGAAAATCGAGACAAATGTTTTCTTGTCTCGCACAGATGAGCAGCGCAAAAGTGACGTGTAGCGCAGTACTGGCCGTGCTTCGTAGTTTTTACGGCGCTGACGTCACGCACTGTGTTGCTGGCTGTTGTGCCTACACCTGGCAGCGGCGCCTGTGATCTGGCAAGTGTTAACTCACATCCGCTTCATCGCCACTCTAGCACTTCTTTACTGCGAAGCCTCATCCACAGTACGTCACAGCTACTGTCTAAAAACGAAAAACACTGACCTTCAGCTGCTAACTGCGGAAGACATCATATTCTGCCCGACTGGCTGCGTGGTTTGCGGACTTATCTCGGAGTCTCACGAGTCCATTCAAACTGTAGACAGCAGCCGTGGCTCCGCTAAGAATGTGTCGTGACTAAGCAGTAAATGCATGCGAATTCCTGCTATTATTATGCACCGGAACTTTCCGAATGGTTCGTGACCGGAAATCGTGAGAAGGAGACGGAGAAGAGAAGAGGAATGAATTATGTGAGAACGTTTAGACTAAAGCTGGTCAGTGTATACGGTTAACCGATGAGTAAGTTTGAGCTACGAGAAATGCGCACCCGCCGGTTATTTGCGGTATCACCGTAGGTACTGACAGGGAATCGGGACCCAGCCGGAGCAAACAGAGTGATCGGGCGGGATGACACAGCGGTTAGCACACTGGACATGTATTCGGGAGAAAGACGGTTCAAATCCGCGGCCGGCCATCCATTTTCCGTGATTCCCTTACATCGCTCTAGGCACATTCTGAGGTTGTTCCTTTGAAAGTTCACAGCCAATTTCCTTCCCCATCCGTGAAACAGTCCCAGCCAGTGCTCCGTCTCTAATGACCTCGAGGTCGACGGTACGTTAAACACTAATCTTCCTTCAAACGGAGGAATGATGATGATGATGATGATGATGATGATGTTTGGTTTGTGGGGCGCTCAACTGCGCGGTCATCAGCGCCCAGACAAAGTCACAATTTTTACATAGTCCAATTTCTTTCATAGTCCAATCTAGGCACTGTCACGAATGATGATGATGATGATGATGAAATGATGAGAATAACACAAACACCCAGTGCTCCGGCGGAGAAAATCCCCATCCCGGCCGGGAATCGGACCCGGGACCCCGTGATCCAGCAAATGGAGGGAGCAATCATTTGCTGGATTGTAGCGGGTCTGGTTGTGTAGCGAGTAAATCGGATCTTCCGACTATTGCTTTCCCTCCGGTGATGATGATGATGATGATGAGCGTTTGGCGTCATTGGCCGGGAGGCCCCTCGCGGGGCAGGTCCGGCCGCCATATCGCAGGTCTTATGACATTCGGCGCCACCTTGGGCGACCTGCACGCCGGATGGGGATGAAATGATGATGAACACAACACAACACCCAGTCCCTGAGCGGAGAAAATCTCCGACCCAGCCGGGAATCGAACCCGGGCCCAGAGGACGGCAATCCGTCACGCTGACCACTCAGCTACTGGGGCGGACTCCCTCCGGTTACTTACAGTGGTAACACAGGAAGCAATGTAGAAACGTGTGAGGCAGTCATTTGACTAAAGACAGCAGACGAACATTGACGCTATGTTTACGCGGAAGTGTCATCGTTGAGTGGCTACGCTGTGGATACAGGATGACTGAATATTCGTATGTAGTGTGACAAATGGAAGAGTGCTTTAAACATAGAAAAATGTAAAGTAATGCAGCTGAGTAGTAAAAACAACCCTGTGATGTTCGAATGTGCTGCTTGATACGATCACGACTATTAAATAGCTAAGCGGGACATTGCAAAACGATATGAAATAGAACGAGTACGTAACGTCGGTAGCGATAGGTCGACTTCGATTTATTGGGAGAATTGTAGGAAAGTGTAGCTCATCAATAAAGGAGGCAGCTTATAGAATAATATTGCGATCCATTCTCCAGTAATGGTCGACTGTTTGGTATGTTCATCAGGTCAGATTGAAGGATACAACGAAACAATTCAATAGCGTGCCGCTAGATTTGTTGCCGTTAGATTCGAACAAATCGCGGGTATAACGGAAATGTTCCGTGGATTCAAATGGGAATCCCTGGAGGGAAGCGGCATTCGAGCCTGACTGGAGAACGATGTACTGGCGCGGACGTGCATCTCGCGTAATGACCCCAAAAACAAGATAGGAGAAATCATAGGGCTCGTTCAGAGGCATAGCGACAGTCCGTTTTTCCCTCGCTCCATTTACGAGCGGAACAGGTAATGGAACGAGTAGTAGTGGTACAACGTACCCTTTGCATTGTAGCATGTGGTGGCTTTCACTACGTATGAACGGGGAGGTTATAATTAAAGTGCAGATACTCACAGATATTCAGTGTGGGCTGCAATTATCGCATGGCAGTGAAACTTAGTAGGTATTCTAATGCGTTAAAGCGGAACCGATTTACGCTGAAAAAAAAAAGTTCCAATTTTGGCCACGAGGTGCAAATCTAGAGCTGTGTATGCAAGAAAGACGTATCGAAAAGTTTCCATATGTAATAGGTTACAAACGGTACGTGGATAGAAAAGGCAAAACAAGTGAGAAAGGCGTAATGTTAATTTTATTATAAACCATCCCTTACACAATTTGTTCAGTATGAGCACCGGAGACGTCAACGAGATGTTGCAACTGTAAAACGACGTGATCAACAGTTGCTTGCAGCAGGTCCAGTGCAATCTGAGCAAACTGTTCCTGTATAGTGGCCTTCTGATAAAGTAGACACCGAACGTGTCCCCGGTAAACGCGTTCCTTTAGATATCCCCAGAGCCAAAAGCCACATGAATTCAGATCTGCTGATCTTGCAGGCAATGTATGTGGAAAACCTCTGGAGTTAACACGTTCGTGGTCACTAGGTTAGCTATATGAGGTGACCGGCCGCTGTGACCGAGCAGTTCTAGGCGCTACAGTCCGGAACCGCGCTGCTGCTACGGTCGCAGATTCGAATCCTGCGTGAGGCATGGATGTGATGTCCTTAAGTTAGTTAGGTTTAAGTAATTCTAAGTCTAGGGGACTGATGACCTCAGATGCTAAGTGACATAGTGCTTAGAGCCATTTGAAACAGTTACACTACTGGCCATTAAAATTGCTACACCACGAAGATGATGTGCTACAGACGCGAAATTTAACCGACAGGAAGACGATGCTGTGATATGCAAATGATTAGCTTTTCAGAGCATTCACACAAGGTTGGAGCCGGTGGCGACACCTACAACGTGCTGACATGAGGAAAGTTTCCAACCGATTTCTCAAACACAAACAGCAGTTGACCGGCGTTGCCTGGTGAAACGTTGTTGTGATGCCTCGTGTAAGGAGGAGAAATGCGTACCATCACGTTTCCGAATTTGATAAAGGTCGGATTGTAGCCTATCGCGATTGCGGTTTATAGTATCGCGACATTGCTGCTCACGTTGGTCGAGATCCAATGACTGTTAGCACAATATGGAATCGGTGGGTTCAGAAGAGTAATACTGAACGCCGTGCTGGATCCCAACGGCCTCGTATCACTAGCAGTCAAGATGACAGGCATCTCATCCGCATGGCTGTAACGGATCGTGCAGCCACGTCTCGGTCCCTGAGTCGACAGATTGGGACGTTTGCAAGACAACAACCATGTGCACGAACAGTTCGACGACGTTTGCAGCAGCATGGACTGTCAGCTCGGAAACCATGGCTGCGGTTACCCTTGTCGCTGCCTCACAGACAGGAGCATCTGCGATGGTGTACTCAACGACGAACCTGGGTGCACGAATGGAAAAACGTCATTTTTTCGGATGAATCCAGGTTCTGTTTACAGCATCATGATGGTCACATCCGTGTTTGGCGACATCGCGGTGAACGCACATTGGAAGCGTGTATTCGTCATCGCCATACTGGCGTATCATGCGGCGTGATGGTATGGGGTGACATTGGTTACACGTCTCGGTCACCTCTTGTTCGCATCGACGGCACTTTGAAAAGTGGACGTTACATTTCAGATGTGTTACGACCCGTGGCTCTACCCTTCATTCGATCCCTGCGAAACGCTACATTTCAGCAGGATAATGCACGACCGCGTGTTGCAGGTCCTGTACGGGCCTTTCTGGATACAGAAAATGTTCGAATGCTACGCGGGCCAGCACATTCTCCAGATCTCTCAGCAATTGAAAACGTCTGGTCAATGGAGGTCGAGCATCTGGCTCGTCACAATACGCCAGTCACTACTCTTGATGAACTGTGGTATCGTGTTGAAGCTGCATGGGCAGCTGTACCTGTACACGCCATCCAAGCTCTGTTTGACTCAGTGCCCAGGCGTGTCAAGGCCGTTATTCCGGCCAGAGGTGGTTGCTCTGGGTACTGATTTCTCAGGATCTATGCACCCAAATTGCGTGAAAATGTAATCACATGTCAGTTCTAGTATAATATATTTGTCCAATGAATACCCGTTTATCATCTGCATTTCTTGTTGGTGTAGCAATTTTAATGGCCAGTAGTGTATATGAGGTGTTGCCCCATCTTACATGAAAACAGTGTTCACACAGCTGCGCTCTTACAAAGTAGGAATCACATGCTGTACAAGGAGGTCTCCACAACGTGCAGACGTCATGGCACACCAGACAAGCCCTCTGGGTGTATTCTCTTCAAAGAAGAACGGCCTGAGAATAAAGGTGCTTGTGAATCCACACCAGACAGTCAGATACGGCGAGTGCAATATCTCTTCGTGCACAACACGCGGTTTAAGAGCACCCCAAATTCGGCAGTTCTGTGTATTCAGCGCATCTTGTAGCGTAAAATGTGCCTCGTCACTACATAGAATATTGCCCAGCAACAAGTCATCAACTTCGATCTGTGTCAGAAACCGCAGACCGTGTTGGGAACGTTGCTGCGCATCATGATGTCTCAGTTGCTCCGTCGTCTGGATCTTGTATGTGTACCAGCGTAAAATAGACCGCAAATATTTCCGTTCTGCTGAGCATGGGATGTAGAATTCTCGAGACACTGCACGAACACTGGTACTATCCGGGGCGCATGCTGCGCGATCAGGTACAGCAACAGCAACCTTGTCACCAACTTCCACCGGCGTAGAACGCCTTCCTCTTCCAGGTGCCCGTGTTTTAGAATGTCATTATTATTTTCTTTAAACTGTTAAACGATATCGGGTTTCTCTTCAGACCTTTCTGTCGGCGATGCTCTCTCAGTGAGCCGTTCAAATAAAACCGTTTCACTAACAGCGCATGGTCTCTATTCTCGATAGCCAAACTGTTCACTCACTTTATGGCTTGTCAAATGACACCGTACATGTCATACTGTCATACAAACAGTGTATAGCGTCACATTTGCGTCTGGTGGCCAGAATTGGAACTAATGTCTTTTTTCTGTGTAAATCGGTTCCGAATTTACGCATTAGCACCGTTACCAAATTTCACTGCTGTACGATAATAACAGACCATATTGGACATCCCCCAAGAACCATGGACCTTGCCGTTGGTGGGGAGGCTTGCGTGCCTCAGCGATACAGATGGCCGTACCGTAGGTGCAACCACAACGGAGGGGTATCTGTTGAGAGGCCAGACAAACGTGTGGTTCCTGAAGAGGGGCAGCAGCCTTTTCAGTAGTTGCAGGGGCAACAGTCTGGATAATTGACTGATCTGGCCTTGTAACATTAACCAAAACGGCCTTGTTGTGCTGGTACTGCGAACGGCTGAAAGCAAGGGGAAACTACAGCCGTTATTTTTCCCGAGGACATGCAGCTTTACTGTATGATTAAATGATGATGGCGTCCTCTTGGGTAAAATATTCCGGAGGTAAAATAGTCCCCCATTCGGATCTCCGGGCGGGGACTACTCAAGAGGACGTCGTTATCAGGAGAAAGAAAACTAGCGTTCTACGGATCGGAGCGTGGAATGTCAGATCCCTTAATCGGGCAGAGAGGTTAGAAAATTTAAAAAGGGAAATGGATAGGTTAAATTTAGATATAGTGGGAATTAGTGAAGTTCGGTGGCAGGAGGAACAAGACTTTTCCTCAGGTGAATACAGGGTTATAAATACAAAATCAAACAGGGGTAATGCAGGAGTAGGTTTAATAATGAATAAAAAAATAAGAGTGCAGGTAAGCTACTACAAACAGCATAGTGAACGCATTACTGTGGCCAAGATAGACACAAAGCCCATGCCTACTACGGTAGTACAAGTTTATATGCCAACTAGCTCTGCAGATGATGAAGAAATTGATGAAATGTATGACGAGATAAAAGAAATTATTCAGGTAGTGAAGGGAGACGAAAATTTAATAGTCATGGGTGACTGGAATTCGTCAGTAGGAAAAGGGAGAGAAGGAAACATAGTAGGTGAATATGGATTGGGGGGAGGAAATGAAAGAGGAAGCCGCCTTGTAGAATTTTGCACAGAGCATAACTTAATCACAGCTAACACTTGGTTCAAGAATCATAAAAGAAGGTTGTATACCTGGAAGAATCCTGGAGATACTAAAAGGTATCAGATAGATTATGTAATGGTAAGACAGGGATTTAGGAACCAGGTTTTAAATTGTAAGACATTTCCAGGGGCAGATGTGGATTCTGACCACAATCTATTGGTTATGAACTGCAGATTGAAACTGAAGAAACTGCAAAAAGGTGGGAATTTAAGGAGGTGGGACCTGGATAAAAGGAAAGAACCAGAGGTTGTACAGAGTTTCAGGGAGAGTATAAGGGAACAATTGACAGGAATGGGGGAAAGAAATACAGTGGAAGAAGAATGGGTAGCTCTGAGGGATGAAGTAGTGAAGGCAGCAGACGATCAAGTAGGTAAAAAGACGAGGGCTAATAGAAATCCTTGGGTAACAGAAGAAAAATTGAATTTAATTGATGAAAGGAGAAAATATAAAAATGCAGTAAATGAAGCAGGCAAAAAGCAATACAAACGTCTCAAAAATGAGATCGACAGGAAGTGCAAAATGGCTAAGCAGGGATGGCTACAGGACAAATGTAAGGATCTAGAGGCTTGTCTCACTAGGGGTAAGATAGATACTCCCTACAGGAAAATTAAAGAGACCTTTGGAGAGAAGAGAACCACTTGTATGAATATCAAGAGCTCAGATGGCAACCCAGTTCTAAGCAAAGAAGGGAAGGCAGAAAGGTGGAAGGAGTATATAGAGGGTTTATACAAGGGCGATGTACTTGAGGACAATATTATGGAAATGGAAGAGGATGTAGATGAAGACGAAATGGGAGATAAGATACTGCGTGAAGAGTTTGACAGAGCACTGAAAGACCTGAGTCGAAACAAGGCCCCCGGAATAGACAACATTCCATTAGAACTACTGATGGCCTTGGGAGAGCCAGTCATGACAAAACTCTACCATCTGGTGAGCAAGATGTATGAGACAGGCGAAATACCCTCAGACTTCAAGAAGAATATAATAATTCCAATCCCAAAGAAAGCAGGTGTTGACAGATGTGAAAATTACCGAACTATCAGTTTAATAAGTCACAGCTGCAAAATACTAACGCGAATTCTTTACAGACGAATGGAAAAACTGGTAGAAGCGGACCTCGGGGAAGATCAGTTTGGATTCCGTAGAAATGTTGGAACACGTGAGGCAATACTAACCTTAAGACTTATCTTAGAAGAAAGATTAGAAAAAGGCAAACCTATGTTTCTAGCATTTGTAGACTTAGAGAAAGCTTTTGACAATGTTGACTGGAATACTCTCTTTCAAATTCTGAAGGTGGCAGGGGTAAAATACAGGGAGCGAAAGGCTATTTACAATTTGTACAGAAACCAGATGGCAGTTATAAGAGTCGAGGGACATGAAAGGGAAGCAGTGGTTGGGAAAGGAGTGAGACAGGGTTGTAGCCTGTCCCCGATGTTATTCAATCTGTATATTGAGCAAGCAGTACAGGAAACAAAAGAAAAATTCGGAGTAGGTATTAAAATTCATGGAGAAGAAGTAAAAACTTTGAGGTTCGCCGATGACATTGTAATTCTGTCAGAGACAGCAAAGGACTTGGAAGAGCAGTTGAACGGAATGGACAGTGTCTTGAAAGGAGGATATAAGATGAACATCAACAAAAGCAAAACAAGGATAATGGAATGTAGTCAAATTAAATCCGGTGATGCTGAGGGAATTAGATTAGGAAATGAGACACTTAAAGTAGTAAAGGAGTTTTGCTATTTAGGGAGTAAAATAACAGATGATGGTCGTAGTAGAGTGGATATAAAATGTAGACTGGCAATGGCAAGGAAATCGTTTCTGAAGAAGAGAAATTTGTTAACATCGAGTATAGATTTAAGTGTCAGGAAGTCGTTTCTGAAAGTATTTGTATGGAGTGTAGCCATGTATGGAAGTGAAACATGGACGATAACTGGTTTGGACAAGAAGAGAATAGAAGCGTTCGAAATGTGGTGCTACAGAAGAATGCTGAAGATAAGGTGGGTAGATCACGTAACTAATGAGGAGGTATTGAATAGGATTGGGGAGAAGAGAAGTTTGTGGCACAACTTGACTAGAAGAAGGGATCGGTTGGTAGGACATGTTTTGAGGCATCAAGGGATCACAAATTTAGCATTGGAGGGCAGCGTGGAGGGTAAAAATCCTAGAGGGAGACCAAGAGATGAATACACTAAGCAGATTGAGAAGGATGTAGGTTGCAGTAGGTACTGGGAGATGAAGAAGCTTGCACAGGATAGAGTAGCATGGAGAGCTGCATCAAACCAGTCTCAGGACTGAAGACCACAACAACAACAACATTGGACATCCGTGAGCAGCTACACTTTTACTACGAGTATAACCATCCGAAAGATGTAGAGTGCAATATAGAGAAGCAGGAACGTGCAAGAATCTCTCTAGATTAATACATACAACCGTTGGTTTTGTTGGTTGCAGGATCCTTTTCTATTACCGTTTTTGCAGCGTGTGTTGCATCTGCGGTGCCTTTGGCTGTTGTAAAGCCAACTTGGTTCTCTCTTACAGCTAACAGTCTGAATAGCTGTTCATTTATGATATTTTCGAAGATCTCTATGGTACGTGAAGTAAGTTACAGTCCTCTATAATTTTCACAACAGCGTGCACCTCATTTGTTTTGTAGGACGGTACCAGTATATAATTACCTCCAGTCATCTGGCAATACTTCACATTTGAAGATATTGTCTAAAAGTTCTGTGTGCCATGTGAAGCTGTCTCCTGTGAGAAATCACCATAGCTCCACAGGCATTTGGACAGGCTACACTGATTAATTTCGTGAGGAAGGCTACATGTAACTCTTGGTAAAACACACGAATTTCGCAGTTACTGCCTGGCCGGGTTGGGGATTTTCTCCACCGGGGGACTGGGTGTTTGTGTTGTCCTTGAGCATCCCACAAACCAATCATCATCATCACCTCAGTTACTGTTTCCCTAAATTTAATTTGAGTTGAATACGTAGTATCAATTGTGCATTTGCGTCAATAGGTGACGGCACGAAATAATGGCAGTGCAAACCGTTGAGATACGCTAAACGTGCAATGTAATGTATATTTGATGTGTTGTATTCGCTAAATATTCTTGGTACCAGACATAAATAGGTGGCAAGAAGAGAACTCCGTACCACTGACAGTAGTTGCTGCTATTGAGGTAACTTTCTTGCACGCAGCAACTATGCAGCCTCGTCACAGGGCCAGATAGGGTTAGGAAACAGCTAAAAAAAATGACACCAGAGATTAATAAGTTTACAGTAATTTATAAAGACAAATTATTCAATGTCACTCAAAGTTCACTTGCTCTGACCCACGTTTGAACACAGGTACAGTCCCCTATCTAGCGAACGATGACTAACGTAGCTAGCGGCATGTCTAGTTAGTCTGCTCTGGGCGGCGACTCTAGGTAATACTGATGCTGTCTTCGGGCACTGTGTTGATGCTGTACAACTAACTGTTCATAGACATTCTATGAGTCGAGCCTAGGGTCCGCTTTTGTTCGTGGCTGACGGATTGCTGTTCACTTGGGAACTATACACATCAAAAAAAGTTTTGCATCACCTTGGTTCCGAGAGTTCCGGAACCTGTACAGATAATTGGAATAGAGATCAACATAAACATCGTTTCCGCCCTTTTTATTGCTCATGAAAACCACCCATTGCATGTTGTACCACCATACAGCGAGACCTGCAGAGGTGTTGGTACAGATTGTTGTACACACCGGTACCTCAAATACCCAGTAGCACGTCCTCTTGCATTGATGCATGCCTGTATTCGTCGTGGCATACTATCCACAAGTTCATTAAGGCACTGTTGGTCCAGATTGTCCTACTTCTCAACGGTGATTTGGTGTAGGTCACTCAGAGTGATTGATGGGTCACGTCGTCCATAAACAGCCTTTTTCAATCTATCCCAGGCATGTTCGATAGGGTTCATGTCTGGAGAACATGGTGACCATTCTAGTCGAGCGATGTCGTTATCCTGGAGGAAGTTATTCACAAGATGTGCACGATGGGAGCGCGAATTCTCGTCCATGAAGACGAACGCCACGCCAATACGCTGCCGATATGGTTACGCTATCGGTCAGAGGGAGGGACTCACGTATCGTACAGTCGTTGCGGCGCCTTCCATGACCACCAGCGGCGTACGACGGCCCCACTTAATGCCACCCCAAAACATCAGGTAACCTCCACCTTGCTGCATTCTCTGGACAGTGTGTCTAAGGCGTTGAGCCTGACCAGATTGCCTCCAAACACTTCTCCGACGATTGTCTGGTTGAAGGCATATGCGACATTCATCAGTAAAGAGAACGTGATGCCAATCCTGAGCGGTTCATTCGGCATGTTGTTGGTCCCATCTGTAGCGCTGCATGGTGTCGTGGTTGCAAATGGACGTAGGGAGTAAAGTCCTGTGGCTGCACGAAAAGCATTATTCAGCATGGTGGCGTTGCTGTAAGGGTTCCTCCGAGCCAGAATCCGTAGTTAGCGGTCATCCACTGCAGTAGTTGCCCTTAGTCGGCCTGAGCGAGACATCATCGACAGTTCCTGTCTCTCTGTATCTCCTCGATGTTTGAACAACATCTCTTCGGTTCACTCCGAGACGCCTGGGCACTTTCCTTGTTGGGAGCCCTTCCTGGCACAAAGTAACAATGCGGACGCGATCGAACCGCGGTATTGACCATCTAGGTATGGCTGAACTACAGACAAGAGGAGCCGTGCACCTCCTTCCATTTGGAATGACTGGAACTGATCGGCTGTTGGACCCCTCCGTCTAATAGGCGCTGCTCATGCATGGTTATTTACATCTTTGGGCAGGTTAAGTGACATCTGCGAACAGTCAAAGGAGCTGTGTGTTTGATGCAAGATCCGCAGTCAACGTCTATCTTTAGGAGTTCTGGGAAACGGGGTGATGCAAAACTTTTTTTGATGTGTGTATTTGTGTGATGCAAGGTGGAAGCGTAAGATAGTCAATGCTTTGTGCGCCCTCTATAGCGTCTGACCATAACTACGAGAGTGTACTGAATGTAATGCCTCTGATTTTTTTATGTGAAAATTCTTAAAGCTTATTAAATAAAAATCTTAAATAAAACAAACTTTACTAACATTCTGCACCTTTACTCTTCATATCTGCATATTTCTTTCTCAACTGGCGACGAACACATTTTCCCCAACAAGAGACCAGTTTGTTGGCACTGTCACTGTAGAATGTTTGACTTTGTTGCTGGAGCCGCAACGTGACCTCTGCTTGCTCCGTTTCATCACTATTAAAGTGAAGTCGAAGAGGGTATTTTTTTAGGTTTTGGGAACAGATGAAAACCGTATGGGGCCAAATCGTGGCTGTATGGAGGATGATCGATAACAGTGAACCCAGGGCTTCGGACTGTTGCGAGATGTCGCAGCTCTCGTGTGTGGTGTGACATTGTCATGGTGAAAAAGTTTGGAAATTTGTGGTAAGATCTTATGGGACCAAACTGCTGAGGTCATCGGTCCCTAAGCCCTCACACTACTTAATCTAACTGAAACTAACTTACGCTATGGGCAACACACACACCCATGCCCGAGGAAGGATTCGAACCACCGGAGGGGGGAGCCGCACGGACCATGACAAGGCGCCTGAGACCGCACGGCTACCCCGCGCGCTGTCATGCTCAAGGAGAGGTTGCTGAATGTGTGGACAAGCTCTTCGATTTCGAGACTCGATTACAGCACGCTTTTTCTAACGCACCGCCATGTTCCCAGCTACAATTCTAAGCCTCTAAAGGCAGAGGACTGCAAATACGTACACATAAAGAATAAGGATGTAGAATGTTAGCCGCGCGGAGAGGCCGCGCAGTTACAGCTGACATGTCACGGACTGCGCGGCTGCTCCCGCCGGAGGTTCGAGTCCTCCCTCGAGCATGGGTGTGTGTGTGTTGTTTTAGCATTCGTTAGTTTACGTAGTGTGTAAGTCTAGGGACCGATGACCTCAGCAATTTGGTCCCTTAGGAATTCACACACATTTGAACATTTTGTGGAATTTTAATATGATGATGAGGTCCCATACTTCGAGGAGTGCAGGGAACAATACGGGAGACCCGCACCGCTGTACTAGGCAAGGTCCTAATGGAGGTGGTATGCCATTGCCTTCCTCCGACCGTAATGGGGATGAATGATGATGATGAAGACGACACAAGAACACCCAGTCATCCCGAGGCAGGAAAAATCCCTGACCTCACCGGAAATCGAACCGGGGACCCCGTGCGCGGAAAGTGAGAACGCTACCGCATGACCAGGAACTGCGAACTGAATGTTAATAACGTTTGTTTTATTTAAAAAACTTTTAGAGTTTTCACGTAAAAAATTCATAGGCAATACTTCTGCGCAGGCTGTCGAATGTTGCGCCTCTCTGAAGGATGGTCTCGCCGTGTGGCGGCCTGTGTGTATGAGGCTGTCTCCCATGTCTGCTGCAGCACACACAAGCGTGACAGTTTAAAGTTTGTGCCAGATTTGTACTCTAGTACAGCCCGGAAGTTCTGTTCCTCCCTGTTCCGATATACCCTGTGGGAGAACCTCTGGTAGTTGTGTTCGGAAGTTCTGAAACTTCCGTGAGAACGAAAGTTTTAGCACGACATGGAATCGTGCTCAGATAGCCTAATGGACACCGGACACCTCCACGAAATCGGCTCACGTCCGACACCCTTCTGCAAATACTGGAATATCTTAAGGTGCGGTTACACGGGTCATATACAGGGACTGGACGAAAATATGGAAACACCGAGAGACAGGTAAGCTTGAAAATAAATGCGGATGTTAGAAAAGCCTACAGGTTGCGCTTTTGTAGCGGACCACGGACGGCACCTGTACAATGTTCACAATACGTTGCAAGTGTCAGTCATAGTCAGAACAGCGTTCTGTGTAGTTGTGAGTGCAAAGTGTATTCGAAAGTGGGCAAATTGTTGGTGCTCGTATGGTGGGGGCTTCCGTAACTAAACCAGCCAAAGTGTTTGGTCTCTCAAGAGGCGCCATCTTGAAGATTTATACCCCGTACAGTGAAAGCGGAGAAATTTCATCCGCCAAGTCACGACGTGAAGAAATTGTGTGTTAAGTGATCGTGTGCGACGGTCACTGAAGAGGATTGTGCCGAAAAATAAGAGGGAGACAGCTACAAACGTCACTGCAGAACTGAATGTCGCACTCACGAGCCCTGTTAGCGCCAAGAGTGGAACATGCAGGGAGTTCTGTCATGATATGGGTATCCATATCACGACGAGATCCCTGATCACACAGCTCGCATCGCTTAGGACTGGTTCCTTCTCCCCTGGCCACTACATTCACTAGATCACAATATTAGCGAGCTTTTGCAGGCAACTTTGGAGAGAAGGTTATGTGATCGCTATACACCTCCGTCACCGGTACCTGAACTTGACATTATTTTTCAGGAAGAATGGTATGAGATTCCACTGAAAACCATATAGGATCTGTATTTATCCATTCCGAGACGACTGGAAGCTGTTTTACATACAACATCGTATTAGGCACGGTAAGGTTGTGTTTTTGGAGTTTCCATGTTTTTGCTCAACCCCTGTATTGCGGGAATGTGTCGCCGCAATAGTGTTGCAGTCAACATTACTACAATTTAGCTACAATATAGGGCAATATGGAGCAGGTTCAAAATGGTTCAAATAGCTCTGAGCACTATGGGACTTAACATCGGAAGTCATCAGTCCCCTAGAACTTAGAACTACTTAAACCTAACTAACCTAAGGGCATCAACACATCCATGTCCGAGGCAGGATTCGAACCTGCGACCGTAGCGGTCTCGCGGTTCCAGACTGAAGCGCCTAGAACCGCTCGGCCACACCGGCCGGCTATGGAGCAGGCTGTGGCTGTCATTTGGAAAGGTATGGTTAAGATATTGCCAGTATTGTCCACCAAGGTTCGAGAACATTTCTTATGGGTAGGACATACCTACCTCTGTCCTTCTCTGCAAATGCACCCTTTCTCTCTCATCCTTGCGTCCTCTTTCTCTCGCCGACAGCGCTTGAGTACCAAGTCACGTAACTTGAGCGATGGAACATATTACTTCGCTTCCGTTCGATTGTTGGCAACTGTACATAGAGGTACTTCGTTTTCTACAAGAATGTAGAAATGAGCAAACAAAAAACCATACATGTGGTATGTTCAGGACATTATGACCACAGACCTAGTATCGGTATAAACCCGTCCACGCGAGAGCATCACCCGGCAAGGAATGACTGCTAGCAGACACACGCACGGTGCATATTGTCAGTGAACATGCTGTCCGTGTGTAGAATGGGGGAGGTGCGCTATCTAACCGAGTTTCACCGAGGGCAGATTGTGATGACCCTGAGGCTCGGCACGAGCATTTCAAAAACTTCACGACTTGTCGGGTGTTCGAGGAGTGCTGTGGCGAGTGTCTTCAACACATAACGAAACCAAGGTGAAACCACAAATAGACGTCGTGGGGTTGGGCGACAACCCCTCAGTACAGATACAGAACGGCGTAGGCTGGGCAGACTAGTACGTAAGACAGGACATGCGGCTAACTGTGGCGGATCTAACATCAGACTTTAATGCTGCGCAGAGCATAAGTGTGTCTGAACATACAGTGCACCGAACACTCCTAACGATGGTCTTCTGCAGCCGAT
This sequence comes from Schistocerca serialis cubense, assembly GCF_023864345.2. NCBI lineage: Eukaryota > Metazoa > Arthropoda > Insecta > Orthoptera > Acrididae > Schistocerca > Schistocerca serialis. The sequence goes on from NC_064640.1 coordinate 540,756,517, forward strand.
GACCCATGCATGTGCCAACGTTAACAGGACATCAGCAACTACGACTGAAATGGGCACGTGACCATCGGCACAGGAATTTGGCGCAGCGGCAGAGCATTGCATGGCGTGATGAATCCCGATACCTTCTTCATCATGCCGGTGGGGGGGTCACGAATCCGTCGTCTTTCAGTGGAACAACTCCTTGATAAATGTACTGCAGGACAGAAACAAGCTAGCTGCGGCTCCATTTTGCTCTGGGGAACATTCACGTGGGCATCCGTAGGACCAGTGGAGCTCGTGCAAGGCACCATGACGAGCAAAGGAGTCTCGTACACTGATCGCAGACAACATACACTCCTTCATGACGATCATGTTTCCCGAAGGCAGTGGCATTTTTCAGCGAGATAATGCGCCATGTCACAAGGCCAGAAATGTGATGGAATGATTCGAGGAACACAGTGACGAGTTTCAGTTGATATGCTGGCTCCCCAACTCACCAGATCTCAACCCTATCGAACACATGTGAGATATGACTGAACGTGGCGTCAGAGCTAATCGCCCCCTTCCCCGGAATTTACGGGAATTGGGTGACTTGTGTGCGTGCAGATGCGGTGCTAACTCCCTCCAGCGACCTACCAAGGCGTCACTGCTTCCATGCCAAGACGCGTTGCCACTGTTATCCATGCCAAATGTGGACATACCGGAGGGCCGGTGTGGCCCAGCGGCTCTAGGCACTTCAGTCCGGAACCGCGCTGCTGCTACGGTCGCAGGTTCGAATCCTGCCTCGGGCATGGATATGTGTGATGTCCTTAGGTTTAAGTAATTCTAAGTCTAGGGGACTGATGACCTCAGATGTTAAGTCCCATAGTGCTGAGAGCCATTTGTGGATATACCGGTTATTAGGTAGGTGGTCAAGACGTTCTGGCTGATCAGTATATGTGGCCATGCCTTTGGGACGTAGAAAGTAACAGCCCTATATAGCCCTACGAGGACAGAAATCCGATAAAAGACATTCTCGGTACTACCATTGTGTTAGATCTACAGCAGTAAGGCACAATTGGCTTCCACGTATATTCTTAAAATTTCTAAACTTCAGTCAGCGACGTTGCATGTGAGTTGACGTTCATTGGCACCAAAGAGGTAACTGTACATTTTTAAAAATGTTTGTATGGATTACATTCCACGTCCCATCACTCTGGTCGATGACGCACTGCATTTGTGAAATACGTAGTTCTATCACTGTTCTGGTAAACCACAATAAAATATCACAAGCATTTCTTCCATCAAAGCTTTGCAAACCTCTGGTACCATCTCCCTGTTTAGGAAATTAGGAATACTAACTACTGCTTTCCAATACATTTATTCCTTAATGCAAGTTATCATTAAAAATATATCTCTTTATTCAGAAACACACATTCTCAATAACGTACCACCAGCAATAAAAATTTTAACTACTAACGAAGTTCAGTTTAAGAGGAGCGTAAAGGATTTATTGGTGGCCAACTCCTACTACACTGATGGATACTGAAGTAGAACAATAGATGTGCATATGTTGCTGCGGGCCGGAGTGGCCGTGCGGTTCTAGGCGCTACAGTCTGGAACCGAGCGACTGCTACGGTCGCAGGTTCGATTCCTGCCTCAGGCATGGATGTGTGTGATGTCCTTAGGTTAGTTAGATTGTAACGTTGTTGGTTTAATTTGTTCTGCAAGCGGTACTGATAGACAATAAAAGCGGTTTAAAAGCTGTGAGCTGTCTTGGGAAGTTAACCTTGCATTACTGAGCAACTGTTTCAACAGGTATCCAGACTAGCTTACCAAATTTGCAACCAGACTAACATTAATTATAATCATTTAATAGTCATACGACAACTGGTGATATATGTATATAAAAGAGAATTTAAATAAAAAGAAATAAATCAGTTTACATTTGGAAATTTATTTTAACATTGATCATTGAAATTTCAGCATATTAAACTTGAATCATAACTAAGCTGGTGCCTTATTTAGGTTTGTGAAAATGTGATTTTTTTAATCTTATGGAACACATCAAATAGGGAGCCAAGATTGGGAGACTACATACAACACTGCATTCATAAAATAACACACGAAGAACATTGAAACATATCCAAGAGGAAATTAACCGCAACCAACCGATTCAATTTTCACCCAAAGAAGTTACGTTCGTAGCACAATCCTGTCCGTCATGAAATTACCACACACTGGTATACTAAATGCATACTAACTCTCTGTGAAATGTTCCCGAAAAGAATAGCTGAGAGCTACTTTGATGCTGACACCACATGCTTCACGTGGTCAACTTGGTTTACACAAAGAGTGTAACTCCACAATAATTTTGATAATTAAAATAAATTACATAGAAACGCAATTTACAAAAGAAAAACCTCGAACTGGTTACTATCGTCTTACTATTAACCTGATGGGTCAAACAATTGTATAAGCACGTGGTACTGATCTCACAAAGTACACCCCACGTGGGTTGAACATAAAGAAAAGTTGCTATATTGAAAAATATTGTCAAGACGAGACGTTATAATCTCACGCACATTCGCATTTAAGATCAACACGTGGTTCCACTTTACTCACAAAGTAGTGACAAAGCAACTACTGGAAGATATTCTGAACTTCACACTCGAAATACACTGCGTTGCAATTTTTAAGATTACATTAGATATTTTAGAGCTAAACCTGAAATAAAGGTGATTAAATTTTCAGTTAGGCTGAACTTAAGAAATCCATTGTCCTACGGACTTAGCAGACCGCGCTTAGCCGGAGATCTTACCACTTCAGACGCTCGCTGCGGAAAGACTGCCGTGGTCCCTTCCTGAGGGTGGCTCACAAATACAAACGGAAGTGGCCAGAGGGGCAGCTTCCTATACCAACATGACAAGGGACGGGCAGGACCATACTAAGGATAGAAACCTCTTTGCTTTTAGAAAGCGTAGCTACCTGTTCCGATGTTGGTCCTACTGTTCTCTAGCAGACAGGCTTGTCTGCTACCCTCAAGCATGCAATTAGAAATACATTTGCTCATTCATCCTCTCACACAGAAGGGAAGGGGGATGACAGTATCTTATCATATACAGTATATAAAAGAAAGCGGATGTAGGTTCCGTGTGAGACTGTGTGACATGAATTACATATAAACTGTGTTTTAAAGTGTAGTAGTGTGACAGATCGTTCTTGTTTATGTGTAACAGTAACACGTTCCACTACTCAGTCTCCTCCCAGATAGTCAGAAACGCCACAGTAAATTTAGAAGAGGAATTTATGCCGTAAATGACAACAGATTTAAGAAATTAACATGAAAGGAATCCAACAGAGACCTTTCAAGGTTTAATTAGTTCTACGTTCTAGGCGACCGATGACCTCAGAAGTTAAGTCGCATGGTGTTCAGAGCCATTTGAACCATTTTTGAACCATATGTTACTAATAACATCAAATAACGGGAGTATTAGTACACTCTGATTTCTGTACGAATTCAGTGCAATAATGCGATCATCGTGATTAAGTGTCCTAAAACGAGTTTTCTATTTGACACACTTGACTATTATAGCCCAAGAGTTATGATATGCATCTCAGTGAATTGAGTATTTACATGTTTCGTAACAAGTTATTTATCACTGTTTAAATTAAAATGTACTTAAGATTTTTTTGACATATTCCGCATCCATGAGGACCATTTCACTTGGGATCTGTGGAGGGTACAGAACCACATTTTTTCTACTTTGGAAATACGAGGGCCGTTCAGAAAGTAACCTCCGGTTGATTTAAAAAAATACACCAAGTTAAATAAAAATATTTTAATATATACATCTTACAACTACATCTTTGCACTATTTTTCTACATAGTCTCCATAGCGATTGAGGCACTTAATCGTATCTCTTCACAAGCTTTGAAATTCCTTCTGCATAAAAATCACCCGCTTGTGCCTGGAGCCAGCCTGTGACCGCATCTTTGAGCTCTTCGTCGTCATCAAACCGCTGTGACCCGAGCCATTTCTTCAAATGCATGAAGAGGTGATAATCACTTGGCGCCGGGTCTGGGCTGTAAGGTGGATGGTTGATAACGTCCCACTTGAAGGACTCAAGAAGAGCCGTTGTTCTGCGAGCAGAGTGAGGACGGGCGTTATCGTGCAAAAAAACGATACCGGAAGTCAGCATACCACGGCGTTTGTTCTGTATAGCCCGTCGTAACTTTTTTATTGTTTCACAGTACACGTCTTGATTAATGGTCGTACCACGTTCCATGAATTCAACCAACAACACCCCTTTGGCATCCCAAAACACTGTTGCCATCAGTTTTCTGGCAGAAAAATCTTGCGAGGCTTTTCTTGGTTTGGTAGGCGAATTTGAATGTGCCTACATCTTTGATTGTTCTTTTGTCTCAGGGTTCACGTACTTAATCCAGGTTTCGTCACCGGTCACGATTCTGTTTAACAATGGTTCTCCTTCGTCCTCATAACGTGACAGAAAGTCTAATGCAGAGGCCATTCTTTGAGTTTTGTGGTGGTCGGTAAGAATTTTGGGCACCCATCGTGCACAGAACTTACGGTAACCCAATCTTGCTGTCACTATCTCGTACAAGAGAGTCTTAGAAATCTGTGGAAAACCAGTAGACAACTCCGACATTGAGAAACGTCGATTTTCACGAACTTTTGCATCAACTGTCTGAACGAGTTCGTCAGTCACCAATGATGGTCTACCACTCCTCTCTTCATCATGAACGTTTTCTCGTCCACTTTTAAATAAACGTACCCATTCACGGACAACTCCTTCACTCATAACTCTTGGTCCGTACACGGCACAAAGCTCACGATGAATAGCTGCTGCAGAATATCCTTTGGCTGTAAAAAACCTTATGACAGCACGCACTTCACATTTGGCGGGGTTTTCTATTGCAGCACACAGTTCAAACTGCCACAAAATCTAAACTAGCGCAGGTACGACGTTCACTCGACCACGGCTTGATGCCGACTGACCTGTTGAGTGCGTGAACGCACAGATGGCGTCGCTACTCCCCCCACAACCCGCACTGTGACCAATCGGAGGTTACTTTCTGAACCGCCCTCGTATTAATTGCGTATTCTTGTTTTTGTGACACGTTCTACATCTTGGAGGATCTCCTCACTATGGACCTATTGGAATGAAAAGTGCATCTAATTTAATCTATTCTAACCAAATGGTATATCACCAAGAACTGCACTTTAACGAGGTGGCTTCTTTACGATAGTATCAGTTCACGAGTTAATAGTTCTGAAAGAAGCTCGCTTTCTTAACAGTCCGATTTGTCATTTTCTCGCTAACTTTTATTCCTTGTGAAGTTCAAAAGCAGGCACGCTGCACTCACTTCCATTGCCTCCAGTCTATACTGTGGCCCATATAAACGTTTCTGGCCTTTAGAAATGTAATACCATAAACGTTGTTGGCGATGGTGCTGAAGGTGTGCCTGTAATGAGAGTGGCCGGCAACTCTGCCGGGCGATACTGTCGGCAATATGCAATTTCTATCGCTCGTGTGAACACACCTTAATCCATTATTTCGTCTGTAAGGACCAAAAGACCAAAATTTAGACTAGGAAGAGGATTAGTTTACTATCTTAATTACCTGAGACTTAACCCAGGGCATCAAGAATACAATGAAAAATATCAGAATTTCCTGCTCGTAGCCGTATCACACGAGGAAGTTAATAAATACAGTCCACTGGCTCCAACTTACGGAATATTTATAGGCAGAGACGAAATTAAATAGCCATGATTCTTAAAGCATAGTTTCATTCGCCAAAGAAGAATACATAATTAGCAAAGGAAGCTTTAAAAATCCACAAATCTTTCGCAGAAAGACTAAATGTTTAGTTTAATGATTAACTAAAGTAAGGTCTTATTTCTTTTAGTTCCCTTACGTTTCTTCTTCGTTTTCAAGAAGGACATTTTTTTAAATTAATGTGTCTTGTTTCAGTGGCAAGTGCGCCAGATTAAAACTCAATTTTCAAATAACCATTAGTTGTAAGAAAAAGTCTTACTTTCGGATAGAGGAAGAAGAAATTTGATGACTGAAGAGCTAACGCCGACGAAAGCGATAACGGCGAAGTAAATAAATAAGTTGTTAAGGGGAAAAATTGTTAAGAGGACAAAAAATGGTAAAGGTGATTGCTTGCGGTAACCAAGAAATTCGGTTCCGAGTCCCGATCTGGTACAAATTTTCGGTTGCACGTTCAGCATATCTGAACAGTTTATATCCATGCATCTTCATTAACTTCATCCCCATCAATCCGTTTGTTTCATTTCAGAGCATTTAATTCATTTCATGTATGGTGTTATCTGGAATAGGGGATAGCTGGAGGTCGGAATTAATGCCTGAATATGAGCTACCTACATGGAGTGACTGGTGCGATGTTTGACACAAGGTAAAGAGAAGACATCAATACAGTGAAATACAACGCAAACCGCTGGCATTTGTATACCACTTTAGATCGGTATATCATACGCTAAGAAAAATAGAAAAAAAATAAACACCATAAAATAAATGAAAACGAGCATCTCCTCACTTTTGTAGATAACTACCATAAACACGAAGCACCAACAGACAGTAAACAGCTACTTATTGACCAGAAAAATATTGGAAGCCGGACACTATACAAAATCGTTGAACAGATTACATAAACAAACTCACTCTCTCCCCCGCCCACTCTCTCTCCTGGCCCCCCTCTATCTCTATCTCTCTTTCTTCCTCTCCCATTCTCCCCTCGATTTCACCTCTACATCCTCCAACTCTTTTCATCTCGTTACCAACTCACTTTCCTTTTCCAACATCGCGTTAACCGTTGGCTATCTTCACTCGTCTTCGCTCCCTCTCCTCTACCACCTACTCCCACACTGCTCCTTCATTTCACTTACATATTAAATAAATACTTATTAACATAATTAACACAACATAATACACGTATGACACACTACAGATGAAACGAACATTTTTTGTTCAATTGGAAACCAAAACTCGCGGTTAAATGGACGACACTACACACACACACACACACACACACACACAAACACAACACAAATGGCTCAAATGGCTCTAAGCACTATGGGACTTAACATCTGAGGTCATCCGTCCCCTAGACTTAGAACTACACGACTGGCAATTAAAATTGCTACACCACGAAGATGACGTGCTACAGACGCGAAATTTAACCGACAGGAAGACGATGCTGCGATATGCAAATGATTAGCTTTTCATTGCATTCACACAAGGTTGGAGCCGGTGGCGACACCTACAACGTGCTGACATGAGGAAAGTTTCCAACCGATTTCTCATACACAAACAGCAGTTGACCGGCGTTGCCTGGTGAAACGTTGTTGTGATGCCTCGTGTAAGGAGGAGAAATGCGTACCATCACGTTTCCGACTTTGATAAAGGTCGGATTGTAGCCTATCGCGATTGCGGTTTATCGTATCGCGACATTGCTGCTCACGTTGGTCGAGATCCAATGACTGTTAACACAATATGGAATCGGTGGGTTCAGAAGAGTAATACGGAACGCCGTGCTGGATCCCAACGGCCTCGTATCACTAGCAGTCGAGATGACAGGCATCTCATGCGCCTGGCTGGAACGGAACGTGCAGCCACGCCTCGGTCCCTGAGTCGACAGATTGGGACGTTTGCAAGACAACAACCATGTGCACGAACGGTTCGACTAAGTTTGCAGCAGCATGGACTGTCAGCTGGGACACCATGGCTGCGGTTGCCCTTGACGCTGCATCACAGACGGGAGCGCCTGCGATGATGTACTCAACTACGAACCTGGGTGCACGAATGGCAAAACGTCATTTTTTCGGATGAATCCAGGTTGTGTTTACAGTATCATGATGGTCGCATCCGTGTTTGGAAACATCGCGGTGAACGCACATTGGAAGCGTGTATTCGTCATCGCCATACGGGCTTATCACTAGGCATGATGGTATGGGGTGCCATTAGTTACACGTCTCGGTCACCTCTTGTTCGAATTGACGGCACTTTGAACAGTGGACGTTACATTTCAGATGTGTTACGACCCGTGGCTCTACCCTTCATTCGATCCCTGCGAAACCCTACATTTTAGCAGGATAATGCACGACCGCGTGTTGCAGGTCCTGTACTGGCTTTTCTGGATACAGAAAATGTTCGACTGCTGCCCTGGCCAGCACATACTCCAGATCTCTCAGCAATTGAAAACGTCTGGTCAATGGTGACCGAGCAACTGGCTCGTCACAATGCGCCAGTCACTACTCCTGATGAACTGTGTGGTATCGTGTTCAAGCTCTGTTTGACTGAATGCCCAGGCGTATCATAGCCGTTATTACGGCCAGAGGTGGTTGTTCTGGGTACTGATTTCTCAGGATCTATGAACTCAAATTGCGTGAAAATGTAATCACATGTCAGTTGTAGTATAATATATTTGTCCAATGAATACCCGTTTATCATCTGCATTTCTTGTTGGTGTAGCAATTTTAATGGCCAGTAGTGTACTTAATCCTATCTTACCTAAGGACATCACACACATCCATGCCCAAGGCAGGATTCGAACCTGCGACCGTAGCGGTCACGCGGTTCCAGACTGAAGCGCCTAGAACCGCCCGGCGTAAAATCACACCCTAATGTCTTTTCTAACGACCTTTTTTTAGATCAAGAAAGCAACCAATAACGTAAATGTTTTTCATTCCATACCACTGACGATGGTTTATGCCACTAAGATTAAACGTAAATGGTTTCTTAAATTCTTACTTTCTTGTAAATGCAAAGGCGGATTTCTAATACCTTCAATGATATGCTAATGAGAATTTCTGGGGCAGCACTGTACCTGGCAGATAATAGCTAAGCTGTAATCTGTCCTCGGGCGTCTAAGAAAAAAGTAGTTCTGTCTGCGATTTCCACATTTCGGGCATTAAAATATTCAGCCAATATGAAATGGTGTCAATCGGTAATATCAAGGCCTTTCGTCATACTCGTGCAATCACTGCATTCAGCGTCTGACGCCTTTTCAAACACGAGCAAGCAGGAAAGAAACGCAACGGTCCCTTCCGTGATCCGACATGTGCGTGAGAGAGTGAAATGCGCCGTGGGATAGTGGAGGTGTGCTACTAATTACTATGACTGAAAAATGCCGCAGGTGTTGCGCGATAGTCGCTAGTGGAGGCCGCTAAGAACACCTGCAGCGCTACGGTAGCGACCTCTCTCTGGCCGTAGTGTCAAACAGCGCCGCAGCAGACAGCCTGCGCCATGACATGGCCGAGCTGTGCTACATATTCCTAGCGTTACACCATCTCCCTTCATTAAACAACCTGGCCTTCGCCTAGAAGCTAAAGTGTTTTGGAGCGATGATGTGAGACAAATTGCCAGTTGGCTATTATTCTAATTTTTTAGATGTGTATGTAAGGTGGCAGACTGTGAAGCCAAAGGTCGCGGATTCGATCCCTGGTCAGATCTAGGATTTTTAACCGTCACGTAGAGTTTATTTCGCCAAAGGCAATGTTTATTAATGTGAAAATGTCTAGTTGTCCTCTTAGGTTGTTTGAAGATGATAATGTCATTTACCATCTCGGAAAGTCATCAAATAATCAAAACCAATTTCCAAAGACTTAGTTAAGATATCTGTATGTTGCGAAAAGTGACTACAAATTTTAAATAAAATTTAGATTGCACAGCAAGTCACAAAAATCTAAAGGCTATAAATCAACTACATATTTAGGGATTACAATTACGAATAACTTAGACTGTAACTATCACATAGACAATGTTGAGGGGAAACCTAACCGAAGAATGCAATTTATTGACAGAACACTTAAAACTTGCGACAGGTTTATTAAAAAACGGCCTACAATACGCTTAGCCTTCTTCTTGAGTACTGCTGTGCGTGGTGGGATCCGTATGAGACAAGATTGACGAGCGACAGTGAGAAAGTTAAAAGAAAAGGAGATCGTCTCGTATTATCGTGAAATGGGGAAGAGGGTGTCACGGATATCATACGCGAGTTGGGATGGTAATAATTAAAACAAAAGTAATTTCAATCAAATGGCTCTGAGCTCTATGGGAGTTAACATCTGAGGTCATCAGTCCCCTAGAACTTAGAACTACTTAAACCTAACTAACCTAAGGACATCACACACATCCATGCCCGACGCAGGATTCGAACCTGCAACCGTAGCGGTCGCGCGGTTCCAGACTGAAGCGCCTAGAAGCGCTTGGTCATACCGGCCGGCTAATTTCAATCGCCATCTTTCTCCTCCGAATGCGAAAATTTCTTGTTGCGCCAACCTACTTGTAGTGAAATGATCATAATAACAACAGAAGACAAATCAGAGCTTGCAGGGAAAATTTAAGTGTTGGTTTTTCCTGCGAGCTTTCCCAGAGTGAAATGGTCGAGAAACAGCTTGACGGTGTTTCGATGAACCCTCTGCCAGGCACTTAATTGTGCATTACATTGCAGTTATATAAATGTAGATGCAGATGTAGATGCTTCGGAGACCACGTTAAACTATATCGGAGGAAGCCTCGAGACCATATCGGTTGGACTGCAGGCGACTGGCCGGCCGTTGTGGCCGTGCGGTTCTAGGCGCGTCAGTCTGGAACCGCGAGACCGCTACGGTCGCAGGTTCGAATCCTGCCTCGGGCATGGATGTGTGTGATGTCCTTAGGTTAGTTAGGTTTAAGTAGTTCTAAGTTCTAGGGGACTGATTATCTCAGCTGTTAAGTCCCATAGTGCTCAGAGCCATTTGAACCATTTTTTGCAGACGACTGGGAAACCGTGTGGCCTGGTCAGATGACTCCGATGTCCAAATAACTTACGGGTTTGCTGCCGGGTGACGTCGTCGAACACCGCCGATATTTCGACAAGAGTACAAAAAATGGTTGAAATGGCTCTGAGCACTGTGGGACTTAACATCTGTGGTCGTCAGTCCCCTAGAACTTAGAACTACTTAAACCTAACTAACCTAAGGACATCACACACATCCATGCCCGAGGCAGGATTCGAACCTGTGACCGTAGCAGTCGCGCGGTTCCGGACTGCGCGGCTAGAACCGCTAGACCACCGCGGCCGGCGACAGGAGTACACCCTGCCATTCTCAAGGCACAAATGCAAGGAAGAAGAAATGTGCAAGCAAATTCCTTGCATTTGTGCCTTGAGAATGGCAGGGTGTGCTCCTGTCGAAATATCGGCGGTGTTCGACGACGTCACCTGGCAGCAAACCCGTAAGTTATTTGAACATTCAGATCGCCGAGGAAAGTTAAGGACTCCGATGTCAGTTGGTAAGAGCTGATGGTGAGGTTCGAGTGTGGCGCAGACTCTACGAAGCCATTGATGCAAGTTGCCAAGAAGACACTGTGCAAGAGTGTGGTGGCTCCTTAATGGAATGGAATTCCACATGGAATGGACTGCGTCCTCTGGTCCAACCAACCCATCGTGGAGTGGAAACGGTTATGTTCGGCTACTTAAAGACAATTTGTAGCCATTCATAGACTTCACGTTCCCAAACAACGAATGTGCAATGTCATTTGTTAGAGGAACATTCTGGACAATCTGAGTGAATGATTTGATCACCCAGAGCGCCCAGCATGAATCTCATCGAACATTCATGGGATACAATCGAGAGGCCAGTTCGTGCACAAAATGCTGCAGGTGCAACACTTTTCGCAATTATGGACGGCCATAAAGGCATCATGGCTCAATATTTCAGCAAGGGATTTCCAACGACTTGTTGATGCCATGCTACGTGGAGTTGCTGGACTACGACATACAAAAGGAGGTCCGACACGATATCAGAAGGTATGCCATGACTCATTTCACCGCCGTATAAAGCGCTGTGGTCTTCAAGCCAACTTCTGGGTTGGTAGCAGTTTTACTTATTTGTAGACAGGTGCGGATATAGGGTTTGTTTCTGAGGAGAGGGAGCTACAATTTTGTACTGCCTCTCTCATCCCCCCCTCACTCCTCCCCCCCCCCCCCAGATATAACTTGTCACAGGCACAACTTAAATTTATAACAATACATTGCTTAATTACAATAAAATATAGTAAATATTATAACATAATAATAATGATAATAAAATGTTTACGTTAGTACATTGGACATTGCTTCAGCATAACTTCAAGAAATATATATGTCATGCAAAGTCATAGTGTGCACTTGCTGCTACGAGTATTTCACTTATCACTGTAATTGTGAACTCAAATTTACGGGCTGTTTGTATGCGAGGCTGTAGGGTGTAGAAGGAATGGCGATGGAAGGGGGGGGTGTGGGGGGCGGCAGGTATTTCTATCAGTCGTTACCGCCAACATGCGGGAGATCAGTTTTGTTATTCTTTTTCCTAGTTTGAGGGGGCGGGGGGGGGGGGGGGGGATGGAAGGACCATGTGTTTTTTTTTTTTTTGTCCTGCCTTGCTCAACTTTCTGTGGTTTTGCCGGTTCTACCTGTGGACTCACGAAGCGTGTCGGATTTGTTGTTGACAGCAGATATGGTCAGCGTGTGAATGAGCGGCTTTCGCTGGTTAGAATGTTCTCCTATCGAGGCCAGGTATCAAACCTAACCTCGTGGGCTAGTCCTCAAGCAAGCAACTCTTAGTGTGTCCTGTGTTCAGAAAAGTTTGTAATTTCTAGAATCTTGCCACGCAGAACTGTATTGCGTTTCTGAAGTAAACCAACACGCCATTAATCAGGTGGTTAACGCTCTTGGTTGCTATAGGAGGAGGAGATTAGAGTTTAACGTCCCGTCGACAATGTAGTCATTGGTGACGGAGCACAAACTCGGATTAGGAAAGGATGGGGAGGGAAATCGGTCGTGCCCTTTCAAAGGAGGAATTTCGGCATTCGTTTGAAGCGATTTAGGGAAATCACGGAAAACCTAAAGTAAAATTGCGGGACGTGGGTTTGTACCGTCGTCCTTCCGACTTTGAGTCCAGAGTGCAAACCACTGCGCCACCTCGCTCGGTTTCGTTGCTGTAAGGCTCCACTGTGGCTACAACCAACTGCCCAGATAGTGACGTGCTTGCTACAACTGTGCACTGTATGCATAGTGTATGTCCTGTACATATGCTTTGATTACAACTCCAACTCTCGACAATACTTTAAACAAGTTCACGTTGGGGACCGTGACTCGTGCGCAACCATTAAAGCAAAATGAAAATAGTGGCAGTTCATAACCACGCATTCTCAATTACTTTGCATTCCACTCGTTTGCGGACCCTCGCTTAGGGTCTACTGAAACGTTCTACGATAAGGTGTCCATTTCATTTTCATTGAAAAAGGGGACATTTAAAATAAATTAGAGAAAAACCTGGGACAATGAAGAAAAAAAACGGGCCATAAATATTGTTTTGATTAAATTTAATACACATACAAGTTTACCTTAACAATGTGCACTCAGATGATCCCAAATCACTTTTTACAATTATTCTGCCACACTATCGCCGTACTTTTCACTTTTATGTACTTTATCAAGAAGTGCATTTTCGTTTGAAATTGTATCATAAAAGTCAGTACACGATACACCATTAAAGTGTGTTTTGACAATGAGCAAGGCCCTCACTGTTTCAACTTTCATTCTGTTTCTTTCATCTAACCACAAAGAGTTCACTAACGAAAACACACGCTCCACAGCAGCATTTGACCCAGGAATTGACAGACAAAACCCCACCAAATGAATCATGTTTTTCATGTTAATGTTTTTACTTTTGAAATAAGCAAATATTTTACACAACGTTGCACTAACACTTTCTTTGTCTCCTTCTTCATTTTTTATGAAGTTCTGTGCATATGAAAATTCATCGAACAGTTCGTCTTCATAAACAGGAAAATTTGGTACAATACTTTTAACAGAAACACAACACTCCTGAATATCCTTCTGCTGTATCTGCTCCTTTTCAGTATTAACCCAGTCAAAAGCTTTAAAAGGTGTGAGAAATGGTAAACACCATTCTTTAATACACTCAATGCAAGAGTCATAGAAGATGTGAGCATAAATATTAAATTGTTCTACAGTAATTTCACCTGCTTCTTCCAGCATTCTTAGAGTCTCATGTACAAAGGACGTGAGAAATCTTTCAGATTTTCTACATTGTAATTTGCCCAATAATTTGTTTATTTCTTGATAAACTTCCACTATTGTGATTTCTTGTTTCTCAATACATTTAATTGTTGTGGAGAAAGGTTTTAGCTGGCTAACAAGAAAATCAAGAAGAACAGTAGACACAGGGTTATCAAAGAATTGTTTAAGGATAACAGTACACTAATCAAGGGAAATGAAATATGATTTCAAAGCAGGAAATATCTCTACAATTCTTTCCAATGCTGGTAGCAGAGATAGCCACCTTGTCTTGCTGTGCCCAAGTACAGTTTTGTATTCAGTTTCCGTAAACTTACAGAATGACTTCAGAGATTCAACCCTTACTGTATATATGTGGAAATGCTGGTAGATTTTGTTTACAGTTAATTGGCTGTCATTGGGTAGGCAATCTGAGCCAGTTTGTAAGGAATTGTGCACCACATTGCTGGACAGCCAACACCTACTATATTATTCACTGTGTTCTGTTGAAGTTTATAGAACAAATTGTTTTTTCCTTTCCTCTGCATACCACCAAAATTGTTGTTAGTGTTGTCTGCAGAAACTGCAATCACCTTATCCTCAAGATCATATTTCTTTAAAACCTCCAGCACATAATTCTGAAGTAAATCTGAAGTTTCTCTAGCTAAATTAACCAATTCGAGCACCGTGGTGACATTTTCAGGGTGAAAATACCTGATAAGGAGAAGAACCAACTTCAAATTCAGATGATTAGATGTATCAATCATTACAGAAATGAATCGAGCACTTTTCAGTTCATTAAAAACCTGTTGAGCTGCATACAGTGCAATAACATTTGAAATGATTGCATTACATATTATGTGTCCACATGTGAATTTAGGATTGAAAAGTTTTTTAGCAACTGCTGTAGTAGAGTCCATTGACTTAAAGCTATGGTTATGCATTACGCTGTGGTATGCAAACTTAGCTTCTTATGCTGCCAACTGCCTATCCATTTCTGTTACTGATTTTAAGTTTACGTAGTAGTCACACACGCATTTATTTGCTCTTTTCGCTTGATCACTCATGCGATGTTTCTTCGTCTTAATGTGATTCACAATGTCAGACCTTCCACCACGACCAATAGCAAATTTTGATCCGCACAACGAACATTCCACCGTTTCTCCACTACCAGTGATAAAAGGAAACTCGCTTTCTACACTACTGTTCAAATTAAACTTCCGTTTTGGCATAATGAAACAGTGATTGCACAGTGCAAAACATTAACAATGTGGTGACGAAAGCCAGAGAGCAAGTATCAGTGGTGTAGAGTATCTCTGGACCGAAAGGACGGATTCAGTGGATCGGTTTGGAAGAGAAGAATCTTCGTTGTTATTCGTAACCTATAGTGCGCTTCAAATTACTCGCGATTTTTGACAGTTCGGTACATGTTTGAGGTATGCTGAAAGTCATCACACGCTTCCTAGCGTAAATAATTGCGCAGTTAATAGCAAGTCAAACAACCAGTAGCGTAAAATACTCTAGCAAAAAGGAATCATAAAAAAACGGGACATTTGAGCGTCCCCCAAAAAACTTCGGGACAGCGGAACATGTTGGTAAAAAACGGGACTATCCCGGGAAAAACGGGACGAATGGACACCCTATTCTACGAGGGCGTGCTAAAAAGTAATGCCTCCGATTTTTTATTCTGTTCTCAATATCGACTGAGGTATTACATGTCATACAAATTACTCGGTCGACTTTCCCACTTCGTTGACACAAGTTGCAAGCCTCTGCCGCTAGAGGGCTCCGAATTGCGGCGTGTAACATGGCGGTGTGTAACGTAACTGTTTCGGTGCGTGAGAAACAGCGCACTGTAATTATGTTACGAATTCGAAGAGTTGGTCCACACATGGAGTACCCTCGACTTTTTTTTTAATCTCATTTTGTTCGCTTTTGTTCGTTGCATCTGCTCGGGGCGGACGTCATAAGACACCCGTTTAAGTTCGTCGCTGATCGGTTAACTCAGTTTTTTTATTACAGTGGGCAGTTAACCCTCTGACCGAACACGCTGAGCTACCGTGCTGGCTCGACTTCAACATGACAATGCCAGACCACACACGAGCGTTGCGACATCTGGTACAAGACGCTTTGGGTTCCGTGCTATCGACCATCGCCCATACAGTGTATGAGCCGACTACGGGGTAAACCTCACAAAACCTCACATACCTCACATGAGGAGAGGAGCGGGGGCGGGGGGCTAGGGGCTGGGGTGGTAGGGGTGGCGGGGGGGGGGGGGGCGGGGGAAGCACCACATCTCACCAAGAGGGGAGGGGGTCTCAATTTTAAAGAAAACACCTCATGTAATTAATGGTCGTCACCTCAGATGGCAGCACTGGTACACACTGCTTAACGTTGTTCTCCTTTTCACAGTAAAATTTGTGTCGTTGCGCAGTCTTCTTTAATGCAATAGGGTGACTGCATTGTTAAGGACGTAACATTTATACAACTGAAAGTGAATTATTAACATGAAAATAAAACCGAACAGTTACTAATTTTTTTGTAGACAGACCTTAATAGGAACAAAATACAATCAAAGTTTGATGTCTTCGGAATTCTTGTAATATTCCTGAGATTCTGCAGTACATAGAGGAACTTGTGATATTGACATATAGTACAAGAGACAGCATTTATGAGAGTATATCAGACATTGAATAAATTTATCCTAACTAATACAAAATAAGACAAACAGATGTTACAGTTGTAACATTTTAATGTTACAGACGTAACGAATCTGCTACTGCTGCTACTATTGCTATTGAATATGGGTTTAAGGAGACTAAACGTACAAGGTCATTAGTCTTCCATTCAGCCCCCCTCCCCCTCCCCCTCCAAGACGGAATCAGTGTAACCCATCTATCCGCATCTAGAGTAAATTCTGTGCTCTATGGACAAGTGTGAGGAACTTTCTAATTTTTTGTGTAGCGCGTATGTGAGACGGGACGTGAGTACCAGCCCAGAATTCATCAAGTGAGATGTGGGAAACCGGCTAAAAACCACATCCATCCTGGCTGGTACACTGCCCTTAGTCGTTAATCCGCTGGACGGATTCGAACTGAGGCCGGCGCTCCTCCCCGTGTACGGTTACCTGGGTTGGTACGTAACACTTCCATTTAATGTATAGTGAAGTACTGACATTATATGTCTAACAATGTTAAAATAATTATGTAGTGACATATTAATGAATAAATGAAGAGCATTCAGTTAGTAGACAACTAATTTAGTTAAAAGATTTCCCGAGAATCTGTGGTAGGCTCTTGAAAAGTAAACAACTCTTAGTAAATGTCAGCTTCATAGAATCATCCTTTTCAAACGATGCAAATTTATTCCCCAATCTCTTAAGGAATTTAACTAATATGACTTTTTTTTCATGTTCTTCACCGACAACTTGTCCAACAAATTTGTGCAAATGTCTTAATTCAAATTCTAATTTAACAGCTACCTAATGACGAAAAGGCAGTGGAAAGTTTTCATCATAGCAGCTGGTTATGAAAGAATTTATCGGTGTATCTTGTAGAACACTCTGGTCTGCAATAGATTTGAAATGGATGCGTCTGCCGTTTTCCACGGACAAAACACATATTTTATCTGTATATTTTCCAATGCCGCGAAAACTGTGGATCTGATGAGTGTTTGGAAGAGATCTGATATGTCTCCAACGCTGCTGTTTACTGGGGAACATGGTTGTTTACGTACTCTACTGGAACTGTTTTTATATTAACTATATCGGATATGGGTTTCACACATTGTAGGCCTACAAAAAATTTGCAACTCGTAACGAGAGCTCTTTCAGCTTTCACATACTGTTACACATGATGCTTTAGAATTCCTCCAACACCATCACAAGCTCCTTTTCCGTGGGATGTACAGCAGAAATGCCAATTTAACATACGATCACAATCTTCTTTGCTGAAAGTTGTAGCGGCTAATGCGTACCACTGTTTGAAATGTTGACTAGCTCCATCAAAGAATATTTGCCCCACTTTAAGATCAGAAAATTCATTTTTTATTTTCCAAAGTATTTTCTGATTCAAAGTACGAGCACCTAGCTTACCGTCGTGCAGATAATAAGATATAACAGCATATCCTGTTCGGACTAATAACTGTGTAAGTCGATTCTGTGTAAACAGCGATTTGTAAATTACTCCAGTAAGTGCTCTGCACCTTATCCTCATTAGTAGTACGGAAGTTCTCACTGAAATCAAACTGGAGAACACAAAAACTTTATGTGAAACATTTTCAGCGATTGTCATTTCAAAGAAGAAACTTTGCTGTTTTTGACAATATAACGGATAAGAAACCTTGGTAATTTACTCTCTGACACTGAAATCATCATTTATAGAACAACCCTGGAACCACTTTAACTAATTTTTCTTCCTCGTTATTGTTTCATTGATACCAGCTGATGAGTTCATCTGACCAGGGAGGCACCGACTTCTTCACAATTCCGTAAATTTCCACTTTCCTCGAATGGGTCAAACATCTTTTCTAAAATTATTTTAGGACTCCTTGTTTCATTAGAGTAACGTCTCATTAGAGTGTTACGAATGTAACACGAGTTTTGTCAACTGTGATAAGCTGTAAAATATTTTTCCACCAGAATTTTATCTGTCATAACTAACTAAAAGAACAAAGCATTTTTGTTTCATTAAATATAAAATTATAGGTTTGGAGAAAATTTTTCCATTTAATTTGGTACATATGTGACAGTAAACGAGTTCCTTAAACTGTGTTATTATTTGGTTTCTAAAATGTAAAATTTGTTTCCAAATGTTATTTGCAGTTGTTTGGAGATACCAAACTGACTTATGGGAAACAACGCAATAGAAAAGAAACACATTAGTGCACCGAAAGCCGTGAATGATTCTCCACTTTGTTTGAGTAAATCTTTCTCAGTTCTTTTTCAGTAAAAATATAACCTATGCATCAGTGTGAGGTTTTGAGGACAGAACAACAACAGTGTAAGCTGTAAACATTTTTGGTTTAATGTTGCAATCTTATCACAGAAATACACGCATTTATACAGCTTACAATGTGACAATGTTACGACAGTTGTCAAATGAACGCATCTCATCCTCAGAAAGTGAAATAATCCTAATCACAACAATGGTAATATTTAACTAGAAGTTTCTTTAAAAATTATTCTTACGACTACGTCATGATGTTGGCCAGTACTACGATAAATGATCCGATTCTGGTTCAAAGTTCAGTACCATTTAGGATGACAAGCAAGTCTATGCAGGATGGTTAGTTTTGTGACAAGTTGAGCAAACGATTACCCAAGGTAGCTCGAGTTTACAGTGGACACAAGCTGGTGAACCAACAAGTTTACGCCTCAGCTCGTGGTGTTTACCTTAGCTGCGATGAGCTGTCGTCTGCATGGCTACTCTTACCCCCTGAAATTCCTATAAAAACTAATTAAGCCTTTCCTGATTTTTCAAGCAGAAACTCTCCCTATGTTTTTCGTTATGCTAGAAAACATTTACTCAACCCTAGTCTTGGAATATGGTGATATGCATGCGCATGACTGTAGCAGTGTCCATATTACAATGCCCTCTCAGTCGTTGCACGAACAATTAACTAACTGACTGGTTCATTTCTTCACAGCTGGAGCTCAACGACACTACAGCTAATATCTAGCTGAATGTCAGCTGCAGTGAACGCAGTGTTCACACAAATTTCTCCTCTGCGTCGTACAGAGCGTTATGCGCCCCGTTCTGAACTTGACACCAGTTCAGAGAAGAGTCCCCCGAAAATTTCGCTCCTGTCTTCTCGTAGCCGAACTGTCTCCCCACATGGGTTCTTTCATTCTCTACGTCACGGCTTTTTTCGACCAATAGGAGCGTTCCTCTTATTTTTGTGGAAACTCTCTCTGTCAGTCGCAAGGACCCTACCATTAAACTGCGTTGAAATCTCGGAACTTTGGTCCTTCCTAGTTCGTTGCCGCCAATCTGACGTTTGTTCCCGCTCCAGACGCCTAAAAGTTACAGGCGCACATCACATGTGTACTATTCGCTGTTCACGCGATCAACTGCGTCACTGGTTTTGATCGTATCCATTTGGAATTCCGAATCGCAGTTTTCTAAAGCTTCTTGCTGTCCTAGTTCTGGTGGCCCATTACTTGCTCTCCAGTATGCGTCACCTATCCGGTCGCTGACTCCCGCCGCGGGACGCCCCCAAGAGGTTTTCGTGGTGCCTCCCGTGGTGCGGCCTCTGCTTCTGCCCGCGCATGCTTCCACACAAAACGTGCTTGTTTCACCGATGTATAAAACTCTTACGTAAGGTGCGAAACTGACCTTCATTTATTCTGCCACCTTACATCAGCACTGTGTAAAATATTGTAAAGCTTCAGAAATTACACATTCTGGATTCTGAATTTATGTAAATGAAGACAAAATCTGTTTAATTTCAAAATTTTCCTGTTTGGTTTCACCTTTCATTGGTAACTAGTAAAGTTGCCATCATTACTTTTATCTAACTTAGCACTCTTCATATACACTCCTGGAAATTGAAATAACAACACCGTGAATTCATTGTCCCAGGAAGGGGAAACTTTATTGACACATTCCTGGGGTCAGATACATCACATGATCACACTGACAGAACCACAGGCACATAGACACAGGCAACAGAGCATGCACAATGTCGGCACTAGTACAGTGTATATCCACCTTTCGCAGCAATGCAGGCTGCTATTCTCCCATGGAGACGATCGTACAGATGCTGGATGTAGTCCTGTGGAACGGCTTGCCATGCCATTTCCACCTGGCGCCTCAGTTGGACCAGCATTCGTGCTGGACGTGCAGACCACGTGAGACGACGCTTCATCCAGTCCCAAACATGCTCAATGGGGGACAGATCCGGAGATCTTGCTGGCCAGGGTAGTTGACTTACACCTTCTAGAGCACGTTGGGTGGCACGGGATACATGCGGACGTGCATTGTCCTGTTGGAACAGCAAGTTCCCTTGCCGGTCTAGGAATGGTAGAACGATGGGTTCGATGACGGTTTGGATGTACCGTGCACTATTCAGTGTCCCCTCGACGATCACCAGTGGTGTACGGCCAGTGTAGGAGATCGCTCCCCACACCATGATGCCGGGTGTTGGCCCTGTGTGCCTCGGTCGTATGCAGTCCTGATTGTGGCGCTCACCTGCACGGCGCCAAACACGCATACGACCATCATTGGCACCAAGGCAGAAGCGACTCTCATCGCTGAAGACGACACGTCTCCATTCGTCCCTCCATTCACGCCTGTCGCGACACCACTGGAGGCGGGCTGCACGATGTTGGGGCGTGAGCGGGAGACGGCCTAACGGTGTGCGGGACCGTAGCCCAGCTTCATGGAGACGGTTGCGAATGGTCCTCGCCGATACCCCAGGAGCAACAGTGTCCCTAATTTGCTGGGAAGTGGCGGTGCGGTCCCCTACGGCACTGCGTAGGATCCTACGGTCTTGGCGTGCATCCGTGCGTCGCTGCGGTCCGGTCCCAGGTCGACGGGCACGTGCACCTTCCGCCGACCACTGGCGACAACATCGATGTACTGTGGAGACCTCACGCCCCACGTGTTGAGCAATTCGGCGGTACGTCCACCCGGCCTCCCGCATGCCCACTATACGCCCTCGCTCAAAGTCCGTCAACTGCACATACGGTTCACGTCCACGCTGTCGCGGCATGCTACCAGTGTTAAAGACTGCGATGGAGCTCCGTATGCCACGGCAAACTGGCTGACACTGACGGCGGCGGTGCACAAATGCTGCGCAGCTAGCGCCATTCGACGGCCAACACCGCGGTTCCTGGTGTGTCCGCTGTGCCGTGCGTGTGATCATTGCTTGTACAGCCCTCTCGCAGTGTCCGGAGCAAGTATGGTGGGTCTGACACACCGGTGTCAATGTGTTCTTTTTTCCATTTCCACGAGTGTATTATTCATTATTGTGGACGATGTTTTAGCTAATACATAATTAAAATATCAAAAACTGTTTAATACGTTTAGTTGTTCTGTCGCTTCAGAATGAACCAAGCAAACATTATTGTGTCAGATCGTGTTCTTTTAGGGGGCAGGGTAACGGCTTGTTGTAAAAGGTACAGCGGGGGCTGTTAGTTCAGACCTTGACCTACAAAATTATATAAGAAGATTGCGTGTATCATTTAAGAACTTGCAGTTTACCAGGATTGACGTACTAGGTAATATGGTAAAACAAATTTGCGAACGCATTCCTTGGAGCGACTGTTGGAAATAGATGTATTTAATGCCTTGCATATGACACTATCTCACACGTGAGCTTGTTGTTGTGATATTATCTACTATTATTACAGCTGTCTGTAACAGCTGCTCCTATAGCTGAGCTTCAACACACTGTTGTTGTAGACTAATTACTAATGATCCCACCAACAACCCTTCCCTCCCCCCCCCTCCTCATTCCCCCCCTCTCCTCTCCCGTTTTCACAACTATAGACGTTCTGATGTATTTGTTACGTATAGTTACTGATACTTAAATGAAAGTATCTACATAGATACCAAGTATTTGATAATTCCATAGCATCGTAAGAAAAATCAAAGTATTTGTGCAGGAAGTACCGAATGGGGTAAGGGAAAAAAATAACTTTTACTATTGGATTAATGATAATTACAATGTATGTACTGTACAGAAAACACAAACGCCCCTGCAAAAACTACATACCATGTCTTGTCTATAATTAAGATCTCAGATTTTTAGCAACAGATCCCGGTGACGACAGTATCAGACTCAAAAAGAGTATTACTAGCTATTGGAAACGCGAAATGGAACAGTAAATTGGTATTCAATTACAGAAAATTATGTTGCAATAAATAAACAATGAGTTACGAGAAACTCCTTTTTATTGGCCGTGGCTCATGTAGGATTGGTTTACAACAAGAAGGTCAAGCAGATGGCAAAGGTGGCCTGTAATGAAGATCATCTACCATCTTTCCATTTCAAGTTTTGGATACGGAAACTGGCCGAAGAAGAATAAACAGAGGATTGGCGCCTTGCTGCTCCATCTCTGGTGAGTAATTTTTTTGTATTATATTTTGTCCATAGCTGAAACCATATCAAGAATATTTAGCAGTAAGTATTGTGCTTCTGTGTGCACTGTAAATTAATCTTAAGTAATTGTTCCACTTTTTTTGTGATTTCTCTGTATATATGATATTATATTCGTACTAAGCTGTTGTCAGTAAGGTTCAATAAACCGAAGTGTAATTTCAAAATGTTCTGTAAATGTATCTACCCAATACCCTCAAAAAGTGGGTTGCGTACTCAAACGTATGTGTTCTAAATTTAGGTAAAGGAAGCCGTTAATAATTCAAAAGAATTTTCCGGAAGTAGATATGACTTTTTACTACAAATTGTTTTGCCTATAAAAATGGCACATACTTGTAGTATCAAACAATGCCGAAATTTTTGTCCGTGTTTGGAATATTTGACTTTTCCTGCTCACGTTGTGTTTGATTTTGTATTCTGGTAGGTTCACTTAAACATAACATAACCTTTGTGTGAAAGAAAGCTTAAAATACACAAAAAAACCAATAGAATGCTATGTTGGCGGTACGAATACTTTCGTTCCGATGTTATTAGGTATCGATACAAATTCAAGTATTGGTATCGAAACGAAATGATATAATATCGAATCCTACATTGGAACGGCCGCTTGTTGGGCAGGAGGATTAACATATTTTCGTAGTCTATTACCACACCAGAAACAAGATAAACAGGCTGATATGATACTACTAAATACAAAAACCAAGTTGTCGACTTTAGGTATCTCGTTACCTTTACCTTAAAGCTAATAAGTAATGTGCATTAGTCGGACCAAGTGATTCGGTATCGTGTCATAAATTTCGATTACTTGCTCCTGGCAAAATATTTCGGGTTCCGTTTCACAATTTCGTGCGTGACTACGTTGCCTGTACCCTGGAAATGTTTCAGTGACGCAAGCAAATTAGGCGTGAAACCTAATGACCAATAAATGTTTCGAAACTGTTAGGAGAGAACGGCGGATAACAGGACGATCAGACGTTATATTCAGAATTAAGAGCATACTAATGTTAAAAACGTTCCTCAGTTGTCACAGATGCCTGGTAGTTACTTTCTTTTTTTGCGTTCTGCAGCAAGTTCAAGTGATAAATTCTGCAGCCAAGTGAATGCCCTTACCCTTCACTCACTACTGGCTCATCGATTGTGGTACCCTCGTTATGACTTAAGAAGAAAGGACTGGACGAGAATATGAGTTCTGAAAAGAGCATAGAAGACATCTGTCGTGAATTCTCGGGCACAGCAATACCGTCATCAGAAACGTAAAAGCAAAAATTTATTTAAGCGCTTACCTAATGCGCACAATTCTTGAATACTCTTGTCTTGCATAAATTTTATTTCATTGTGAATCTCAGTTTAATTTAAATTCTTACGTACAACGTCCGACCAAAAAGTTCCCAGACTGATTTCATTCCTTTTGTGTGAACGACGCCAGCGCTGTGATCAAAGTGGCAGCTGGAACTATCAACTGTAAACAACAAATGTCCATTCGATCAGCCAAGTGTGAGCAAGCAGAATTAAGTAGCAGACGTGCAGCCCTAATGTGTCAACATT
Organism: Schistocerca serialis cubense; assembly: GCF_023864345.2. Taxonomy (NCBI): domain Eukaryota; kingdom Metazoa; phylum Arthropoda; class Insecta; order Orthoptera; family Acrididae; genus Schistocerca; species Schistocerca serialis. The sequence continues at coordinate 540,781,214 of NC_064640.1, forward strand.
TTTGTGTCACAAATTGCAATGGATAGACAGTTCTTGAAAATGGAGTTGTAGCTCCGAAACGTGTTAGAGAGTAATCAGAAAATAAAAATATTGCGACTGAAGACGGAACATTATTAGTAAAATATATCCCTAACCTAGAAGTTACAGTCACGGACAGTCCACGAGTTAATGTCTGTTATTAACGTTCCTCAACCTGTTTCACTTGTGTTGTATTCAACATGGTCAAGTTACTAAGTGCGGAAAGGTGAATGATAAAGTTGAGACAAGCATGCAGAATACAGAAGCGAATTTTGCAATGATTCGACAGTCTCTATTGCATTTGAGATGAGAAGTATGGAGCTGCACGGAGTGGCTGCGCGCTTTGAGGCGCCATGACACGGATTGTGCGGTCCCTCACGCCGGAGGTTCGAGTCCTCCCTCGGGCGCTCGGGCGGGCGTGTGTGTGTGTGTGTGTGTGTGTGTGTGTGTGTGTGTGTGTGTGTGTGTGTTGTTCTTGGCATAAGTATGTAAGTCTAGGGACCGATGACCTGAGCAGTTTGGTCCATTAGGAATTCACACACACACACACACACACACACACACACACACACACACACACACACACATACACACACATCAGAAGTATTGAAAACGTGGTTAAACTGGACCAATGCAGCTGTCAGATGAGGGCTAAACGTAATGGTGCCCGATTATTGAGACAATGCCTCTTAGTTAAGAGTAAAATGACGAGAAAATCAGTTTGGAGAGGGTGCTGCAGAAACTTTGGTGGGTCGTTCGCGAACTATCAGGTCCAAAGGAATGGTTCACCAAGGTGAACGGAGCGAGTGAGGAACGAATTTTAAGGAGCGATCGTTCATAGTTCACTTTGGTCGCGGCTTCCTATTTATAGTTCCCAGGAACGGGAAACGGTCGGTCTCGTTCCCGCAACAGCACGTCGGCCGGTCTCGTTCCAGCCTCGGTCCCGTTCCCATCTGTCTCCGTCTCGGTCGCGGCTTTCTACTTATAGTTCCTGGGAATGGGAAAACGTCGATCTCATTCCCCCAACGGCAAGTCGGCCGGTCTCGTTCCAGCCTCGGTCCCGTTCCCGTCAATCTTGGTCTCGGCCGCGGCTTTCTACTTATAGTTCCCGGGAACGGGAAACGGTCAGTCTCGTTCCCGCAACGGCACGTCGGCCGGTCTCGTTCCAGCCTCGGTCGCGGCTTTCTACTTATACACTCCTGGAAATGGAAAACAGAACACATTGACACCGGTGTGTCAGACCCACCATACTTGCTCCGGACACTGCGAGAGGGCTGTACAAGCAATGATCACACGCACGGCACAGCGGACACACCAGGAACCGCGGTGTTGGCCGTCGAATGGCGCTAGCTGCGCAGCATTTGTGCACCGCCGCCGTCAGTGTCAGCCAGTTTGCCGTGGCATACGGAGCTCCATCGCAGTCTTTAACACTGGTAGCATGCCGCGACAGCGTGGACGTGAACCGTATGTGCAGTTGACGGACTTTGAGCGAGGGCGTATAGTGGGCATGCGGGAGGCCGGGTGGACGTACCGCCGAATTGCTCAACACGTGGGGCGTGAGGTCTCCACAGTACATCGATGTTGTCGCCAGTGGTCGGCGGAAGGTGCACGTGCCCGTCGACCTGGGACCGGACCGCAGCGACGCACGGATGCACGCCAAGACCGTAGGATCCTACGCAGTGCCGTAGGGGACCGCACCGCCACTTCCCAGCAAATTAGGGACACTGTTGCTCCTGGGGTATCGGCGAGAACCATTCGCAACCGTCTCCATGAAGCTGGGCTACGGTCCCGCACACCGTTAGGCCGTCTTCCGCTCACGCCCCAACATCGTGCAGCCCGCCTCCAGTGGTGTCGCGACAGGCGTGAATGGAGGGACGAATGGAGACGTGTCGTCTTCAGCGATGAGAGTCGCTTCTGCCTTGGTGCCAATGATGGTCGTATGCGTGTTTGGCGCCGTGCAGGTGAGCGCCACAATCAGGACTGCATACGACCGAGGCACACAGGGCCAACACCCGGCATCATGGTGTGGGGAGCGATCTCCTACACTGGCCGTACACCACTGGTGATCGTCGAGGGGACACTGAATAGTGCACGGTACATCCAAACCGTCATCGAACCCATCGTTCTACCATTCCTAGACCGGCAAGGGAACTTGCTGTTCCAACAGGACAATGCACGTCCGCATGTATCCCGTGCCACCCAACGTGCTCTAGAAGGTGTAAGTCAACTACCCTGGCCAGCAAGATCTCCGGATCTGTCCCCCATTGAGCATGTTTGGGACTGGATGAAGCGTCGTCTCACGTGGTCTGCACGTCCAGCACGAATGCTGGTCCAACTGAGGCGCCAGGTGGAAATGGCATGGCAAGCCGTTCCACAGGACTACATGCAGCATCTCTACGATCGTCTCCATGGGAGAATAGCAGCCTGCATTGCTGCGAAAGGTGGATATACACTGTACTAGTGCCGACATTGTGCATGCTCTGTTGCCTGTGTCTATGTGCCTGTGGTTCTGTCAGTGTGATCATGTGATGTATCTGACCCCAGGAATGTGTCAATAAAGTTTCCCCTTCCTGGGACAATGAATTCACGGTGTTCTTATTTCAATTTCCAGGAGTGTAGTTTCCGGGAACGGGAAAGGGTCGGTCTCGTTCCCGCAACGGCACGTTGGCCGGTCTCGTTCCAGTCTCTGTTCCGTTACTATGTCCCGGTCTCGGTCCCACTCGACCGGACTCGTCCTTCTTCGCGTTGCCACTCGTCGCAGTTCCACTGTCGACTGCTCGTAGTTAGTTCAGTATCGAATTGTTCTTTTCGTTCGCTGCGTACGGCCATTCTATATCTGTTTCAAACCTTTTTTGAGTTCTGAACTTCTGGTTCTTTTCGTATTCTATTCAGCGTCCACGACCGATAATTTAAATGTATTTTATAATTACGTAAATTTCATAAAAATTACGTGGTATGTAATACTTACATCTTTTCACGTAACAAAACCGTTACTTCACTATTTCGATAAGCAGCAGAAGAAATACTTGTAAAAAAAAAGCAAGATTTTTCTACAATATAATTTCAGTGGTACAGGGTGTCGCACGAAAAATCAGCCCTAAATACTAGACTGTTTATTGTCGCCCGCCAATCGTCATCCATTGTTTCGAAGTTGTTGTTTACATTAGCTTATTTGATATTTCTTCACTGCCTAATTATTACATGTTTATCTATTCTTCTCGGAGCGGTCAACAAAATCGTGGTAGTTGATGAGCAGTCTGTATTTGGTGCTGGTTGATTCTTGCGCCAATTTATATTATTTCACTGCGATCAGCCACATAACGCTACATTTGGCCAAACGAGAGGTTTTTGCAGCATCAGGAAAATTACAAGTGTGTGAGAATTCTGTTGTGAATAAAAACTCTGTACTCTAGGGGGGAGGCAAGTAGCCCCTCTTGTCACCTTCCATCTTCAGTCACCTATGCTACTAATTTTCAATTTTTCATAAGAACCACATACCAAGCACAAACGGTGAACGAGTGAAAATGAACTGTTCCCAAAAAAGAGCGATCACCAGTGAACTAGTTCCCAAGGATGAACGAGTTTGCCCATCTCTACGTGCATACATCGCTGGACTAGCATCACACGAATCGAGGATATCAACAACAGATAGCTTCGACGCAGCCTAGGGACTGCTTCCAGAATGAAGTTGTGACAGATGCTCGCGAGACATACGTGACTAGCTAAACCATTAAGAGCATTGCCAGCTAAAGAAGTGTCAAATGGCTCTGAGCACTATGGGACTTAACAGCTGTGGTCATCAGTCCCCTAGAACTTAAACCTGACTAACCTAAGGATATTACACACATCCATGCCCGAGGCAGGATTCGAACCTGCGACCGTAGCAGTCGCGCGGTTCCGGACTGCGCGCCTAGAACCGCGAGACCACCGCGGCCGGCTAAAGAAGTGTCCGAGCGCCTACATGGTGTACAGATTTAACATGCTAGCAGATTTCGCGACAGTGCACATCCAAGAGCGAAAGGTTCATTTTGACAAAAGAATGTAGATTGCCATTAGTATTGTAACATGTTATTTGGCGAAGTTCTTTTGTATCATCTGCTTTCTTTAGCTTTCTCTCACCGCGAATGTAACTCCCTACAATAATACTTCGCTGAGCGAGCTAAGAAGAGGAAGGAAGTGAGGGTTTAACTTCCTGTCGACATCGAGGCCATTAGAGACGGAGCAAAAGCTCGGACTTTTGCAGTGATGGGGAAAGAAATTGGCCGTCCCCTTCGAAAGGAACCATCCCGGCATTGGTCTCGAAAGATTTAGGAAAATCACGGAAAACCTAAATCAGGATGGTCGGACGCATATTTGAACAGTCGTCCTCCCGAAATTCAGTCCAGTATACCACCTCCCGCGGACGATCAGTCCTGTATCTCTCTCTCTTTTTTTTGTTGGAAAGCCGCTCGTGTTCACAAACACGTCAACAACCGCAATAGATAAAATTTCAGAATCAAACGGTTATAAATTCCTCAAGCACGACGCTCTGCATCTCTGCGATAAGGAGAGCGGCGGTCTTTGTCATGCCCCGATTACAGTCTGTAGCAAGAATGTATCCAGTATATGGGGGAGGGGGGATACGTTAGTCACGAGGTGAATGACGACATGATTTTGAGATTCTACTACAAATAGTTCCTGTTACGCTTGCCACTAGCCAATATCCAGTTGGGAAGAGAACGTAGGGGCAGAGCAAATTGGTTCCGTGACAGAGAGAGGTAAAAGAGGTGCTGTTCAACAAAATAGAATAACTGTTGAAAGACATATAGAAAGAGAAAAAGGAATAATCTTCGTACATCGATAGCTGAAATGGAGGACAGTGGGACGTCAGCTGGTATAAATTTATATTAAAAATGAAGAAATTCCTCCAGCTGTATTTAACGTGTCGATTTTATCTTGGCAACTAGTTTCAACGTTGTAACAACGTCATCTTCAGGCCCATACACTTGTTGAAGTCAACTGCGTGCGGCTGATACTAGAAGTCAGTGGTGAGATATGGACGTGCTCCGTGTGGAAGTTGGTTAGTAACTTACCAACTTCCACAACGAACCACCTTCCACACGGTGCACGTCCATATCTCACCACTGACTTCTAGTATCAGCCGCACGCAGTTGACGTCAGCAAGTGTATGGGCCTGAAGATGACGTTGTTACAACTTTGAAACTAGTTGCCAAAATAAAATCGACAACCTTAAATACAGCTGGAGGAATTTCTTCATTTTTAATATAAGAAAAAGGAATAAGGTTGTGGTTCATGGATCTAGAAAAGGGCCGTGACTGAGTGAAACTGAAGAAGACAATGGAAATTCTTAAACTGAAGAAGGGGAAATGGAAGGGATGGGGGACTAATTAAGCTTTTGAGTCACAAAAATATAAAAAAATTTAAAATTTTATTCCCAAAATTGACCTTGATCATCATAGAAGTAACGAGTATAAGAAGAAGTTGGGAAAAAGTAAATAATCAGTTTGTTGTTTTAAGGAGGTGGGTTCAATCTGTAATTTAATTTTAAAATTTTTCACAAAATTAACCTTTATTATCATATTAAGCAATCAACACAGGAAGAAAATGGAAAAGTAAACAATAAATTGTTTTAAGGAGGTAGTTTCACTTTGGAACCAAAAAATTAAGAATTCCGTCCGACCAGGCCTTGGAAGGCCCGACGGTACCGACCGGCCGCCGTGTCATCCTCAGACCACAGGCGTCACTGGATGCGGATATGGAGGGGCATGTGGTCAACACACCGCTTTCCCGGCCGTAGGTCAGTTTACGAGACCGGTGCCGCTACTTCTTAGTGAAGTAGCTCCTCAGTTTGCCTCACAAGGGCTGAGTGTACCCCGCTTATCCGCTTGCCAACAGCGCGCAGCCGACCGGATGGTTACCCATCCAAGTGCTAGCCCAGCCCGACAGCCCTTAACTTCGGTGATCTGACGGGAACCAATGTCACCACTGCGGCAAGGCCGTTGGCTACTTTGGAACCACTGGGACAAATTTACGTTACAGTAACTTTAGATATACTTACTTTTACTGTCAATAATATCCTCAGTATGATCACTATAAACAAAAAGCACATGTCACAATCGTAGACAATGACGTAGCACCATCTCCGTGCTGACTGTTGCTTTGAACGGTGTGACTGCTACAGGCACTACATTCGTAGAAGTACCTCAATGTATCACTAGATGTGTCTGTACTGCAATAACATCGCTGGTTTCATGCGAATGGCATAGGCACTTCGAAACAAAATAAATAAAATGGTGGTTTCAGTCGGAAACACCTGGTACTCAAAGTGTTAAGGAGTTATACACAAGGCAGAAAGCAACAATGAAGCTAAAGATACGTTCATATGGGCCATAAAAATGGCATACTGTCGACAATAACACATAGCAATATTGTCCGACAACACTGCGGCCATACGAAATGCAGCTTCATGTATAGGATGCCATTTATTGAACTATATGTAAATAAACGTAAATTAGTTACAAACTGCTTGGTGCACACACTTTATTGTCACTACAGATTATTGTCACTACAGATATTCGGATTTAGGTTATGACACGTTCGATATGCCTGCCATCATTGGCAATGACATGGCGCAGAAGAATAGCGAAATTCTGCATGAACTGCCGAAGTGTCGGAACAACGATGCTGTGGATGACCTCCTGAATGGCAGTTTTCAGCTCCGCAATGGTTCTGGTTTTATTGCTGCACACAATGCGGTCCCCAAAGTGCTGCTCCAGGACATGAAACACCCTCCTGCTTCGATGGGGTCGAGGTCAGTCTTACATAAAGTATCTCTTGCCGAAATCGGGATCACTTTGAATATAGTTCAATAACTGTCACCCTGTATGTACATTATGGGCCATTGCTGCCCGACAGTGTTTGTGGCGACACATTTCCGGGCCGGAAGTTTTTGCGCCGAGTGGGAGTGAGTGCACCTGTCCTGTTACGTCACATAAGGAGTAAAGTTAGAGGGAACAAGAGACGTCTGAATATGCGTCCTGTATTACGTAAATGGAATGTTTCAGCAAATTTAACTCGTAAACTAATGTCGGATAAACATCTGTTCCAGAAATTCACCAGAATGTCGAAATACGATTTCGAAAATCTCGAAGAAGCAGTTGGTCCGAGAACTGCTAAAACTGATAAAAATATTAGATGATGTATACCAGTTAGAATTCGACTGGCGATCACCCTTCGGTGGTGGTTCTAACAGAAGTTTAATACACCTCTCTAAAGCGCAGTATTTATTAACAAGCCTCATGTACCAGAAGTAAGCACTGCTTTGGCAGAAGGACTGAAGGATTTCGTTGAGGCAAATATGAAATAAGACTAAAGTTTTTGTTATACTTTTTTGTGCACCAGCACACACCACTGTATACATCATCAATTCCTCCTTCAGGTTCGTCTCGAGAGAGTAAGAAACTCATGGCATGAAATGCAAACCATGTGGATGAAGAGACACCTGCGGTTCTAGTATTCCTATATCACTTTTTTCCTTGCTTTTGAGATAAGTTCGAAGATTTCGGACTCTTTTGTATGTTTCATCAAGCGTGGAAAAGGACACCTGGCAAGCTGTTGCCGAACAGCTTGCCAGGTGTCCTTTTTCATACTGCGATATTTATATACATTACCTTCGATGTCTCATAGCTCTTGGCGTAGACGAACCGCATCTGTAAATTCAAAGTTCACTCGTTTGTCTACGTCGCCATTGCTGTATACAAAAAACTCACAGCAACGAACAACTAGTACTACGAACGCAAATTTTCGAACGAAAGCGAAACGATGTTGTTTTGTCTAAGACACATGACTGCAGCGCTCTCGGTGAGAGAAGTAAGAAACAAAGGTGAGAGGGCGGGGAGAAGCATTTACGGACAAGAACAGAGATAAGAGTTTTGCTATACGAAATATTCTCCACTCTCGGTGGACAACACCGGCAACCCCTAGGCAAGGGGTCGGCAAGTAGTTTTCAGTGGGGTCCGGATTCGGTGTAAAATTTTTTATGGAGGTCCAGAAAAAAAACTAATAATTAAAAGGTACTGTTTTTTATTTTGTTTTCAAGTCGAGTTAGTTTCCAAAAAAGGGTAAACCAAGTAAAACAAGTAGTTCTCAGTTAATATTGTAATATATTCAATGTGTGAAATTACATCGACAGTCTTGAGCCAGTTTTTTAAAGTTCGGTGTACGAGGGGTACAGCAAATGCGAAGTACGTCTTCGAGGTGGGCGTCCGTCAACCTTGACCGATATATGTTCTTCGAAAAATTCATTTTCGAGAACCACGATTCGCATATATATGTCGAACCAAACATATTGGCCAGATTGATAGCTACTTTCTTACAATTTTCATATTTTTCTAAAACATGTTTACCCTAAAATTCTTCAGTGGATACAGATTTATTCACGTGCAAAGAAATATCTTCTTGTAAGTCGATTATCTCCACTTGAAGTGAAGACTTTGAAACGCTGAACAACTTAGCAGCCACATCAGTCCATTCTACCGATGCCTCAATTTCATAAGGAAATTTTAGGAATTGAGACAGCTTTCCAATTTCTGCAAAGTCTTGAAATCTTGTAGCAAGTTCGTCCCTTAGATCGGGCAGAAATCTTACAAACATTGCAATGTCTTCTTCAGTTCTCTTTTTTATACACAAGAATTGTTGGGAAATGAATATATTCGTGCCTTGCAATATCTTTTTCAAAAATATCCAGCTTACGACGAAAAGCAGACACGCTTTGTATCAAATCACATATTAATTTCCCATTCCCTTGTAACTCTATGTTGAACGCATTTAAATATTTCAGAATATCCTTCAGAAAAGCCATAGCTAGCATATTGCGCACGTTTGTTATGAACTCTAAATGCTTCTTTGCTCCCTGAGTATCCAAGATTTGCAAGAAGGGGATTACTTCTTCCTTTATTAGCCAGAAACGTTCAACAACTTGACCTTTACTTAACCAACGAACATTGTTGTATTGCAATAAGTCAGAATACGCTGCATCACATTCTGAAAGAAACTTCTTGAACTTTCGGTGTTGAAGAGAAGCATGAGATCTCATAAAATTAATCAACGGCACCAAGCTGTCCTTTACTTCTTTCAGTGTGGCACTGAGATTTCCACAAAGGGCAGTCTGACGAATTATACACTGATACGATATTAGACCTGGATTCTGATCCCTGATTTTCTTTACTACACCTTTTTCTTTGCCAATCATCGCTGGGTCGCCGTCAGTTGAAAGCGACATTATTTTATCATAACGAATGTTGGAATTATTAATAAATTCGTCAATAGCCTTGCATAAATCTTCTCTTCGAGTGTTACCTTTCGAAGACAATATTGCAAGCAATTCTTCCCTGAATATCTTATTTTCAATGTCGAAAAATCTCACGAAAATCGATATTTGTTCATTATCAACCATATCACATGATTCGTTAAGGGCAATAGCGTAATATCAGTAGTAAAATTTTTCGTTCTTCTTGTATTACTTCTTGCCGACATTGGAACACTTTGAATTGCAGCGACAACATCCTATTTTTCTTCAAAAAGTGCCGAGGCTACTTTCAACATACATTCTTTCATTATTTCAGAATCTGAAAATGGTTTTTGGTGTTTACTAAGTGTCCAGCACACACATAACGCTGCTTCTGCCGATTTTTCTTGCTCACTCATGCAGCGAACCAGCAATTTCGTGCTTTTCTCGTAAGAAGTGAGATATTCCTGTAATTTAAATTTAAATTTTATCGGGATCAGTTTACAAAGCAGATATACATATCACATTTATACATTTTCTAATAGAATTCTATTGCCTGTAGTTTTTCTTTGCGAGACTCACTGCCAAGAGGAAAGTTTTCGTGGAATTGCTGATGAGTTGTTTCATAGTGCCGCTTTAAATTGCCACTTCTAATAACAGCGACAGTTTTATTACATATTAAGCAAACTGGAACCGCTTGAGGCCTATCAGGCAGCATAAAACAATATTGTTCTGTCCATTCAGTCAAAAATCTCCTATTTTCAGTGTCCGCTTTTCGCTTTTTAGGACCCATTTATTAATATACGAAAAGGTTTTTCACACGACAAATTGTAAAACAAATGAATAATTGCTCTGCGGCCTGCGTGCGATTGACGAAACGAAGTAAAGACCGACCGCCCGCTGTGCTCTCTTTGACTAAAACGACAGGTTCGGAATTGTTTAACAAATGAACGAGTGAGCAGTGACGGGTGGTGGAAGGCGCTACTCGCCGAGAAAAATAGAATGAAAAAAAGAACTCGACTAAATAGTTAGCTAATCTACTCGACTAAATTTTTGTTTTTCAGACACGTTTAGTTACTTAATTACTCAGTACTCGACTAAATTAGTAGCCTAGTGCGAACGAGGCGCCGGTATATTTAGTTGGACGTCGGACTGTATTTAAGAATATTTGGCGGTCCGAGGTTCGACCTTCCGCGGTCCGTATTGGACCGCGGTCCTCATGTTGCCGATCTCTGCACTAGGCAATGTGTCGGCAACTACCTGCAACAGCAATATTGCCTGGCCAGATCGCTAAATTTCCGTGTGTTGCAACCACATTGCAGAAATGTTGACGACAACTCTATTGCAGCCACATGGTGACGTAAAATATGACCCGAATAAGCGTATCTTAGTGAGATGACAGATTGGCTTGAAATCGTAAAACAGTCAAGACAGGGTTGTCTTCCACCAAAATTACCTACCATACATACAGAAGAGTTGATAATGAAGACTACCCAAACTTGATTGCAAGAGTACAGAATGAATATCAAAACAAAGAAAACTAAATTGATGAGAGTTCATCATACAGAAGGTATGAAAATGAAAACAGCAAAAGGTCAATTTAAACAGGTTGAACAGTATAGATCTTTGGGGAGCATACTGACGTTTTAACTAGACGGGTGAAATAAAATAAAGAATCAAAATGACAAATCTAGCTTGCGGGAAAAAGAAGCGGTTATTATGCAGGAAAAGATTGGTTAAATGCTTCATGTTGAGTACTTTTCTGTACGACTGTGAAAGCTGGATATTGAAGAACAGCTGGCCCGGATCTAGGTGGGAGGGGGCCGGCAATTTCAGGGGGCGCCAAATTCATATCCTTGGAGAAAAAAAACGTGTTTCACAAAACGCCTAGCATCCAGCGCACGTTGGTCTATTTGTTATTCACATCATTTTGAAACGCATTCCAGTTGGATTTTGAACATTTTTGAACACATTCTAAGTTGATTTCTGAACGAATCATAATTCTATTTTTGAATGCGTGCATACTGTACGTTATGTCTCTGCCACGGCAATCCGAGTCGCATCTAGAAATATATATATATACATATACATATATATATATATATATATATATATATATATATATATATATATATATATATATATCAGACAAAAGGGGACTTGGCTATAAAAGCCGTGCCGCGTAAACCAGAACGGCTGAATGCCAATCGCTGTTTGTTCATGTCTGGGTGTGCGAATGGTCAGCGTTGTTATAATTATTAGCGAAATCCGTATATTCAGACTACCAGAGTGGTAATAAACGGCTAACTGGTTTTATAGTCCCCAGTTTAGCAGTCGCTTTAAATTCTATTCTCGGAATAGCGCACACGTAATAACGTCTAACCAAAGAATAAACGCGGGATAACTGAACCGTTGATTCTGTTAGTGTGAGCGAGGATAACCAGAGGATAAGTTTCGACAATGATAGGAATAGTTACAGAATTAGTGACGACAAGATTGTTTGTTAGAACAAGGAAGGAGAAGAAAAGGGCATATCACACAAATTATATGGATGAATATGACGATTCGAAATTTATATAGAAATTTCGTATTACTACTTCTCGATCTCATGCTTGAGAAACTGTAGCATATGAATGAAATGTGAAACTATTTCCTAACATAAAACTTTTTGCTTGTAGTAGGCCCAATAGTCATTTAATATTAGTAATACGTGAACTACGTTCCGCCTTGTTATTTAAGTAAGTGAGGTACGTAAAAATGACCATTTTTGCCAAAACAGTCTCTCTTGTTTCGCGCATGTTGGAATTGCTGTAATATTAGGAAGGCCTATTTCTTTTTATCTAGCAGACAGCAACAAAATAACGTAATCAGATCGAGAAACCACACCTGTCTTGACTAGTATTTGTATTAACAGCTGTTTCAGTATTAGACAACGACATTTTAATTGTTCATGTAGCAAAACGTTTGACCAACTTCGATGAAGTAATTGATTCTTTTGCACGCCGTGTAATGTTGTAGCAAGATTATAGAGGGAAAAAACTGCTGAGATCTAAGGATTGAAGAAATGTGTACTGTCTTGCTTGTCTCTTGTCTTTACTGGTTTTAAGTTTCTTATATTTAATTTTATGTCAGAGAAAAGAGAAAGTTATTAGCTAATAGGCAATAAAGAGTTCAAATTATCAGAAGAGTACTGATTCTTCCAGTCAAAAATAATACCACCCAGAATTAACTGTGAGTTTTGGTAAGGAGTGTAGGACGTCAAACCGGGCTACTGGGAGCAGGACGCACAACAGGACATTTTAATTTTAGCACTGTCCTGATTATAGACTTGATGGCTTAGAGAGAAATACAGTGACGTACGATAACAGAATGCTGCGTGAAGAGGCGTGGCACTGCACTTTGGCACACTTAAGACCGAATAACATGTCTTTTTCCTCGAAGACATCAAAATACGTGAGCTACAAATTGAACATATTTTTGAAAAATCGATTTTTTTGGAGACCTCTCTCGAACCCACGATAGTGGGTGGGGGAGGGGGGGGGAAGGAGGAAGGGAGTCGTCACTGTCAAGTGTTTGCCCCGATTCGGAAATGTCGTACACCTGGGGCTGAAGAAGAGAGAAAGAGACGAAGCAGAAACATTCGACATTTCGATTTGGGTGGATAAAGTGGAGAACAGAGAATCAATTGAAAATGTAGTGGAACAAAGATCTCTCTCCTATACCTGGTTAACAAAACGAAAGCAAATGGCGTGGGACAGATACCAAAAGGAAAAGAAATCTAACGACAGCTATCGAAGGAACAATGGAAGAACAGAAGAAAATAGGAAGGAGAAGAATAAAAATACTTGATGAAGTGTAAAGAGGAAGATATCAGACTATGTAACAATTGACATGGAACTGATTAGATGGAGATAGCAATGGCGTTACGAACCTTCCAATAGCCAGAACTCATTATGATGATGTTTTATCTTTCTTCAAATTGAGTTCCTTTGCGAGGATTTTTTTCTTGTTTGTTTTTTAAGAGGGTAAGTTGGGTATGCGCTTCTTCGGTGCTCCTCTACACAGTGCACTGTCAATGAAGAAAGATGTTAATGTTTTGAGAAGCCCCGTCTGCGTCTCCTACATCTCAAAAATCTCGCATGCATCTATCGCAAGTTTTACATTGTGTGACATTCCACTGCTGAAAATCCCTTACGTAAATTGTGCGACGGTCGACTGACGTACGTTCTATGCACTCTCGGAAATTTTTTATTCAATTTTTCAAGGTCGGTTCAGACAAACAAGTTTCATTTCCGGTTCCGCTTCTTAGCAAGTTATCATTCTATGTTCTCAAGACGTTACTCGTCAACTGTACCGGCAGTTGATAAACTCTCAGAAAAAGGGGTATAAATTCCTCAGTCACGTCACACCGCTGTTCGGAGACCGCTCAATTGAATAATTACGAAGTAACAAATTAAAACATTTGATGATGAGTTGCTAAGCAATCGAAAAGTGTCGTCACAAGACGGTGTTTCTGTACAGTCTACTCAGCTTTTATGACGTTATCGGGGGGAGATGATTTCTTTTTCGAAACTATCGGCGTTTATGTGGAGACTGGAAAGGAAGGAAGATTAGTGTTTAACATCTCAAAAATGCCAAGGTCGTTAAAGACCGCGCGTAACCTCAGACTGGATAAAGTCAGGGAGGAAACTGACCACGTCTATTTCAAAACAAACATCATTGCATTCACCTTAAGTAATTTAGACAAATGACAGAAAACCTGAATTAGGTTTTGACCGGACCGGACTCTGAGCCTCATTTCTCCTAAATGAGTCTTACCACAACGGCACCGCGCCGGAAAGACTAAAAATTGCAGATGAGTTATTGGTCACGGCGGAAATGAGTCGAAGCCCTGAATGTCAGGTTTGAAACGACCGCTTCATCGTCGGGCAAAACGTCAACTGTAAATGTTGACTAAATTGCGGAGTAAGACATAAAAGCTGCGACGTCTTTTGTTTGCGTTGGAGAATATAGTTACACTTGTGTTTTTCTTGCTGTTCCCATTACTTGCGGCCAGCCGCTAACGCAATAGTCGTAAAGCGCTTGCGTCTGGACGTGAAAATCACGGCATCGAAATGTGGCCTTAGCTGACGGTAGAGGTAGCGCAGGTGAGCTCCGTTGTCTTGTGGCGTGATCAAGACTTGGGAGCTGCCCTGCAGAGATCTGGCAGCGCCGCGCACCGGAGTTTTTCTCGTCCCCGCCGCGCCAGACAGGTCGGCGCCTTGCCCGCTTGCGCCGTGGGAGAGGGGGAAGGGGGCGGGAAGGGAGGGGCCGTGGGTCAGCGGCGGGGAGGGAGGGGGAGAGCCTTACGCACCTGGCATTCCTCGCTAGCTATTACCGCCATGCATTCTTTCGATACAGCTCCCCCTCCCCACACCCCGCCATCCTTCTTACGAGGCAACAAACATTTCCGTTATCTTTAACACGTCGGCAAACGCAATTACTATCTAAGTGAATGGCATCTGCAAGTGCGCTACGGCCCTTATGCGGACCGTATACGATCCGCGTTATTACAAACCGTATGCAGTAATCGCTGTTAACAACTCAGACTCATTCTCAAAGAATTACTCGTCAAACTTAAGTATGGTCAGAAAATTCCGCTAGTTTCATAGACGTTAACTTTTCGAAAGGTACTTTTTTCGTCTTCCGCCATCCCGAGATTCATCTTACTCTGACGAGTAACAGAACAACGAAGAGTATAATACAGTTTAATTATCTACCAGAAAAAAAGTTACAAAATTATTTGTTTGTTGCTATTTAGATGTCTGCCGCCGCGGTACACATTGAAATACTCACGCCGCAACGTCGTAGCACGCAGTCACAGCTTGAGTTCGTAGAAGTGTACGGCGAGATTACACCAACATATGACACAGATAGACGGCGCAGAACCTTCCAGTGGCGTCAAACAATTCTGAATGGCGGCGGAGCGAACTAAGAGACCATCTAACTGAGGAGAATCGGGAATGGCTGAAGAAGTGGATGTCCTGGTGCTCCGATACTCTTATATAATCAGTCATGGACCACTTTTCAGCATCTTGCGTGGCATTTTGACCATAACAATGGTCGACGGCCGCTGGGTTTCGCGACTGATCACATCATTCAAAGAGCCCACCGAACACAGGCAGCATCTACATCTACATCCATAATCCGCAAGCCACCTGACGGTGTGTGGCGGAGGGTACCTTGAGTGCCTCTATCGGTTCTCCCTTCTATTCCAGTCTCGTATTGTTCGTGGAAAGAAGGATTGTCGGTATGCCTCTGTGGCCCGCATCTCGTGGTCGTGCGGTAGCGTTCTCGCTTCCCACGCCCGGGATCCCGGGTTCGATTCCCGGCGGGGTCAGGGATTTTCTCTGCCTCGTGACGGCTGGGTGTTGTGTGATGTCCTTAGGTTAGTTAGGTTTAAGTAGTTCTAAGTTCTAGGGGACTGATGACCATAGATGTTAAGTCCCATAGTGCTCAGAGCCATTTGAACCATTTGCCTCTGTGTGGGCTCTAATCTCTCTGATTTTATCCTCATGGTCTCTTCGCGAGATATGCGTAGGAGGGAGCAATATACTGCTTGACTCCTCGGTGAAGGTATGTTCTCAAAACTTCAACAAAAGCCCGTGCCGAGCTACTGAGCGTCTCTCCTGCACAGTCTTCCACTGGAGTTTATCTATCATCTCGGTAACGCTTTCGCGATTACTAAATGATCCTGTAACGAAGCGCGCTACTCTCCGTTGGATCTTCTCTATCTCTTCTATCAACCCTATCTGGTACGGATCCCACACTGCTGAGCAGTATTCAAGCAGTGGGCGAACAAGCGTACTGTAACCTACTTCCTTTGTTTTCGGATTGCATTTCCTTAGGATTCTTCCAATGAATCTCAGTCTGGCATCTGCTTTACCGACGATCAACTTTATATGACCATTCCATTTTAAATCACTCCTATTGCGTACTCCCAGTTAATTTATGGAATTGACTGCTTCCGGTTGCGGACCTGCTATATTGCAGCTAAATGATAAGGGATCTTTCTTTCTATGTATTCGCAGCGCATTACACTTGTCTACATTGAGATTCAATTGCCATTCCCTGCACCATGCGTCAATTCGCTGCAGATCCTCCTGCATTTCAGTACAATTTTCCATTGTTACAACCTCTCGATACACCACAGCATCATCCGTAAAAAGCCTGAGTGAACTTCCGATGTCATCCACAAGGTCATTTATGTATATTGTGAATAGCAACGGTCCTATGACACTCCCCTGCGGCACACCTGAAATCACTCTTGCTTCGGAAGACTTCTCTCCATTGAGAATTACATGCTGCGTTCTGTTACCCAGGAACTCTTGAGAATTACATGCTGCGTTCTGTTACCCAGGAACTCTCCAATCCAATCACACAATTGGTATGATAGTCCATATGCTCTTACTTTGTTCATTAAACGACTGTGGGGAACTGTATCGAACGCCTTGCGGAAGTCAAGAAACACGGCATCTACCTGGGAACCCGTGTCTATGTCTATGGCCCTCTGAGTCTCGTGGACGAATAGCGCGAGCTGGGTTTCACACGATCGTCTTTTTCGAAACCCATGCTGATTCCTACAAAGTAGATTTCTAGTTTGCAGAAAAGTCATTATACCCGAACATAATACGTGTTCCAAAATTCTACAACTGATTGAAGTTAGAAATATAGGTCTATAGTTCTGCACATCTGTTCGACGTCCCTTCTTGAAAACGGGATGACCTGTGCCCTTTTCCAATCCTTTGGAAGGCTACGCTGTTCTAGAGACCTACGGTACACCGCTGCAAGAAGGGGGGCAAGTTCTTCGCGTACTCTGTGTAAAATCAAACTGGTATCCCATCAGGTCCAGCGGCCTTTCCTCTTTTGAGCGATTTTAATTGTTTCTCTATCCCTCTGTCGTCTATTTCGATATCTACCATTTTGTCATCTGTGCGACAATCTAGAGAAGGAACTACAGTGCAGTCTTCCTCTGTGAAACAGCTTTGGAAAAAGACATTTAGTATTTCGGTCTTTAGTCTGTCATCCTCTGTTTCAGTACCATTTTGGTCACAGAGTGTCTGGACATTTTGTTTTGGTCCACCTACCGCTTTGACATAAGACCAAAATTTCTTAGGATTTTCTGCCAAGTCGGTACATAGAACATTACTTTCGAATTCATTGAACGCCTCTCGCATAGCCCTCCTCACACTACATTTCGCTTCGCGTAGTTTTTGTTTGTCTGCAAGGCTTTGGCTATGTTTATGTTTGCTGTGAAGTTCCCTTTGCTTCCGCAGCAGTTTTCTAACTCGGTTGTTGTACCACGGTGGCTCTTTTCCATCTCTTATGATCTTGCTTGGCACATACTCATCTAAAGCATATTGTACGATGGTTTTGAACTTTGTCACTGATCCTCAACACTATCTGTACTCGAGAGAAAACTTATGTGTTGAGCCGTCTGG
This sequence comes from Schistocerca serialis cubense, assembly GCF_023864345.2. NCBI lineage: Eukaryota > Metazoa > Arthropoda > Insecta > Orthoptera > Acrididae > Schistocerca > Schistocerca serialis. The sequence continues at coordinate 540,798,998 of NC_064640.1, forward strand.
TACTCTGAAATCTGCTTTTTGTCACTTTGGCTAAACAGAAAAATCTTCCTACCTTTTTTAATATGTCTATTTACGGCTGAAACCATCGATGCAGTAACCGCTTTATGATCGCTGCAGCAGCGGAAATGTGGCAGCTGTGTCAGTCAGATCCAGATGTCTTGTTTAGCAGTTTAATCCTCATGGACGAGTGCTGGGTTATCATTGTGATGCCGAGACAAATGATCAAAGCAAGCAGTGGAAACATGTGGATTCCTCACCGCCGGAAATGACGAAGACCGCAACCGGCATGGTGCAAGGTGATGCTGAGTGGATTTTGGGACTTCCATGGTATGGTGCAAACAGATTACGTTCGTAAAGGGCAAACCGTCACGGGAGCATACAACCGAAATCTCTTGAAAATTCTGCGGTAGTTTTGGCAAGACGAGGAGCCGTGAAAAGGTGTCCAAACGGTATGTTTGCTCCACGAAAACGCCCCGCCTTTTCCTGCACAGGACACATGCCGCTCCTTTGGGTAATTATACGATGTCTCACTCCAGTATTCTCATTAGACGGCGCCCAGTGACTAGTTCCTCTTTCCTCGTATGGAAAAACCATTCCGTGGCTGGCATTTCCAGAGTAAGGACAAGGTGATTTTTGAACCGGAACGTGTCTTGAACAACCAAAAATGAGGGTTTGTATAATCATGGTCTCCAACCAAGTTATCCGGCGTTAGGAATAGGGTGTCGCATTGAAGAGTGAAGCTGTGGAGAAGGGCTAAAGCCGTCACAAAGTCTCAGGTTCAAAGCTTGACTTTTTCGAGGTGATAATCACAACTCTATGACTACAGTTCACACAGTGTAATGTGGTATCCTAACCGAGGAGCTGGTAGTGCAATCCCTCACAGCCTCCTACAGTTCAGTAATTTGGTGGGATGATTAGTACGAACAGTGATCTGTAGCTAAATTGGCTGTTCAGCTGCAGCTGTACGAGCAGTTGCGAATGTCCACAAAGTGTTGTAAAAGTACAGTCGCGATACTAATTAAATTTCGCAGCTGCATTTTCTTAAGTATACACGAGGGAAATACAGGGTGGCACAAGGTAGATATTATCAAGTTTTTGTCTGCTACGACATAGCATGGTGTAATAGATTCTTGTTATCATATTTATGCTATAGCAGACAACCTGAAATTTAATGTAGAAGTTTTGAAAGCGCTTTTCTTCTGCAGCAATGAGTGTGTAGAGAGCCTTGAACTGGATTCGTCGGCCGTTGTGGCCGAGCGGTTCTAGGCACTTCAGTCTGGAACCGCGCGACCGCTACGGTCGGAGGTTCTAATCCTGCCTCGGGCATGGATGTGTGAGATGTCCATAGGCTAGTTAGGTTTAAGTAGTTCTAAATATAGGGGACTGATGACCTCAGATGTTAAGTCCCATAGTGCGCAGAGCCATTTGAACCATTTTGAACTGGATTCCGTGATGACTTTTTGAAGAGCATTGCTTTACATTGTACGAATCTGTCTGGAAACTTCAGTTCCAAAATCCTGCAGCACACCTTTATAGAGTCTCTCAGTCAGATAACCCCATAAAAAATAATCGCATGGGTTGAGATCGGGACTATAGGCGGCCATTCCACAACATGTTTAGTGAATGCTAAGGTGTCCAAGGCAATGATCTGATCTCTGAATGTCTCTTGGAAACAATCGAAGACGTTTGCAGCATGGTGTGGATTTGCTCCATCCTGCATGTCCCAGTAGTTTCGGAGCAGTCGACGGCGTCGTGCAACCGGTACAAATTCATGTTCCGGTACCTGTCTGTATTTGTCTGCTGTGACAGACCCCTCAATAAATATGTGCACAGGAATGCATTATGCACTGACTGCGTGCCAAACAGTGACGTTTTGTTGATAAGGTGGAGTAGCAGCTTGAACGTGTAAATTCTCAGTATCCCAGTGGTGCGAGTCCTGTTTGTTGACGTAGTCATGCAGATGAAAGTGTGCCACATCACTAAGCCACATCTAATCCGTATCGATTGCACCTACTTTAAACGCCTCAATCATCTCGTTTCCAAAAGAATATCGCCGCTCCACATCCATGTCCTTCAAAGGCTGGCACCGTTAAGTTTTCTTACATTATCTTCTGGAAAGACCGTCGTTATATGCTGAGTTGCTGTGTTGCATGTCTTGTTGATGTAGTGGACTCCTCACTGAATAAGGTTCCACTCGGTCCACATTTAACAGGGTTACAACTGAACCTGGTCGTTCTTACTAACCCTTCCTGGAATCATGTAGGAATCCGGTCTTTTTAAAACATTTCATCAACCTGTTGAAAACAAGTAAAACACTGCACAAAATCTATATCAGAGAATGCTTAAATTTTGAATTTGACTCCAGTTTCGTATTGTAATCTCACCGAGAAATGGTCATCCCGGATGTTGCTGCTCTGGACCAAATGTGCTGTTGCATGCGCGCATCATCGCAACAATGCAGGGTATATCGAAAAGAATCATCCGATTTGGCACGTCTATATCTCTGAAACTAATAAACATATACAGTGAATTTTGTTTTTTGATGAACGGAAAACTCAAAAAGCTTTTATTCATACCTTTTCACAGGTGTTGAAAATGCCCCCCATGAGATGTGCAGCGCATGACAATGCGGTGTGTGTGAATTCCTAAGGGACCAAACTGCTGGGGATATGTCAATGCGGTATTCAAATTGTTCCCACACTACAGCGAGCATATCTTGAGTTACAGCTTCCACAGCTGCTGTTATGTGATGTCTCAGGTCATTCATTGTTGTTACTAACAGAGGGGCATAAACAGAGTCTTTTATAAACCACCACAAGAAATAATCACATACAGTCAGGTTCGGTGACCTTGGAGGACAGTAATGTAACACTGAATCATTTCGTCCAGTGCGACCGATCCATCGTTCAGTAATCCTTTGATTATTGAAATTGCCGTATTTCCAGATGCCAGTGCCCCATCCTGCTGGAAAATGGAGTCGTTCGAGTCAGTCTGCAACTGTGGAAAAAGGAAGTTCTGAAGCATATCGGGATATATGCTTCCTGTAACAGTGTTCCCGGCAAGGGAAAATGTACTATACACCTTTTCCTGTGAAACTGCACAAAACACATTAAATTTTGGAGAGTCCCTCTCCTACTGCACAATTTTATGTGGTTGTTACGTACCCCATATTCTCACATTATGACGGTTCATCTTTCCCTTTATATGGAATATTGCCTCGTCACTAAACACTAAGCGTGGAAGAAAACTGTCATTCTCCATCTTGTCAAGAACGAAATTACAGAGCTCCAAACGTTGTTGCTTGTCAACTTCACGAAGAGCTTGCAGTAGCTGAATTTTGTATAGTTTCCTGTGTAGACGTCGACGCAACACACGCCAGCCAGACATCGGGGGCATGTTGGGCTGTCGAGCTGCACGGCGAACGGATTTCTGCGGACTCCTTGTGAAAGAAACTATGGCGGATGCGTTCGACGTCTGTGTCAGACACTCGGGGACAGTCCGAAAATTTGCCTTTACACAAACAACCTGTTTCTCGGGATTGTTCATGCCGTCGTCTAATCCTCTGTGCTGTAGGATGATCCACGCCATATTTAGTACGAAAGTCACGCTGGGCAGTTACCACTGACCCGCACTGCGCAAAGCGTAGAACACAAAACGCTTTCTGTTGTCCAGATATCATTTTTACCAGAACTGAAGTGGGCACACACTGCTACTACCTACAGGGAAACATGTAAAACTCGAGAGTTTGCTCTGTCCAACAGTACGGTGTTCACACATATGCCTCAAATAACGTGATTGTTATGATTTTTTTTAATCGGATGATTCTTTTTGATACAACCTGTATAACCAGAATAAGGGTAAATTGTCTTTGAGGTCAACAAACGCTGTTCCAGTGTTAGTGTTTCCATTCTGAAATGTGAACTGAGACATCGGTGAGTAAGATATAGAATTTGCAGAGCTGCAATACGACAATATCACAAGGAGTATCATTTACGGCATACATGTCAACCACAGTAGACAAGTACTTTCTAGCAGCAATTGTACGCTACCCTGTACTTAGCTAGTGGCTCGTGGAGTAAGATTCTTGAATTTCTCTTTCCTGACACAGGCCAAAGCGGATGTGTTGTGAGAAGCCTGGGTGGTCCTGGCGCTTTGAATGCGGGGTGGATACAACCCCCTGCTGGGCTGTGGGTTCGCAGAGTTGCTCGGGCGAAAGCTAGCCTGTTTTCAGTGTCGTGCGTCGGTATGGGCTTTTGAAATTAGAGTTAGTGGCTGCTGGTCTCCCGAGTATTGCTGGCTTGACAAATCTCCACATCCTGTAGGCTGATGCACACACGAAAGCGCTATTTTGCTGTACTGAGTATGGGAAAATTTTTGAATCTTACACGTGAGATGTCAGTCCGTCAGCCGGCCGAAGTGGCCGAGCGGTTCTAGGCGCTTCAGTCTGGAACCGCGCGACCGCTACGGTCGCAGGTTCGAATCCTGCTTCGGGCATGGATGTGTGTGATGTCCTTAGGTTAGTTAGGCTTAAGTAGTTTTAAGTTCTATGGGACTGATGACCTCCGCTGTTAAGTCCCGCCGGCCGTGTGGCCGAGCAGTTCTAGGCGCTACAGTCAGGAACCGCGCGACCGCTACGGTCGCAGGTTCGAATCCTGCCTCGGGTGTGGATGTGTGCGATGTCCTTAGGTTAGTTAGGTTTAAGTAGTTCTAAGTTCTAGGGGACTGATGACCTCAGAAGTTAAGTCCCATAGTGCTCAGAGCCATTTGAACCATTGTCAGTCAGTCAAATGGGTCAGCGGCACGGGCGCTCTGACCTGAATGTCTCGAGTCAAAGACCTGTGACACAGAAAGTGCAGTGTACCAACCTCTAGTTAGTGCAGTAAGTGATGGCAGAGACGTTTTCGCAGATTTTGCTTTCTGGTGTAATCATATAAATTCTTCCATATTACTGTGGCGAAAGTCGTTAATTCTCCTCTTCAAGTCGTCGGTTTTTGAGAGCGGAGAGCGACTTACAGAAGACCGGAAGACGGTGTGGAGACGTGTGGCCATGAGGTCGTAGCGAGAGAGGCGCCCGCTCGCCGTACTTTGCTGAGTCTTTAGTAAGTGTCGCTTTTAGCATTAGCGCTGCCTTTGCCCTCAGCAACACACAATTTGAAAGGTTAATTCCACAACTTGTGTTGCTTCTTCAATGATTTCATTTACCCGGATCTTCGATCCAGTTTTTTAACTTGCGTTTGCGAGCTGCACAAATTTGGGATGCCAATTGCAGTTCTGTGGCAATCTTCCATATAGTATGAGGTGCGTACCAGTTGGAGACAGTACATTCTGTTTTTGAAATAACTGACGTAAAAGTTTTCTGAGTATCGTACCGCTTCGTAATGTAATCAGTAGACCCAAAAGAAGGCAACTGTAACCGTGGCCGAAACGTTGGTTTCACCAGTATAGTTTTTACATTAGGACGTAGCACGATAATGAGGAAACTTGTATGTCAACTGACTCTGGTCGCAGAAGCCTAAGCAATAATAATTTTAAGATAGAGTACTTTTTTTAGATTTAAGTCAGGGCATCATCTTTGTCATAATTAAGTGAACTGATATTCACCTTTTGGTTCAAATAAGTTACTATAAATCTTTTAATTCTGATATGAAGTACTGACAGCCCTGGGAGAGCCAGCCCTGACAAAACTCTACCATCTGGTGAGCAAAATGTATGAGACTGGCGAAATACCCTCAGACTTCAAGAATAATATGATAATTCCAATCCCAAAGAAATCAGGCGTTGACAGATGTGAAAATTACCTAACTATGAGTTTAATAAGTCACGGCTGCAAAATATTAACGCGAATTCTTTACAGACGAATGGAAAAACTGGTAGAAACCAACCTCGGGGAAGATCAGTTTGGATTCCGTTGAAATATGGGAACACATGAGGCAATACCGACCCTACGACTTATCTTAGAAACTAGATTAAGAAAAGGCAAACCTACGTTTCTAGCATTTGTAGACTTAGAGAAAGCTTTTGACAATGTTGACTAGAATACTCTCTTTCAAATTCTGAAGGAGGCAGGGGTAAAATACAGAGAGCGAAAGGCTATTTACAATTTGTACAGAAACCAGATGGCAGTTATAAGAGTCGAGGGACATGAAAGGGAAGCCGTGGTTGGGAAGGGAGTGAGACAGGGTTGTAGCCTCTCCCCGGTGCTACTCAATCTGTATGTTGAGCAAGCAGTAAAGGAAACAAAAGAAAAATTCGGAGTAGGAATTAAAATCCATGGAGAAGAAATAAAAACTTCAAGGTTCGCCGATGACATTGTAATTCTGTCAGAGACAGCAAAGGACTTGGAAGAGCAGTGAACGGAATGGACAGTGTCTTGAAAGGAGGATATAAGATGAACATCAACAAAAGCAAAACGAGGATAATGGAATGCAGTCGAGTTAACTTGGGTGATGCTGAGGGAATTAGATCAGGAAATGAGACACTTAAAGTAGTAAAGGAGTTTTGCTATTTGGGGTGCAAACTAACTGATGATGGTCGAAGTAGAGAGGATATAAAATGTAGACTGGCAATGGCAAAGAAATTTTTTCTGAAGAAGTGAAATTTGTTAACATCGAGTATAGATTTAAGTGTCAGGAAGTCGTTTCTAAAAGTATTTGTATGGAGTGTAGCCATGTATGTAAGTGAAACATGGTCGATAAATAGTTTGGACAAGACGAGAATAGAAGCTTTCGAAACGTGGTGCTACAGAAGAATGCTGAAGATTAGATGGGTAGATCACATAACTAATGAGGAGGTATTGAATAGGATTGGGGAGAAGAGGAGTTTGTGGCACAACTTGACTAGAAGAAGGGATCGGTTGGTAGGACATGTTCTGAGGCATCAAGGGATCAGCAATTTAGTATTGGAGGGCAGCGTGGAGGGTAAAAATTGTAGAGGGAGACCAAGAGATGAATACACTAAGCAAATTCAGAAGGATGTAGGCTGCAGTAGGTACTGGGAGATGAAGAAGCTTGCGCAGGATAGAGTAGCATGGAGAGCTGCATCAAACCAGTCTCAGGACTGAAGAGCACAACAACAACAACATGAAGTTAAGAAAATAAACTGAAAGACTCCAGCCTAGGATCGTATTCTCTTCTGTCGTACAACAGTTCTAGTCAGGTGACTCTAGTTAAAATATAAATATGACCGGCTTCTTTTGCAGAAGTGTGCTCTCACTGTGGCGGCATTCCATTGTAAACCAGGCGCCCCCACACGGAATATTTAATGTTCGATGTAGGAAATTTACTTCATTTGCATCACTAAAGACTAATGAGAATTGATGTCATTTATATTTACCACAGTGCTGAGTTCACAGCGATTTTCAATTATTGTAACCTGCAGTTTGTTGGTTTCAAGTTATACAAGGCACATGCCATCTTGCGGAACGTTTCTGTGTTGAGCGCGGAAGTGCTACAGGCAGTTTGCACGCTTCACTGCCAAGCCCCAGCGCGTCACAACGACATGCGAACCAGAATTATGAATATTTCATGTCGACCCTGATCCAGGATTCCTACCGCTGATAAACGCAGTTAGAAACGGCACAGTGAGACGCAATTTGGTGTGCAGAATACTGTTGTAGCGACCACTTTTGCGGTCACCGCTTCGCTTGCTTGCATTCTTTTCAGCAGCGATAGCTTCGCCAGAGAGAAATGTATGTCTCACTTGTATTTTGGGGTATTTTGTTTTCTTGTCGTTTTATTATGTTGCAAGTGAAAATAAGTTCAACTGCGTGCGAAGATATTTCATATGTATAGGATATTTCTTTGTTTATTGTATTTTTGTAGTCCTTTTAGAGTATGGAAAGGGCAAATCGTGCTAGATCGGCACTAGAAGAATTACGCGAGACGAAAGTACAATAGGAACGGAAGAAATTATTCTCGAAATTCCCGTGGGGAGGCAGTAGCAACAGTTAATATGCCTGAAACCCACCGGAAGTGAACAAGTTAGGGAGAAATGTGGGTGCAGTCAGGTTGACGGAAGCAAAACATACGCTGCGCCGAGGAGTTCGATTTTTGGAGCTAGGGGGAAGTGCCATTATGGATTTAAAAAGATGCTACAGGCGCAAGAGGTAGACAGGCGAAAAGTGTGTAACATGGTGTACCGTAATCTAATTTCTAACAGCAATAATCGTGTCTCCAATTGAGAGCCACAGAAGAATGAAAGCTGTGTACGTTGATGATTGTATCAACATCGGGAACGTGCGGCGTTGGGTTGTTTGTGCTCGTAATGAAGGAAACAGTGGTGATAACCTCAAAGTGAGTGACAGAGCTTCGTCCTTTTCCAGAACTTAAAGAACACCTTCAAGGACTTCGATTTGATAGTGATGTAACAGCGCAGGCAGGGGTGAGGTTGTGGCTTCGTCAGCAAAGTCAAACATTCTACAGTGACGGTATCAACAAACTGGTCTCTCGTAGGGAGAAATGTGTTCGCTGCCAGGACGACTATGTTGAGAAATAAATACGTGGACGCGAAGAATAAAGATAAACTAGTTACTACATTATTCAAACATTTGAGTATGTGCAATTCGTAGAATCTTTTGTTGCAAACAATGCTGACACCTCTTGAAGAAAGATTACTTTGCTCAGACGTGCCACTGCTGATAACGACAACTACGAATGAGCTAAGCACGTTCTAATTAAGTATGAACTGCTACTAAAATTGTAAAGGACTTATTTAAAGCGAAATACATCTTTATATACTAGATATTTAAAGTTATACATTGCCTACCAGTATTTACGTTGTCACTGAACGTCATAGATGACACACTAGAAATGCGACAGTACTTTTCTCTCTATAAGAAATTAAACGTACTGTTTTCTGTATTTCTGAATGCTAAGTGTCGTCTGTCTTGAATACAGGAATCCATGTACAAGGTGACAGACAACGGATACAAGTATTTGTGTGCTTCCTGCAGAATAAACGCGGTAAAGATGCAAACCATATGAAATAGTTCCAAAACACTAAGGTTTCTGTTACGATCGGCAAGGACAACACCACAAGAACGATTAAAAAATTCGTAACCTATGTGAAGGTTATGGCAGAGCCATACTGAGGGTGTGGCGAGATAGGCCTCCGCCAACGAAGCAGACACAGAGAAGACGCAAGATCTGACCAGATGGTGTAAGAATAAACCGGGAGAGGCACTCGAGTTCTCCTGATACACATGTTTCTGTGGTAAAATTGGAAATTTGTGGTAAGTTCTATGGAACCAAACTGCTGAGATCATCGGTTCCTGGGCTGACACAATACTTAATCTAACTTAAAGTAACTTACGCTAAGGACAACACGCACACCCATGCCCAAGGGAGGACTCGAACTTCCGACGGGCGTGTTTCTGTCTTCTGATAAGGTTAGCGAACTGCTTATAGATGTTGACTCTGAAATTATTGGTATGTCGGAGCACCACTTAAATAATTCGACCTTTCAGAGGCTTCCTCTACCAGGATACAGATTAGCTGGCTGTTTTTCAAGGAGTTCCTTGCGGGGTTGGGGAGTGGCCACGTACGTAAAAAACAGTATTGCATTTGAGTCCATAGATGTAGCACGGCACTGCACTGAACAAATATTTGAATGTTGTGCAGGGGCAGTTGAATTTAGTGAAACTAAACTTCTAATTGTCGTCGTTTATAGGTCCCCTAACTCTGACTTCAGAGCATTTCTGCTCAAGCTAGAGAGGATCCTTGATTCACTTTGTAGGAAGTACTAGAAATTGGCGACTTCAATATAAATTTTGTATATGATGGTGCAAGAAAAAGGATGTTGCGAGATCTCCTAAATTCATATGATCTGATGCAGACTCTGTTTTTTCCACCTAGGGTACAGGGGAACAGTAGCACAACCATAAACAATATTTTTATTCATTCTTCATTACTAGATGGGCAGTCTGTTAGTAAAAGGGTGAATGGCCTTTCAGACCATGATGCACAAATTTTAACACTAAAAGGCTTTTGTTCTCAAGCAAATGTCACATGTAATTACAAACTGTATATGACAGTTAATCCAACAGCAATAGAGAGTTTTTTAAACCTTGTCAAGGAAGAAAAGTGGCAGGGTGTTTATAGTGCCGATAACATACATGATACATATAATGCTTTCCTTAACACATTTCTCATGTACTTTGAGAGTTTATTTCCATTAGAACGTTCTAAACGGGGTACTAGCAGTAGTAGGCACGCCGGGTTGCTAACTAGTGGGATAAGAGTATCATGTAGAACAAAGCGGGAATTATATCAAAATGTTAGAAGTAGTCACAATCAAGCTACAGTAGCCCATTACAGACGGTACTGTAAGGTGCTTAAAAACGTTATTAGGAAGGCAAAGAGTATGTGGTATGCAAATAGAACAGCTAATTCACAGGATAAAATTAAAGCCATATGGTCAGTTATGAAGGAAGTGTCTGATCAGCAGCACAAGGTCGATGCTATAAAGCCAGTTCGTAGAAAAAATATTCATTTTACTCATAAATCAGATATATGTACAGTATTTAACAATCATTTTCTGAGCATTGCTGGCGAATTATATAAAAAAATAATTTCTATACGGAATCATAAAACTTTCTTGGCAAATGCCTTTCCGAGATTGATGTCTGAAATACTCCTCTGTGATACAGACAAGGGGGAGATTGAGTCAGTAATTAAATCACTGAAGACTAAGGACTCTCGTGGTTATGATGGAGAGCCTAGCAGATTATTAAAGTACTGTGCTGCACATGTTAGCCCTGTATTTAGCTATATTGATAATTTTTCATTTAGGAATGGTCAGTTTCCTAAACGATTAAAGTACTCAGTAGTAAAGCCGCTTTATAAAGAGGGAGTAAGGGATAATGCAGGTAATTTTAGACCTATTTCTATGCCATCACTGTTTGCTAAAGTTATTGTAAAGCCTGTGTATGTAAGGATAATTGATCATTTTAAATCACACGATTTGCTATCAAATGTACAGTTCGGAATTAGAAGTTTAACAACTGAAAATGCTAGATTCTCTGTTCTCTGTGAGGTACTGGATGAGTTAAACAAAAGGTTTCGAACGATACGCATATTTTTTGATTTAACTAAGCCGTTTGATTTTGTTGATCACAAAATATTGCTCCAGAAGTTGGACCATTACAGAATACGGGGAGTAGCTCACAATTGGTTCAACTCTTACTTTAGCAACAGACAGCAAAATTTCATTATTCACGATGTTGAGAACGGCCATGATGTAGGATCTGGGTGGAGTAAGGTCAAGAGGGGGGGGGGGGGGGAGGGGGGAATGCACCAGGGATCAGTGTTGGGGTCACCCCTTTTCCTTATTTATGTAAATGATATGCCCTCTAGTATTACGAGTAACTCTATAATATTTCTGTTTGCTGATGACACTAGCTTGGTAATAAAGGATGTTGTGCACAACATTGGCTCGGTTTCAAATAGTGCAGTTCATGACATAACTTCATGGTACGTAGAGAATAAACTAACGCTAAATCACTGTAAGACTCAGTCTGTACAGTTTCTAACACACAATTCAACAAAACCTGACGTTTAATTTCACAGAACGGACATATGATTAGTGAAACTGAACTGTTCAAATTTCGAGGTGTTCAGACACATAGTAAACTGTCGTGGAAAGCCCACGTTCAGGATCTTGTTCGAAGATTTAGTGCTGCAATTTTTACTATTCGAACGGTATCTGAAGTGAGTGATCGTTCGACACGAAAATTAATCTACTTTGCTTATTTTCTTTCGCTTATGTCATATGGTATTATATTTTGGGGTATCTCATCCCATTCTAAAAGGATTTTTTTTTGGCTCAGGAACGGGCGGTTCGGGCAATAAGTGGTGTAAGTTCACGAACCTCTCGTCGACCCCTGTTCAAGAGTCTGGGTATTTTGACATAGGCCTCTCAGTATATATATATTTCTTACTGTCATTTCTTGTTAACAATATTAGCTTATTCCCAAGAATAAGCAGCTTTCACTCAGTCAATACTCGGCAGAAATCAAACCTGCATTTGGATCGGACTTCCTTGACTCTTGTGCAGAAAGGTGTGCAGTATACTGCTGCATCCACTTTCAATAAGTTACCACTCGAATTCAAAAATCTTAGCAGTAATCCATGCGCTTTCAAATCTAAACTGAATAGTTTCCTCATGGATCGCTCCTACTATTCTGTCGAGGAGTTCCTTGAAAAATTAAGCTGATTCTTATTGTATTGTTGATTGAGTTTACGTAAACTTATGAGCTGACTTTTTTGGGTTAATAAACATTTTATTTTTATCTTTTATTAGATTTATGTTGTAATTTCATGTACTGACACGTTCCATTGCCTTGGAGATTTGCTCCTCGATTTGATCCTACGGAACTCGAGGCGTAAATAAATTTATAAGAGCAAGCCTTTCCCTCGGTACGAGACTGAAAACGCTCGCTGTTATTACATGTCATTTGGCCAGGTAGCACATAAAGAAATAACTACTATCGAACATGTATCACTCGGGCCACGTGACAACACTGCGCTTGGTTTATATAGCTGTAGCCCGTTCAGCAACCTCATGTTCAACAATGAAGTTTTTGCTGCTACATCGCTACAGTATTGTAGGAACTGAAAGACTTACCACCGGGTCTTGAAGCAAGTAATATGCTGTTTAACCGAAGGCTTCCCATTTTTGCCGGTTTCTGCCAAATGAGAAACGGTGTGAAACTGTTAAAGCTAGCCTGCTTCCATATAGTTGATGGAATAATAACTGAAATGGGAAACAGATCTCATAATAACGCACCATTTCATCTCACTTAAATTTCCTGTCACGGAAACGTTAAATGAGAACTCTGTAGCCGGACTGCTACGGTCGCAGGTTCGAATCCTGCCTCGGGCATGGGTGTGTGTGATGTCCTTAGGTTAGTTAGGTTTAAGTAGTTCTAAGTTCTAGGGGACTTATGACCTAAGATGTTGAGTCCCATAGTGCTCAGAGCCATTTTTTTGAGAACTCTGTATCTTAGATCGGAAAATATGCAGCAGAATTTTATGCCTAAAAACAACAGAAACATCGATACGCAGAACTATTTAACGAAACAACTGCTTTCAAATTCCAGTAGAAAGACCTGATGAAGAGCACTCAGACAGATTTCCATTTGGACATTTTGAACTTTTTTTTTTTCAAATTTTCGAGATGCATATCCAAACACCGTGATAGCTTCGGGGATATTTATGACAATTTCAACGCAGTTTAAGGACATTAAACATAAAGGTAAACTAGCTACTTAAGGTCGAGTATAGGTGAAGCAGACTACCAAATTCAACTATCTTGTCGATAAAATCCCACACAGCTACTAAATTTGAATTCAGTGATATTATCAATGAATTTGCCGTGCTCAAAGCAAGGAAATCGGAAGTTGAATTATAATAAGAATTCAGTTCGTGGAAAGGAATTTGTTCTCAACATTTAATTATAACCCATCTTCAAATAAAATCTGTTCTTTATTGTTCATAATGATAAAATCAAAGTACAGTAACTGTCACAAACAATAAGACATAGATTTTGTTTTATTTTCAATTCCTTTAGCAAGTTTTTTTGCGTGCAATATTTTTCGTCTATGTCGCTCATTTAAGTAATATTTTTCAATAACGCTTCATTTTTATTAAAACTACTTAAAAAATTACAAAATTTACTACACCTGTACAAAAAATATTGCAATAATGTAGTGTTTCTCGGGCAGCGAAGAAAGGAGTCGTTGTTGCAGTTCTGCCAGGGGCTCAAGATCACCTCGGTACCGCTCTCTCACCGCTCATTACTGTATTCCTTCTGTGTCATTTCGTCCAAGTAAATCATAAAGAAAGGACTGCTACTAAACAGACGTCTATCGCTAACGTAGTTTAAGTGGCGACATTCTGCTTGGTGTCCACGTCTGGAGCCTGCGAAGCTCGCTTATGTTCAACTGCTCAGTTCTTGGTGCCACTTCGCTACTCGCTGTAAGATCTCAGAAGTGGGCGAGAGGATGGCGCAGCGAATATGCTACTTGACCGATGCTTCCGACTTCTCCGATTGTTGGTGACTGAGGACTGGGTTGAGAAGCGACGGTGGAGGAAGCAAGCAAAAAAGGTGGTGGGGATAGGTCGCCCCATCAGCCAGTTCTTCTGCTGCCACCAACGGTACAATCTGCTACGCAAGTAAAAAAATTGGCTAATAGCGAGTAGGGCTCGCCCACTAAGGGTTCCGAACAAACTTAATTACGACGGTTCTGGGATGCGAGTTCGTATGACGGCAGGAGCAATCTTGTGGTTATCCCACGCACCCTGACTGCAAATTTGTACGCCAGTCTGGTGATACGGCTTGTTGTGCTGCCATTCATGAACAGCAGCCCAGGGGGTGTTTTCCAACAGGATAACGGTTTCCCACATGCTCTACAGAGTGTCGACAAGTTGTCTTGGCCTGCTCAGTCACCAGATCTGTCTCCAATCGAGCACATATGAGACATCATCGGACGACAACTCCAGTGTCATCCACAAGCAGCATTAACCGTCCCTGTACTGACCGACCAAGTGCAATAGGCGTGGAACTCCGTGCAACAAACTGACATCCGGCACCTGTATAACACAATGCATGCACATTTGTATTCTTGAATTCAACATTCTGGCGGCTGCACCGGTTATTAATGTAGCAGCATTTGACATTTGCAATGGCTTATCTCTCGCTTATATTAACTTGTGATCTTGCAATGTTAATCACTTAAATATGTTCCCTTAGCAAATGTGTTCTCGAAATGTCATTGCTCTACAGTAATTAATTTTTGATGCTGCGATTTTTTCCAAAAGATTATATACAGACAGTCATGCAAAACCAGTTTCACTATACCACTGTTATTAATTTCATCTCTTTTTGCGGCTAAGATTTATGTACGATCTAAAGTCATTTGGATTCTTGATCTATGCATATATTTTACGTTTCTATAAAGGTTACGTGTATATTTGTTACAATCAAATGAATACCCCTAGCTGCATACAGGCGTCGATATATGTCAACGGGGACAGTTGAAAATGTGTGCCCCGATCGGAACTTGAACCCGGGATCTCCTGTTTACATGGCAGACGCTCTATCCATCTTTTTTTTGTTTTCTTTTTTTTCTCAAGTTGTTCGATATAGTTCGTTTGCGTTTGGTCTGGGCGGACGTCACAAGACATCCGTTCAAGTTGGTCGTTGATGCCTTGACTCAGTTTTTTTATTACAGAGAGCATGCAGCCCTCTGACCGATCACGCTGAGCTACCGTGCCGGCATTCTATCCATCTGAGCCACCGAGGACACAGAGGATATTGCGATTGCAGGGACTTATCTGTGGCACGTCTCTCGAGAGACCCACATTCCCAACTTATTGTCCCGCACTATATTCATAGTGATCATTATACTCATTACTTGTGGCTTTTTGCCGATTCCCGTAAGAGTTCCGGCACTGTTTGTGCATCCACATAGAAGAAGATGGTCAAATGGCCGGTGAGCCTTAACTATAATTATATGAAGATGGTATCTGTTCTCTCTGTCCGAAAGAACAGATACCATCTTCAGATATATATTTGTAAACAGTGGCGTGGCCATTTGACTGATAAACATCATGTATGTGCAAACAAACGCTATAACAAACTTCAAATTATACATACGTATGTAAATTTTTACCAAATGTCCATACAGGGTAGTTTTTACTCTACCATCTTATCACTATTATTAATTTCATCGCTCCTTGCAACTAAAATTTACTTCAATACGGAATCAAGTGCATCCTTGATGTATGCATATATCTTACGCTAATATAAAGTGGCTGTATGTCTTACTGTATGTCCTGTAATCCATGCTTCAGATCTGTATTTTCCTTGTAAGCAGTAATTCGGCCGTTTTAACAAAGAACAGTTACATATGGGCATTCCTAACGACATAATGAGCAGCTAATTTACGTAAAATATTCATTACATAATTGTATTACAATAGCTGCAGATGGTTACGTATATCTGTTGGCAGATGACGGTACTTATCGATTCCACATCGTTTCCATGGTTACTAGCTTGCATCATCCTTGCCAGTGGGAATTCATAAAGTCTTTGAATAATGGCGAAACGTATACCGTCACCTTGGTTACAAAGCTGGTATCCTACCGACCGTCTTTGCCACTTTTATGTTTACCAGAAGGTCCTGTAGACGGCAGTCCACGTTTAAATGAGCCCTGTCATTGGGCGGTGGGATAGTGACTGTTTTTTTATTTCGTCGCTTTTTATAACCTATGTCCTTCTTTGTAAATTCTAAATATCTTTCGTTGTTTTCTTAAGGACCACTCTCCTAATAGTTGTGCTTCTAATACATGTTCTTCGCCCAGTATAATCAAGTCTCACGGCCATCGCCTACCAATGATGTTATGCTAGAGACAATGGGCGTGGCTTCCGCTATTTAACGACAGGTATTCGAGTGGTATTTCCCGCTGTTCTCCACTCCTGCACAGAGGAATCTGCTCCCCGCCAGCGGTTCCAACGCTCATCAAGGGTATATAGCTTCGCTTTTTTACAACATTATTTTATTTTAGTGTCGTTTCCGATTGTAAATGCAGCATTATGTTTTATTCCTCCTTACAGAATGTAAGATTCGAAAAAAATTTTCTTAGAAGATCGAAACCGGGCATCTGAAAATAAAAATGAACTATTTGAATTCGATTACGACTGTGTGTGATAAAGTGAGTTCTATTATTCGCATGAGGCTGGGACACGGGTGTTACCTCGTTCATTTCCATCGGTTAAAAATTATCTCCTTTTGGCACTGCGATAAGGACCTAACGACAATGGCGGGTCTGAACCAAGTCATATTGGCGTCTACCATGTACTCGGCCGCTTAAGTAGTCTTATACATGAGGTCGATTGTGATGGTTTACCTTCTGCCTACAAGTGTAATTGCTTTACTTTATCGATTTGATATATATATCAACTGATATCCACCATAAAACTAGACTTTGCTGTGGATATCATCCCCATATGGTACCAGCCCGGTTCGAAAACTGGGTCGTAATTTTGTTGCTTTTTCCATCGTTGTTTTATTGTGAAATCCACAATTCTGCTAACTTAACACTATTTAGAATAATTTAGGTTATGTAGTGTGTAAGCTTAGGGACTGATGACCTTAGCAGTTAAGTCCCATAAGATTTCACACACATTTCATTTCATTTCTTGCTGTTATACTATAAAATTTGCAATTCTATTGATATAACACTATGGTAACAATTGCTGGCTGTATGGCCGGTGATTACTGCTAAAAGTCTAAATAAATTAAGAAAATCTGCTTATGGAGTCATAATTTCTTCACAGTGTTTGACTGCCGCGTCACATGGTTGGTGCGGTCACACTGATCGCGTGTCCTTTGGCTGCCGCTGCGGTGTACGTAAACATTCGTCGTCCGATCACTGCAGCGAGTCAGCTGATACATGAGCCTGCTAATGGGTCCAAACCAATGCCAGGCCTTCTTGCAAAGACGAATTAGTTAAGCTAAGGAGGTATTTCATTGATTTGTTGTCTGGGGGTGTGTGATAAGCATATCTCGAATGAGAGACTCTGCACATAAACTTTTACAATCGACATTTTCGCCCTAAAATTTACATTCTTTAGTTGAGCCCTGTAGTTGTGGCTATGCATTCTTTATAGCACTGGTTTGGTTTCTTAAATCATCGAAAAAATTTATGCCTGACGGCTGCAGCATGCATTTGGTCTCAAAATGATTCCAATTTATCTTTTATTTCTGAATAGGACGGTCATTAGGTAAACTCCAAAGAAATTCTTCACTAACTGAAAGACGTCTGCACCAGGATTAGCAATAAGGAAAGCTTTGAACTCATCACCTGATGCATCATACGTGATGAAATCCTCGCAGTCTGGAGACATACGTCGGTCAAGCTTTAAGTTTTCGGTCGAACGCCAGAAATGGTGGTGGTATCTTAAAAACATGTCTTGAACATCTTGCTTAATACTAGCTTGCCCATCAGCGCCACTGCATTGGATAGTTGGAAAAGCAGCAGCACTGACTGCAACAGTTGAGGTTGGGCCATGTGTGAATGATGTCAGAACCGTATACAGTATTCTCTGAATATTCCTGAAAAGGAATTGTCGTTGCAGTTTGCACACAGATCAGAAACTAAATGATGGCCACGCTGTAATTTAGTGTTTCCACAATGTATGTATCAATGCACTTGCCCAAAATTTTGTTTGCGAGTTATAGTGGCAGGAATTACCCTTTGGATCCGTACAGACTCGTCGCCAGCTTACGTTGTAATGTCACTTTTGAATGCTATTTTGTTTTTGGAGGTGAACAGTATTATTGATAAGAGTAATTTTTCATGTAAGAATAAGGCCTTTCGCATGTCTGTGTCAAATTTTAATTTATTTTATACGGCCAATAAGTAATATTTATTAAAAATAATTATTCAGTATTTGTTCAATACTCTTTTTAATTTCATAATAAATAAAAGATTTTAATCTTCGTTTCCTTTTCGTTAGCCATCAGCCCATTTAGTTATGGTCTTCACTGGGTATGTGTGTGTGTGTGTGTGTGTATTGAACTGGGGACCTAGAAACGACGGAGAGGCTTCGTCCCACCGTAGCCCTCAGTAGTTCACAACCCCACAACAATACTCACCCCACCGCTGCCCCACACCGAACCCAGGGTTATTGTGCGGTTCGGCCACCAGTAGATGCGGGTCTGGCTGTGTTCGTAAGCGTTACGCTATGCTACGAACAACAATCGATCCAGAGATGCCATCTTTAACAGACTTGAACGCTACGTTCTTAGCTAGCAACGACTTTACTACTAATAAGCTCCAGACCTTTTTTCTTTTGTCTCCTGCCTTAGGACTTTGATGTCCAGGCGCTGAACTGCAGCTCCTATGAATATGACGAAAATTGAAGAGGACCAGTCTGTTATCCGCCTCGTAAGCCCGAAGGGACCCCGGAGGCATGCTGACATGCTGAACGACGTATTCAACCCTCACAGTCGTGACACACATTGGCCTCTACGAATACTGAATGGCTCAGAAAATGCAGGTTCACTTTCTTGCCTCTATCACATACGTAGCGTTTTTGTGTGATCAAAAGTGTGTTGAAAACATGATGTCGATAAAAAAAAATGCAGGTCATAACAGACCGCCGCGTGGGATTAGCCGCGCGGCCTAAGACACTGCAGTCATGGACTGTGCGGCTGGTTCCGGCGGAGGTTCGAGTCCTCCCTCGGGCATGGGTGTATGTGTTTGTCCTTAGGATAATTTAGGTTAAGTAGTGTGTAAGCTTAGGGAGTGGTGACTTTAGCAGTTAAGTCCCATAAGATTTCATACACACACATAACAGACCATAATCAGGGGAAACTGATTTAATGAAGCGTACTTGACCAGTTTCATTCTAGATTTCAAAAAATTTGGAAATTTGTGGTAAGTTCCTATGGGACCAAACCACTGAGGTCATTGGCCCTAGGCTACCCCGCGCGGTCTAGATTTCAAATGAGGTACTCGATTCATGAAGCTTAATTGTCAAATTACGCTCATTTCTGGTTCTACAACCGAACATAAACTTATACATTAAAACAGTCACAAAACATAATTTTAAAGAATATTAGCATTCCAAAAACATGTAATTTTCAATTTAATGATGTTGATTCTCAAAGGAAACATGTGTTCTTACGAATTTTGAAATCTGGTACATGATGTATTCAGAGAAATTTTATTACTAATTAGCATTTTATTACCTGATAGTGAACACGTACGTAACTTCATTCTAAGTTTTGACACATGCATGAAAATTACAATTTTGTAAAACGTAATCAACTTTTCCAAGTCAAATATTTCCGATACTTTTGTTGTTATTATGGTATCATTTACACTTCTTACCATCACAAGTATAACTTACAGACTTCTTAAGAACTAATAGTACAATTAGTTAATTTCTATTCACTGTTTGTAAATATCAGATATTAAACACGAACTTAATATAATAACGTTATTCCAGAATGCCCAAAGTCTCTCAGTCGTATTCACATTTATCAGAGTAACAATGTTTGGTATATTGTTATGGTTATAGGCTCTTTGATTAGCAGCTGTTTTATTGTTTGAAAGTGTTTCTGGAAGTGATTTGGAAAAAGATGGCACTTCTGTGACTACATTTTCATATACAGAGTTAAATAAATCCTGAAAATAATAAAATACTTGTTTTCTCATTTTCTATTAAAACAACTGGAGGACTTCAAGAACCACTCTTCATCGTATGCATAAATTCACGAAATCTTAGTTTATATACTGAGGAAGTGCAAGAGAGTCAACGATTTAACTTGCTATATTTATACACACTCTGATAGGTCCATTTAAAGGTCATGAACGCGATGGAAAATCTTTTCTTTTCGAGCTGTTTACCTATTCCTTAAAAATATTCCACTTAAATAACATGTCCGTCTATTGGTTCGGAAACAAACTTCGAACTTACTACTGTAGAGTGAGTTACAAGTTCGCGTGCGTTTCGCCGTGGACACAAAGGAGAGATACTGTCGGTGAGAGGAAGAGGACGTGACGCGATGCTAGATAATCCGGGAACTGTCGGCGAACGGCAGACGAAACCACAACCGAGTATTCCGGGAAGCTGTAACGAGGTGCGTCATCCCAACCGCTGCGTTTGTCGCTGCTTCCTGCGGCCACCTCCCACTACTGACTCCAATGTCCTCTGTCGCATGCTTTGTTCACGTACCGCATAAGTGTTGTAATAGATGTAAAAGTAACGACTAAATTTTGTACCGTATCCACCCGATATTGTCGAGACACGAACTACTGGCGCCGCCCGAGTCGGACAGGAATTGCATGCTGGGGAAGAAAATATGAGGAGTAACGTAACGTATTCGGTCGGAAACCAATGTGGCAGAGACAGTAAGTGGTCTAGCATAGAGTACAATCAAAGTCGGCCTCAAAATGAATTTTGAGAAGACGGAAGTGATGGTACTAGCTGGAGGTGTAATGTAGATAATCCTATTGCATGTTGTACATCTGAGTTTGGGCGAAGTACTTCGACTCCTGGCTTAACAGCCATGACAGCTTCAAACTGGAGATTAACGAGCGAACAATTAATGCATATGATGGGTATTCAGTAAATAATTCAACACTTTTTTTTTCAGAAAATTTCGGTTGAAAAAGTGAGAATTTTTTTGGGGGACATCGTGGAATATTCCCCCTTCTATCCCTATAGTTTCATGAAGTTCTGATAGATTGCGCCGCTATACGGTAGCCTTCAAAATGGCGTCTGTGACGAAGTTGCGTACCAAGTAGAGAGCTGTCTTTGACTGTGTTTTGGCAGAAAATCGGAGCATCGCAGGTATTCATAGGCGCTTGCAGAGTATCAGCGGAGACCTGGCAGTGAACAAAAGCACGGTGAGTCGCTGGGCGAGGGATCTGGCATCATCGCAACAAGGTCGCTCAAACCTGTCCGATCTCCCTCGTGCCGGCCGGCAGTACACAGCTGTGACTCCTGCAATGTGTGAACGTGCGGACACTCTCATTCGAGGTGATCGACGGATCACAACCGAACACCTCGCTGCTCAACTGTACGTCTCTGTTGGTAGTGCCGACACACACGTCCATCTGTTGGGGTACTCAAAGGTGTGCGCCCGCTGGGTTCCTAGCCGCCTAACGGAAGACCATAAACAGCATCTGTCTGGTCCAATGAACGATGCATGCACTACGCGGGAAGCAGTTCGTGAATGATGGGGAAGTTATTGATGCAGTAAGGCGTTGGCCCCGACGTCGACCAGTAGATTGGTGTTACGGGGGCGTTTGAAAAGTCCGTGCAAAAATAAAAACTACTTAAGTGTTTGGGGTAAACCTTTTTTATTATTCGACATAGTCTCCTTTTAGATTTATACACTTCGTCCAACGCTGTTCTAGTTTGTTCATCCCTTCCGAGCCGGCCGCGGTGGTCTCGCGGTTCTAGGCGCGCAGTCCGGAACCGCGCGACTGCTACGGTCGCAGGTTCGAATTCTGCCTCGGGCATGGATGTGTGTGATGTCCTTAGGTTAGTTAGGTTTAAGTAGTTCTAAGTTCTAGGGGACTGATGACCACAGCTGTTAAGTCCCATAGTGCTCAGAGCCATTTTAGAGCCATCCCTTCCGAATAATAACAATTGTCCAAGTCTGCAAAATAGCTACTAGTTGCTGCAATCACCTCGTCATTTGAGTAAAATCTTCGTCCCACCAGCCATTTCTTCAAACTGGGGAACAAATAGTTGTCCGAGGGAGCCAAGTCTGGAGAATAGGGGGGATGTGAAACGATTTGGAATCCTATTTCCATTAATTTTGCGACCATCACTGCTGAGGTGTGTGCTGGTGCATTGTCGTGATGGAAAAGGACTTTTTTGCAGTCCAATCGCCGGCGTTTTTCTTGCAGCTCGGTTTTCAAACGGTCCAGTAACGATGAATAATATGCACCTGTAATAGTTTTACCCTTTTCCAGATAGTCGATGAGGATTATCCCTTGCGAATCCCAAAAGACAGTCGCCATAACGTTTCTGGCCGAAGGCGAAGACCTTCGCCTTTTTCCGTGCAGATTCTCCCTTGGTAACCCATTGTTTAGATTGTTCTTTGGTCTCAGGAGTATAGTAATGTATCCATGTTTCATTCACAGTGACGAAAGGACGCTTAAAGTCTTGCAGATTCTTCCTGAACAGCTGCAAACCATCCTTGCAACACTTCACACGATTCCGTTTTTGGTCAAGTGTGAGCAATCGCGGAACCCATCTTGCAGATAGCTTTCTCATATCCAAATGTTTATGCAAAATATTATGTACCCGTTCATTCGAGATGCCCATAGCACTAGCAATCTCACGCCCCTTAACTCTTCTGTCATTCATTTCCATATCATGGATTTTGTCAATGATTTTTGGAGTCGTAACCTCCACAGGGTGTCCAGAACGTTCAGCATCACTTGTGCCCATATGGCCACTCCGAAAATTTTGAAACCACTTATAAACAGTTCTAATTGAAGGCGCAGTCACCGTAATGTTTACCAAGCTTCTCTTTAGTCTCCTGATGCGTTTTGCCTTTCACAAAGTAATGTTCAATCACCGCACAAAATTCTTTTTCCTCCATTTTTTGACAATCACTCGACTTCATTTATTCACACGAATGCCAAACACAAAGAAATAGACCAATGTGGCTGAAACTTGGTGTGCGTTCTTTCGAAAGATGCTACTAACAAAACATGACCTCGATACGCGCCGGTGGTGCTATTTCTCGGACTTTGCAGGGACTTTTCAAACGCCCCTAGTATGCTGGCATGCAGGCCCTGCCGGTAAGGTGGCGTCAGTCGATCGCATTGAACGGAGATTATGTTGAAAAGTAGTTTTGTTCCCAAAAGAATGGGGAGTAATATGGTGTATCGCAATCTGCTTTCAGAAAAAAAGTGTTGTATAACTTACTGAACGCCCCTCGTACTTTAGCACGAAGCAGAGAATGACATCACACACTCTTTCCATGAAAAGCAAACTCAAGGCGTATAATGGAACAATAGTTCCAGAGGTTTTATGTGGATTTTGAGTGTAACAAAGGCGAACGATGATGAAAGGCTGTTCGGTTTTGAGCAGAAAATCGTGAGGATAATTTTAGGCCCATATGGAGGGCTGGAGAAATAGGAGGAATCAAGGAAAGTGTGAAATGATGAGCAACCGACCATTGTGCGGAAAATGAAGGCTAGAATGGGGCACTGGGCAGGAGATGTCGCTCGCATACCTGATCGTCGTTGAACCAAAGCAGTGGCTGTGAAAAGCTCTGAAGGAATACGTCTGCTTGGCAGACACAGAAAGCAATGCATAGACGAAGTCGTAAAAGGTCTGAGATAGCTGTGGGGTTGAATAAAACCGGATGGAAATATCTCAAAAGCGCAGTCACTGGAGATCGGCACATAGCTTTCAAGGTTCAGAAACGCCGGATAAGTAAGCATTGGCATAAACAAGTCATACCTTATAGCAATAGCTTAAGCTCTCAATAATCGTTTGAAGTGATACGGTGCGGAACAAAATTAAGGCATCACTTTTTCGATACCCCGTAATTGTCTCCCATTGCTACGCTCAAATTCGAAATTTGGTTAAAAGATGCCTATAACCTTCGTCTCTTCGTTCTGGAAACCACTAGATTCCTTAACTCCAATGTCGATTCAAAATCTAATGGTGTATGCTGTTTTTGAAAATATGTCGTCTCGTTCGCATATGACATGCTTATTATGGAACCTTCTAAAACCAAATCCCATAGACAGCACAAATCTTTCTGGCATTTTTCTGGGCAGCCTCTAAGAGGGCCCAGAATTTGGATGTATCAAATTCAGGAATTTTCCCTTGCGCGATAGAAGTGCAACATTTTCTGTAGCCTCGTGGTCTTTAAATTGAGAAAGTGTGTCTACAATTAATTTTATTACAAACGTCTCATTATATATTAGGGATTTTGATACGGTTTTCGCTGATAGTTGGACTGATTTATGACGGTGGTTTGTGTGTATAATTTATAAATATTGTTTGCAAATTGGTTGGACTATGAGGAACTTAAGTTGACCGCCGCTGTGAGAAGGATGCCATTGCCATCTGGCGGTGATTGGCAGAACTCGCAGCTCGATTTGTTGCTGGGTGATAAAGAACGCCTGTTTCATGTCCACCGCTTCCTGCAGACGCAGTGGTTCTCCGCCAGCGCCAAGACACAATTGTCGCGGTTGTGTGACCTATTGTCGTTTTGCTTGCTGGGATTTGTACGTTTTACTGCCCGCGCATCTTCAGGGATCAAGTCTATGTTGTCCAGTAAGCGGCGTTTAGTTGAAAGATTTGCACTAGCCCATTGAGCCACTCGAAACTATTGTTACCACAATCAATACATCTAATATTTTATAAGCTGAAACCCGCCGCTGCGTTATTCTGTCTATATGCGAGGGCTAATCTCCGGAACTACTGTAGGGATTTTGTTATGGTTTTCACTAATACTTGGGCCTACATGGTAGCTCGCATATTCCATCATTGCCACGATATGTCACTCTGAATACCAATTAAATATGGAGCACACAACACTCGCGGCTCCTGAGAACATTTCTGACGTGCGTTGCTGAAATCCGTTTAGTTATATGGAGTGACGTTATTCAGTAGCCTGACTTTAATCTACCGATCGGGCTAGCGCGTTGGTTAGCAAACTGGGCTCGCCTTCGGGTGGGTGGGGTTCAAATCCGCGTCCAGTCATGCCGATTTAGGTTTTCCGTGATTTGTCTAAATCGCTTCACGCAAATACCAGGATGGTTCCTTCGATAGGGCAAGGCCGCGTTACCTCTCCATCCTCCACTAATCCGAGCGTATGCTCCGTCTCTCTTGACCCCGTTGTCAATGGGGAGTTAAACACTAATCTCTTCCTCGTCCTCCTCCTCCTCCTCCTTATAACGTTGATCTTTGAAGTTTAATCAATATCTACGCAGTGGCCCGTAAATAAAATTATCACTATGCGAACGAAGTTCTCCGTCCAAAGATCCTTAACACTGACTGTGCGAATCCTGGGTCGGTCTCTTTTTTTTATGATAATGTACGGAAAGCCGTATTTGATGTAAATGATATCCCGTATGTGTTCCAATATTTGTTTTGCGTTTTATTATTTGTTTGAGATAGTCCTTGGGCGGGGTGCGGCGGATGGATGACGTCAGCACACATTCCTACGTCGCAGCAAGTGCTTGCTATGGACAACAATTTCAGTACGAAAATATGTATTTAGAACTCTTGTGAAGTCTTTAGTCGGGTTCGAGCTTAGCCTTTTGGCACAGCTTATACCTGTGCTCAATCAACGGGAAATTCAAAAAGAAAGAACAGGTTTCAGTTGTGTATTACAAACTATAAGAGACAGAAACACGCTACGCATGTCACTGGATAGAGGGAGGTTCAAAGTTTTGACGCAGCTGCGCTGTTGCTTGCTTGTAGCAACATTACGACTACACCATAAGAGAAATCATTTTGTGTGTTGGAATTTCGCGAAGTCAATCCATTGTTGAAGTGCATTCCGCTGTCGATTCAGCAAGAAGCCGCCTCTGCACAAGCAGATTTACGACTAGAACGAAAAATTCTTGGAAGTTGGTTGCATTTGCAAAGAAAAGAGACTTGTCTGCCACACACGTCTGCTGAAAATGTCGAGCGCATCCGAGATGCGTTCACACGGAGCCCTCAATACGGGCAGGGCAGCAACTTCCTCAAACAACGGTGTAGCGTCTTCTGAAATGACGCCTGCATATGAAGTCTAACAAGCTGCAGTTACTGCAGCAATTTTGTCACGGCGACCGTAATATAAGGTACGAATTTCGCATTTCAATTTTCCAGGGTATGGCAAAGGACTCTTTTGCAGAACGACTCATCTTTTCGGACGAACCGACGTTTCAGCTACCGGGTACAGAAAAGCACCGTAATGTAAGAATTTGGGAGTCACAAATCCTGGCGTCGTCGAATATGAAAGAAACTCACCGAAACAGAATGTATTTTGTGCCGTGTTGTTCACAAAGTTTATGGACCTTTCTTTTTGCGAAGGAAACTGTGACAGGAACTTCGTACCTGGACATGCTGCAAATTTGATTTTTTTTTAATAATTTCATTTTTATGCATTAAGGCTTTCACCTTGACATGCAGTGTTATGTTAACAACGCCATCCTACAACGTTGGATTGGAAGGGGTGTACAATAATGTCTTGTTAAACGCTTTCGGCCTCCCAGGTCACCAGACGTCACACCGTGCGATATTTTTTTTTTGTGGGGGTACATAAAAGACAGTGTCCCACGTATGGCAGCTGCTCTTCAAGATCTGAGAAACCGAACTGTTGAAGGTGCGATTCAATAAACAGGGCTTTGTTGATTTGTGTGTGGAATGAAATCGACTGCCGTTTCGATGTTTCTCGAGCAGTGCATGGTGCTGATATTGAGTCTATGGTAGAGTGTTTGTGCGAACATAAAACTTCGAACCTTCCTCTATGCAGTGACCTGCACAATGTGTTCCTGTCTTGAACAGTTTGCCTGTAATAAACTGAAATATGTCCTTTCTTCAACGTTAATTGAAGCTAATGGAAGTTGATTCAAAACATAGTAGCAGAAGATTTTTAATTTTAAGAACAGAACGATAAGCCACAATTGGTGTCACAACCTTCCTCCTTGACGTCCAGTTCCACGCAACAAAAGCTGTGACATTTTCACAAACTTGGCATTTGTTTATAGTGTCTATAACACCGCAGAAACTGTTACCTAATAATACATTCATTTACATTTATATCTACATGATACTCCACAACCCACCCAAACAGTGTGTGTGGTAGAGGGTTCTTCTGGTACCCTAACTGATCCCTTCTTTTCCTGTTTAACTCGCGAATGACGCGTTGGAAGAATGTTTGTAGGTAAGCCTCTGTATTAGCTCCAGTTTCTCGCATTTTCTCGCCGTGGTCATTGCGCGAGATGTATGTGGCAGGAAGTAATATTTACTTATAAAGAAGCAGTCACGATCGCAAAATATCATTTATTTAAAATGACCGGTTTCGGCACATAATGTTTCTTCACAGCCGGTCGGGGTGGCCGAGCGGTTCTAGGCGCTACAGTCTGGAACCGCGCGACCGCTACGGTCGCAGGTTCGAATCCTGCCTCGGGCATGGGTGTGTGTGATGTCATTAGGTTAGTTAGGTTTATGTAGTTCTAATTTCTAGGGGACTGATGACCTTAGAAATTAAGTCCCATAGTGCTCAGAGCCAATGTTTCTTCACAAGTAATTACCACAAGTAAGATCGCTAACACTCCCAACCATGTTGGTTAAAATGAAAGAAGTAATATATAGTCCGACTCTTCCCGGAAAGCGCGCTCTCGGAATTTTGGTAGTAAATCTCAGCGTGATGCACGACGCCTCTCTTCTAACGTCTGCGTCTATGTAACACTCTCGCGCCGACCAAACGCTCCCGTGACGAAACGTGCCCCTCTTCGTTGACTCTTCTCTGTCTCTTTTATCAGTCCTAGCTTGTAATAATCCCAGATCAATGAACAATACTCAAGACTCGGTCGAACAAGTGCATTGTAAGCCACATTTATCCCTATTGTCAGCGGTATCTTTACTGAATGCCTCTTTCTTTGGGACAAACACATTATTCCCACACCGCTATGCATTGTGTTCCTCCTCCTGTCATTTGCACATCATCAGTTTCACATTTTCCTTCCACGTATCTCAGCTTTTCCTTTCTCCTTATCGTCAATAGATTTAATAATGTTAAGAGCAAGACATGGGCGGCCGCTGTGGCCGAGCGGTTCTAGGCGCTTCAGTCCCGAACCGCGCTGTTGCTATGGTCGCAGGTTAGAATCCTGCCTCGGGCATGGATGTGTGTGATGTCCTTCGGTTAGTTGGGTTTAAGTAGTTCTAAGTCTAGGGGACTGATGACCTCAGATGTCCCATAGTGCTTAGAGCCATTTGAACCATTTTTGAGCAAGACATGGCTGTAGCCTGCGAAGGCATTTTCCGCGATCACTTTCCGTGCTTGCACTGCGAGGCAACAACACGCCCTACTTTGAACTGGAATGTGATGAGAGATGATGATGTTTCGACTGTGGGGCGCTCAACTCGGCGGTTATCAGCGCCCGTACACATTCCCAACCTTTTCCCAGTAGAATCTTGCCACTTGTATGAATGATGATGAAATGATGAGGACAACACAAACACCCAGTCATCTCGAGGTAGGTGAAAATCCCTGACCCCGCCGGGAATCGAACCCGGGACCCCGTGCTCGGGAAGCAAGAACGCGACCGCGAGTCCACGAGCTGCGGACGGACTGGAATGTAACTGTACCCAGTCATCTGATCAAGTTATTTCCCGCGACGCCCGAGTCCACTGTTCGCTTTGTCGATTAACACGAGACATACTTGATTACAAACCCTGGTGTCACACATTTAGTTATTTCAAGACCTCGTACGGACCGAAATATCCTTTTGTAAACAAATGATTCCTGATCACTAAACACTCAGTTCAGGATCGGATAGCGTCTGTAGAATTTTGAGCAGAGAGGTTTTAGGACACCCTGTTCGTGCAGCAACTCTACGACAGGTCTGTATTTATCCTTACGTTTTGTGCAACACAGCTCGAACGAAATCTGAGACGAGTAATAACACGGGCTGAAGTGCTCCGGTGGCGTAATCAGCCAGTATGACGCTCTCTACTTCTCGTTTCTCAAAATAATGAGCAATTAATTTCGAAGTTAATTCTGGCGCACGGTTGTAGCAGAAGCGCTATCAGCTGCGACGCGGCCATAAACACGTCGTTTGAAGAGTGCTCGTCAGCACACAGCGGCAGCAAACAGTTCCGAGAAGCCCGGCCAGAGCGCAACGGGCGTAGGCTTTCACAGCCTTGGCCAGCTGGGCGCCTACCAAGGCCCCTCATACATAACTGACATAACGAGAGGCGCGGCTCAGCTACCGTTTGGCCAGGTTTCTACATTTTAACCTTAAATTATTTGTCCTCCGTGAGTCTCGCAGAGAGGGGTCTGCGGAGTACGGAAATAAGTTAGAGATTTTATTTAAGTTCAATAAATGAAATGGCTTAATACACGGTGTTTCAAAATGAATATACCGGTTTTAAGGCTTTGTAGGATTTATTACATTCAACTTACAATTATAAATAATACACTGAAGAGCCAAACAAACTGGTACACCAGCCTAATATCATGCAGGGCCCTCGCGAGCACCCAGAAGTGTTGCAAGAAGACGTGGCATCGACCTGAATAATGTGTCAAGTAGTGCTGGAGGGAACTGACACCGATCTCTTCTGAACAGTACGTAGCAAAGCATCCCAAACATGCTCAATTCCTGTAACCACTATGTAGCAATTCTGGACGTGTGGGGTGTTGCATTGTCCTGCTGGAATTGCCCAAGTCCATCTGAATCCACAATGGAAATGAATGGATCGCCGCGCGGGGTAGCCGTGCTGTCTGGGGGGCCTTGCCACGGTTCGCGCGGCTCCCCCCGTCGGAGGTTCGAGTCCTCCCTTGGGCATGGGTGTGTGTGTTGTCTTTAGTGTAAGTTAGTTTAAGTTAGATTAAGTAGTGTGTAAGCCTAGGGACTGATGACCACAGCAGTTTGGTCCCACAGAACTTATCACATATTTTCAATATTCCATGAATGGATGCAGGTGATCAGACAGGATACTTATGTACATGCCACCTGTCAGTCGTATCTAGACGTATCACGGGTCCCATATCACACCTACTTCACATGCGCCACACCATTACAGAGCCTCCACCAGCTTGAACAGTCCCCGGTTGACACGCAGGGTCCATGGATTCATGAAGTTGTCTCCATGCCTGTACACGTTCATCCGCTCGATAGAATTTGAAACGAGACTCGTCCGACCAGGCAGCATGTTTCCAGTCATCAACAGTCCAATGTCGGTGTTGACGGGCCCAGGCGAGGCGTAAAGCTTTGTGTCGTGCAGTCATCAAGGGTACACGTCCGCCTGCTTAGCTGGGTGGTAACGTGTTCGCTTCCCATGCAAGCGGGCCTGGGTTTTATTCCCGGCCGGGTTGGAGATTTTCTCCGCTCGGGGACTGGGTGTTGTGTTGTCCTCGTCATCATTTCATCCTCATCACCAGCACGCAAGTCGCCCAATGTGGCGTCCAATGATATAAAACTTGCACTTGGCAGCCGAACTTCCCCAAATAGGGGCCTCCCAGCCAACGATGCCATACGCTCATTTCCATTTTATCAAGGGTACACGAGTGGGCCTTCGGCTCCGGAAGCCCATATCGATGATATTTCGTTGAATGGTTAGCACGCTGACACTTTCTGATGGCCCAACATTGAAATCTGCAGCAATTTATGGAAGGAAGGGTTGCATTTCCGTCAAGAACTATTCTCTTGAGTCGTCGTTGGTCCCGCTCTTGCAGCATCTTTTTCCCACCGCAGCGATATCGGAGATCTGATGTTTTACCGGATTCCTGATATTCATGGTACACTCGTGAAATGGTCGTACAGAAAAATCCCCACTTCATCGCTACGTTGGAGATGCTGTGTTCCATCGCTCGTACGCTGACTATAACACCACGTTCAAACTCACTTAACTCTTGATAACCTTCCATTGTAGCAGCAGTAACCGATCTAATAACTGCGCCAGGCTCTTGTCGTCCGATATAGGCGTTGCCTACCGCAGCGCCGTATTCTACCTGGCTACATATCTCTGTATTTGAATGCGCATGCCTAAACCAGTTTCTTTGGCCCTTCAGCGTATATCAAATGATCGAGCAAATTAAATAGTTTTGTTTGTATACCTGTGCCAAAGAGCAACAGCATGGAACGACCAAGATTGGCTGTAGAACGTGTTGAACGAGTGAGAATCCTTCACCTATTGCCCCAAGAGTTGGGTTCATAATGCTACTCGTGAATTAGGAATTCCAGTTAAGTCTGTGTGGAGACTTTTAAGGACGCATTTTCAACTACATCCTTATCGGATGTAGTTGTTACAAGCTCTGAAGCCTACAGATTACGGTTTTCGTGCAAACTTTGCAAAGGAAATGTTGCCGCATCACTATGACGATTTTCCGGATCTTGTCGGCTTCAGTGATGAATCGACAAGTGGAAACGTGAACTCACGTAATGTGCGCATCTGGGGGTCAGCAAATCCGCACGAGATGATACAGTTGCAACGAGGCTCCCTTAAATTGAATGATTTCTTAAGTTTTCGTTTTATGTTTTTACTTTTTTTATCATATCCCGACGGAGAGTTTATGGGCCTTTCTTTTTCGGCAAAGCAACTGTAATTGGTGCTTCTTTTCTTGATGCCTTAGAACTATGGCTCTTTCCTCAATTGGAAAAATCTGAACCAGAGAACTGTATTTGGCAGCAAGATGGTGCGCCGCTTCACTGGCGTAACATAGTACGTGATTGGTCAAACGACGTTGTACCCGACCGCTGGATTGGCCACAAGAGACCGGATGACAGAGCTTGTTTCGCATGATCTCCACGTTCACACAGGATCTAACGCCACGCGATTTTTATATTTGGGGGTATATGACGGATCATGTGTATGTGTCTCTGCTACCAGCTGATCTAACTGACTTTTGGAACATTCTTGCAGCAGTTACGCCAAATACACTGACCAAGGTTTGGGAAGAAATCACCTATCGACTCGATGTGTGAAGAATGGTGCTCATATTGAAGACTGTTTGAGTTGCTCTTTAATTTGATATATTTTTAGTAATTGTATGTTGAATGTAATAAATGCTACAGCCTTAAAACCCCTATATTCATCTGAAACACCCTCTATTCTCTAATACTGCTGCACTGCTAATATTATCTGTCAAATAAATTAAATCACCAGCGAAGTTGTAAGAGCTATTGTGACATAGTCTTTAATAAAATAGAAGAAGGTGCCCAGAAAGAAGTTCTTTAAATCAATCTCAAAGTACACCGTAGTACTTCCAAGATATTTTATATGCTCTAGAACATTGTTGAATACCTGTGTATGCGTGTATCTGTCCTCTTTCTGTACCAACGTTAATCCCTTTAAGGCTTCGTAAAAGTTATGACCAAGTGCCAAACACAGCTTAGTCCACGTTGGAATCTCAATACAATAGCGATTCTCTTTGGAATGGATTCGGTAAGTCCTTCAGGGTTTCCAGTGGTAAGTCTCACCAGATGTCTAAGTGGTCACGCAGTAACCACAAATTACGTGCCGGTGGTTTGCGGGCGCAGTGCTGGCGCTCGATAGCGTCCCAGTTGTGTTCGTCGGGTTCAGATCAGGCGAGTTTGGTGCCGAAGATATCAACACGAGTTCACTTCGTGCACGTCTGACCACTGTAGCATGATTTGGTCTTGTGATACGGACAGTTATTCTGCCAGAAGATACCATCGCCATCGATGTGCGTTGAACGTTGTGCTTCGAAACACTGATGACTCCACCAGTATTATACTCTGTCATCAAATGTGCTACATATCGCCGCCTGCCATGTTTTACACAGCAGGCAAGCCTTCCACCTGCACGTTTTGTGGTGAAGCCACATGGGGCAGACATACCGTCTCGCGGTGGAGAGTGGCTGTACTGTTTCGGTTTCTGCGAGATGTTCCAGAATTAAAACTAGATACAATTATTTCAACACTCTTCTGTAAGCTGCAGGTCAGATCAGTGTATCCAGAATATTTTCACACAGCAGTGGTGTGTGCCCTGATATGACAGACGTCACTTGATTTCCCCAGAAAATTATTGTTTAATGAATGGAAATTGCAGAATGAACTAATTTATTCAAAAACGGTTCAAATGGCTCTAAGCACTATGGGACTTAACATCTGAGGTCGTCAGTCCCCTAGACTTAGAACTACTTTAACCTAACTAAGCTAAGGACATCGTATACAACCATGCCCGAGGCAGGATTCGAACCTGCGACCGTAGTAGCAGTGCGGTTCCGGACTGAAGCGCCTAGAACCACTCGGCCACAGCGGCCGGCAACTAATTTATTCATTTTTGTATTACCTACAGCAGTGCATTGGCTGTTAGAACACTCACTAAAACGTCACGACCGGTTTCGCATCAGTGGAGATGTGTCTTCAGGTGATCTGCACATGAAATTGAGACATTAAAGAATTACAATCGTTTTAAAGATAGGTGTGTCATACCGTAAAGCCACTTATATCAATGAGAGCTGAGTACTCACAAGTATATTTATTTTTTTAAAACAGTCATGGCGTGATAAAGTAAATACTACGAGCCAATTCCCACTGTTCATCGTCAAGATTAAACCAATAGTGCGCTAAAAGGGGTTTTCTGTGTCAAACTGACTGGGAACGAACCGCACCTGTAGGTGAGAGGAAGCCGGATAAAATTGTTTAAACTTCTGGCTCCCGTGTAAATACAACTTACCCAAGGAGCTTTATTAATACACTGCGTGGTTTTCCAATTAAGATCGTAATCTCTCTGCCGTGTTAAACACTTAACAGTTTCTGTTTCTTGTATTTCATTGTTTCAGCAAATGATTTTTATAGCTTGTGAAGTTTTATGAAAAGTACTGAAATGTATGTACCATCTCTTGTAAAATTTAATGATAATCCATTAGCCCTGAACAATCTTCTGATTTTTCAAATATTTCATAATTTGCTATTTTCAGCAAGAAGAATAGGGGGCCTAGTATTTTATTCATATATGTCTGTCATCTGCATACTGAAAAAAATTGCACCTTCTAATACAGCAAATGGATGATCTTTTATGTATATGAGAAACCTCAAAGGATACAAAATTGAACCCTGTCACACACAATGCCTGAGTCACTCCATTTCTGCGTGCTTATTGCTGTGTGGTGGGCATTGAATTGAAACACTCTGATTTCTCTCACGCAGATAGGATAAAAACCAGAACCTGTGGCCTCTGTTACTCCGTAATATCTTAATTTTCGCATGAACATGTCTTGGTTCACACAACCAAAAGGCTTAACCAATTCACAAAATATCCAGATGACAATACTTTCTGATTTATTGATTCTAATACGTTATCATCTGCCAGGACAAATACAGCTTATTCTGTCGACAGTCCTTTTAGAAATGCAAACTATTTGCTACTGAACATGTTTTTATCCTGTACAAACGTTAAGTCTAATGTACAAAATCATCTCGATAATTGCTGAAAACACTGTCAGAAATTAGATGGACTGGTAATTTCTTGCCGATGTCTTATCTCAATGTCTGTGAAGTTGTTGGGCAACAGATATGTAAGCCTATCTGGGAAAATATCACTACGAAGAGATTCGCTGCACAAGTAGCTTGATATATTACGAAGTTCAGCTGCACAAAATAGGATTAATTTACTATCGAATTTATCGTAACTATTTGGGCATTTTTTTTAAAAAAGAGAAAACTTCTTTCGGAGGTGTACAGCTGAATTTTATCAGTCTTGTTTTTGAACGATTTACGTACAGAATGTGAGCAATCTGTAACGTAAGAACGAAATTATCTGCTGCTGGTAGAAAACGTTATTACAGATGCCTACAATTTATAGTGACCGAAGTAATGTAATGAGGTGAATAGGATTAGAAGCTAGATGACAGCATATACTGTTAAATCCACAGTCAACTCAGTATTGGAAATTGAAAGAACTTATAAAAGTTTTATCAACTGGAAATAAAACAAACATTACAGCAAAGAAAGATAACCTATACAGAGCTGCTTGTCCCACTGTAAATACCGCGTAACTAGCGGGTTCTCAAAATGTCGTGTAACAGGCGATCTTCCAGTGACTTTAAAAAGCAGCTGAGAGAAGTGTAACGTCTGCTGATGACACAAACACACTAACCAAAGGTACAAACCCAAATTTCGCAGACACAGCTTGAATGATAGCTGAACATGAGTACAAGTAGTTCACATCTAACAGTTTAAGTCTTAATTTCCTAAACGCTCATATGCCACTTCAAACAATGCATAGTGACCTGTAGCATCAGAAGTAGACATTAATGATCATACACTGAATGAGGCACAGTATCTAACATTCCTTGGACTCCAGATAGCCCACAAGTTAAATAGAGTCAGCACATTAAGGAACATGCTTAGCTCAAAGTGTTATACCTTTGTAGCCATATTTCATTGTGTGTATCTAAAGACAAATAGTATTGCGTATTTTAAATCTCTTGTCTTTTGAGTCATACATCTAAAGTAAATAAAGTGTTTATACAGTAGAGGTGATCGGTAAGATTATCGTGTAAAGTAGATAACTGAGCATCCTGCAGAAGCCTTTTAAAGGATCTTACACTCACTTCATAACACATTTATTCGTTAATAGATTTTTTTGCTGACCCTAAAAATCATCTTCAGGTGAATTACGACTTAGATAGTCGCAATAGAACATTCAAAGGTAATAGTCATGTAGACTTCGCCTCCTCGTCTAGGGTTTAGAATGAAGTTATGTTCTCTAGTAGAAAGATATTTATCAAGCTCCCATCTAACAAAAGCAAGAAACTGGGAGCGCCTTCCATTTCAAAAGAGAATTAGAAACATACCCAATTAGCCATTCTCTCTACAAAGTATTTCGATTCAAGTATTGCTATTTAGCAACAAGTAGCAGAGTTCGTTGAAAAACTGTGTGGGTAGTAATAATATACTACAAATAGGACTCAGTAGGTATAAACATAAATATTTTTATTACAAAATACAGTTAAAATCAAGTAATATTAACCTGCCAATAGCATATAAATAGCATCTATCTAGTACAAATTACGAGTCAGTGGTTTTTTCAAAGAAGCAGCTGTATTTCTAATTTACTTAATTAAATGTAGCTGACTTAAGAGTGAATAAGATTAAGCAGTATAGTCATACGTTATCGTCAGCAGAATACACACATTAACTTTTTATTAATTTGTTGTCTTATGCTTATGTACGACTGGATTTACCCCAAATGCTTGAAGGTTCTTCTTGATGAACGCAATGGTTAATGATGAACGAATGAATGGCAGTCGAAAGTGATCTAGATTCCCTGACCCTGTGAACAAATCACTTGTTTTAGACCATCTGACGGGATAATGTAGCCCAGTGCCATGGAGCGCATGCTAGTATAGGAACCAAACGCCGCTACTTACCCTCCTGTTGCCCGCCAAATTGCAGATGAGCATTTCTTCAACTGCCTTGCTTTGGACCAACAACATGCTCATCAAACGTCTCCTGAAATCGGAATGATGTTGGGTACGCGTGTAACCCAGCTCCCTCTATAGGTTCGGGGTGCTAGACTGTCGCACGTGTAGTGAATATAGAGGAGACGACAGACATGTTAAATATAACGGATTGGAATGCAGTAAATACCACAATAAATTGAGGCAAACCTGGTGAAAATGCCGTTTCCTTTATCAACAGACCTTAAAACCCTAAAGAATCAGAACAGTATCGACACATTGCATAAATGACTAACTCATCATCAACTGCAGTTTGAGAATTTATCGACGAATACAATAATTAAGTACTTGATTTAACTGTCTTAACTAACCATAAAAATAGACTGTTAACGGTTACGGATAACCATGTTGAAATCTGTAACGAATGTTTGTTTGAGAGCTATATTTTAATGATTTGTCGCCTCTCTAGTTTTAAGCGCGTTGTGTTGGAATTGTATATATTAAAATATTTGATAGAAATAGTTGCATGTTTTCATTTTTATTTCTGAATGACCATAGAATAATAATATGTGAATCTTAATTTGCTCTTGTGAGTGGCTGTACATTTCCAGCAAAGAGCCAATGTAAAATGTTCAACCAAGGGAAGAACGTGGCTTTAGCGCTTCAAACTCGTTTTATCAGACCGCGCGACGTCCATCTGTCATGAGACGGAGAGAGACGCATTCAGATACTTACAACACTTAACCCTAGTTTGTAGAGTTCCTCGCAAATAGAACATAGCACGTCATAAACGGGCGGAAAGAACCGTTATTCTATTATCATAGAATGCAGTTTTTAACGGCTGTTATTTTCGTTATTGCTGATATTTGTATTAAGGCTATAAGACCTTGGTCCAACGCTTAATTCTCTACGTATCGCCGGCCGGTATGGCCGAGCGGCTCTAGGCGCTCCAGTCTGGAACCGCGCTACCGCTACGGTCGCAGGTTCGAATCCTGCCTCGGGCGTGGATGTGTGTGATGTCCTTAGGTTAGTTAGGTTTCAGTAGTTAAGTCCCATAGTGCTCCCATAGTTTCAGATGTTAAGTCCCTGGTGCTCAGAGCCATTATTTCTACGTATCGTTTCGTTTTCCAATGCTGCAGATAACTTCAGACGCTTTAACGACGCAGGAAGCAGTTACAGTCTTAAACAAGTTCAGCAAGCCGAAGTGTACATGAATCCACGCAACTGTCGGTTCGTGACATTATCAGACCAATGCCTAAGATCGCGGACTCGCGCTGACATATGTTACGGAGCTTGCGGTAGGGAAGAGCTGGCGCAGTTTGTTTCATTTAGCAGGAAGGTCCAAAACTTAACTAATTTTATCCCTTCCTCCTTTTTGTTAAAGTTGCTTTTGTGCTTCTGAATTTCTATGGCAACTTTGTACATCCAAACACAGTAATTGTAAGTAGGCTGTCTAGGTTTTTTTATTGGTAACGCCACCTCTGTATGAAAATCACTGGCTGTGCTGTGTGCAGTCTGTGGCTAGTTTGCATTGTTGTCTGCCATTGTAGTGTTAGGCAGCTGGATGTGAACAGCGCGTAGCGTTGCGCAGTTGGAGGTGAGCCGCCAGCAGTGGTGGATGTGGGGAGAGAGATGGCGGAGATTTGTAATTTGTCATGAACTGCTATATTTATATATGATGATACTAAGGTAAATACATTGTTTGTTCTCTATTAATATCTTTCATTTGCTAACTATCCCTATCAGTAGTTAGTGCCTTCCATAGTTTGAATCTTTTATTTAGCTGGCAGTAGTGGCGCTCGCTGTATTGCAGTAGCTTGAGCAGCGAAGATTTTTGTGAGGTAAGTGATTTGTGAAAGGTATAGCTTAATGTTAGTCAGGGCCATTCTTTTGTAGGGATTTTTGAAAGTCAGATTGCGTTGCGCTAAAAAAAAAAAAATATTGTGTATCAGTTTAAGGACAGCCGTGTATAATTGTTCAAAGGGGACGTTTCATAATGATTAGATCTTGCTAAATCCCCAATGTCAGAGAAACGAATTTGCTTGTTTCCAGGTCCTAGTGCATCATTTGCTACTGCTGTTTTATTCGTCTTGCCCAGGCGACAGTTCCTCTTGTGTTGATTACGGCAGGTGTTAATACTTCTTTCTGTAGTTCGTATGTATACTTCAACGCAAGTGTAAGGAATTGTATATACTTCGGCTGCGGCAAGCGGCGGACGTAGCTAGTTTGCAGTACTCTGGAAGACTACACTGGTCTGCGATTTGACTTGAAAAGCTACAGGCGATATAAGTTTACGCCTTGACAGCAATCACTTTAACCCATGAGCCTCCCACTTGTCTACCTGGCCATGCATTTGCTAAATGGTTATGCCCTCTGAGAGTGGTTGTTGTTGCTAGCCTGCAATGTAGGTTTTCACTTCTGTCAGAATCTAAATAAAACTTGACTGCTGAAATAATTTAATGGAATGGTGGCCCTGTTATTATTGTAGTCAATTATTAACGAGTGATTAATACATCAACATGGGATTAATCTTTAAAAAAATATAGCAAAAGTTCATTGATCATAAAATGCGACAACAGCACAAGTTAAGCTTGACAACAAATAAATCATGACTGTTGGCAACACAAGTAGACACAGCAAATGATGAACAGTCCACTGGGTTTACCTGTTTAATCTCTTTGACTCAAAACATGGATAACACAATCTGAAATTATCTAATGCTGAATTAACTTTGATGGATTTATTCTGCACAGAAGTTATACTGCGTTGGTGCAGTAGAGAACAAGTGGAGAGACTTTCATTCTGTTTGCTCTAACAAGCCAGAGTAGTAATACTATACCCGTTTCTCGATGCGTCGCGTTGTCTCACAAGGGATCCTCCCCATCGCACCCCCCTCAGATTTAGTTATAAGTTGGCACAGTGGATAGGCCTTGAAAAACTGAGCACAGATCAATGGAGAAAATATGAAGAAGTTGTGCGGAACTATGAAAAAAATTAGTAAAATATGCAAACTGAGTAGTCCATTCGAAGATAGGCAACATCAAGGAGACTGGGAGTAAAGGAGCGCCGTGGTCTGTGGTTAGCGAGAGCAGCTACGGAACGAGAGGTCCTAGGTTCAAGTCTTCCCTCGAGTGAAAAGTTGAATTTTTTATTTCAGTTTATGTGACAAACTCTTATGTTTTCATCACTTTTTTTGGGAGTGATTATCACATCCACAAGAAAACCTAAATCGGGCAACGTAGAAGAATCTTTTTACCCATTCGCTAAGTGTACAAGTTAGGTGGGCCGACAACATATTCCTGTCATGTGACGCACATGCCGTCACCAGTGTCGTATAGAATATATCAGACGTGTTTTCCTGTGGAGGAATCGGTTGACCTATGACCTTGCGATCAAATGTTTTCGGTTCCCATTGGAGAGGCACGTCCTTTCGTCTACTAATCGCACGGTTTTGCGGTGCGGTCGCAAAACACAGACACTAAACTTATTACAGTGAACAGAGACGTCAATGAACGAACGGACAGATCATAACATTGCGAAAATAAAGTAAAACGTTCAGTCGGGGGCAGACATGAACCAAGGACCTCTCGCTCCGCAGCTACTCACGCTAACCACGGGACCACGACGCTGCTGTGCTCAGATTTTCCTGAATGTTGCCTATGTTGCGCATGGACTACCCAGTTTGTATATTTTATTAATTTTTTTCATAGTTCCATACAACTTCTTCCTGTTTTCTCGATTGATCTGCGTTCAGTTTTTCAAGGCCTATCCACTGTGCCAACTTATAACTATATCTGAACCGGGTGCGATGGGGAGGTTCCCTTGTCAGAAGGCGATTGTGATGCAAGCGTGTGCAGAGTAGCGACCTGTGGTGCCTGTAATTCGTTACTGCGGCCACAGAAATGCAAAGTCGCGGGTTGGCCATCTGTTACACGGATGGTAATTACTCTAATGGAGCCCTGAAATCTCAACACATTCCAGATCGTGACACTCCCGTTCGCCGGTCATACCCTGGACCAATTTGACTCACGCGTATGGCAGTGCACATGAGGAAATCAACGCCAAGACGACAGACCTGATTCGAATATGACTGCCCTCGGCACGCTACATTGTCTGAGATGACTGAGGTCTAAACTTTCGGTACAGCTAAGACTTCATCACAGCTCCCCAGTCAAGACCAATGCTAGTGTGAAGTCACACTCAGTACTAGTGTCCCAAGAGCAACACACTCATAACAAGAGTCAAGACCAGAATCTCCTCTCAAGACTGGTTCTATCTCTTCTATCAAACATCAGTAAACTCGAAAAAAAAAACTTGCACAATTGCCACCATTAGGGTTTCATGCCAATCACAAGACTCCATAAGCTTCATGTCTCCCCTCTAACTCGTCTGCTCCACCCACTGGCCAATCCAAATCAAAGTTAATAATATTCTTTTCTCTGCAGGAGAAGCAGCCAATTCCTGTCTTGTAAATTCCCACATAGGGAGGAGAAAACTTCGCACTCCCGACTTGTTTTCCCACGGCCACTTTTGGCAGCATGTTTTGAGTTTCTCTTTAGGCCTTAAGTGAACAACACATCTATTACATAGATCATTATCTGGACGGGCCGAACGTTACAGAGTGTCCAACTAGGGGCCTCAGTTAAAAGTAAGGGAAGTGCTTTTGTGTCTCAACATCGACCATTTAAAAGCCACCATAAATGTTGCATACCATTCTAAAAGTCTTCCAAAGGCTTGAGACTTCCCAAAAAAACTCAGCATGCCGTGGGACAACACCGCCTATGGCTCCCTCGATAGCGTCCGGTCCACAGTGAACATGTAAACTGACGAATTTTTAAGGCTACCATCCCTTTACACAATGGGCGTTCACAACACTGTCGCCGGGCGCTGTGGCCGAGCGGTTTTAGGCGCTTCAGTCCGGAACCGCGTGACTGCTACAGTCACAGGTTCGAATTCTGCCTCGGGCATGGATGTGTGTGATGTCCTTAGGTTAGTTAGATTTAAGGAGTTCTAAATCTAGGGGACTGATGACCTCAGATGTTAAGTCCCATAGTGCTCAGAGCCGTTTTTCCTAAAGTGTTGTCCATTTTTCTGCTATATGCCTTAGCACCCTACCATAGCGTTCTAGCGCAGCAACCTCGATGTCAGCCGGAACCTCAAATGGTAGCTCGATTACTCTGATAGATTTGAATCCAAGCCCCGCACAATCAATAGCTACCACTCTGACATCGCCGTCAGAAAGTTTAAATTTCAGTCCATCTTTGTGGTCACGTACGATCTTGTCACACACTGGGGCATTGATCATTTCGACGTAAACCACACTGCTTGTGACAGAGAAGTAGATACCAATCATATCTTACGGTTCAATTTTAATTTATTCAAGTAGAAATCGTTTCACTTCAAATGCCTTCGGTCGTGCAAATTAAGTCCCATAGTGCTTAGAGTCATTTGAACCATTTTGAACAACACTGTCGAAACGGTTGTGTTTGGCGATGTACTTTTCTCGTGTGTCCCTGTCCGTGCCACAGCCAGAGGCGCCTAACAGGTAAATCAAGGTAGACAGTTTTTTCGCCTCTTTGACAAAAAGCATTGTCTGCACACTGGTGCGGAAAATACTTGAGATCAGTGTTCTGTCCCAGGTAAGTGCTTTGAGATGTTCCTCTCCCTAATAGCTGGATGTGGCTACCAAGCCCCAGATGTCCACTGCAAGATTTGCTGTTGAATGACTAAACTGCCTGCTTGTTCTCGACTCCAGAAATTACTATTCGAAGGAGAGCCATCAGAAAGATCCCATATGCATTAACAATGTACATGGTCCCATCAATGGCAGCTCATGTTGATAACTTCCTGTCGTCTATGGTGTAATAACAACATTAAAGAGTATAAGGAGTAACTCTGAATATGAAAGTAAGCGAGAGAGTGACTTGTCCTTCTTGTGGCTTTAAACACTGTATCAGTACCATCTTTCCGAGTACTCTACTGATACGACCTATGACAGATTTTACAAATGGAAGTAGAACTTTCCCTTTAGTTGCTTCTTTTTCATTCGAATCTCTAGACCTTTTACAGTGTAGTGCCCTATTTATAGCTTTATCAA
This sequence comes from Schistocerca serialis cubense, assembly GCF_023864345.2. Taxonomy (NCBI): domain Eukaryota; kingdom Metazoa; phylum Arthropoda; class Insecta; order Orthoptera; family Acrididae; genus Schistocerca; species Schistocerca serialis. The sequence goes on from NC_064640.1 coordinate 540,841,732, forward strand.
AGTATTCCTTTCTTCTGAAGGCAGTTTTTAAATGATCGAGATCGCACTCCAAGTACTGTGGCTCACAAAAAAATGGTTCAAATGGCTCTGAGCACTATGGGACTTAACATCTGTGGTCATCAGTCCCCTAGAACTTAGAACTACTTAAACCTAACTAACCTAAGGACATCACAAACATCAATGCCCCAGGCAGGATTCGAACCTGCGACCGTAGCAGTCGCGCGGTTCCGAACTGAGCGCCTAGAACCATTAGACCACCGTGGCCGGCACTGTGGCTCACAGATTCTTTTATCTCGGTCCATCAATGTTATGATAGCTCCTCAATAATTTAGCAATAACGTTAGTGTGTGGTTACACGAGTGCCGAAAAGTCATTGGAAGAAGTCGCATCCATTAAATATCTGGAAGTATGCCTACATAGCAATTTAAAGTGGGACAGTAGCGTAAAATTATTCGTGGGGAAGGCAGATGCTAGGCAGATTCGTTCAAGGGTGTATCTACACCTAGAGCCAGCGACAAAACTTAAGTTGCACGTCAGAAAATATGCCGAAAGTATTTTGATGCACAGCTGTTTTTGTTTATGACTGCATCAGTTGCATCCCTGGAGCTACCATCTGTTAGACACTAGACATTCTCTCCTGCCATAAGATACCGAGAAGAAATGGAAGATTTTGTAAATCTGAATGGTTTGTCTTATCCATGGCTACATTACGAAGAAAAGAGAGACAGTGTTCTCTTTTCTGCTATTATGTTTATCCAGAGAGTGAGCAATAGGAGACCACAGAAAAAAGCTACAGAAAAGTTAAAAATATACGAGAAGAGTCTTTTTCATCGATAGTCTGTCATAATTATCCAACAGCGTGAAAATAGTACACCTGTTATCTACCAATTCGCGCATCATGTGCTGGGCTATGCAGGAAAAAGCTAGAAACGCGTTATCAGGAATTATCGGTTCACCCATGCTCCTGGGTCGATCAGGAAAGGCACTAAGAGTCATGACGTTTCTCGATCAGAGGAAGAACAATGTACCAGAACTGAAGATCTGGCTGAAGCACCACAGCACTTTGTTGACGCCAAAGACACAAAACGAAATACTGGAAACTACTACTCGCATGAACCAGCGAGACGATGTGCAGCAAGTAAATAAATAAAAAAACCCTACGTTTTCCAGAATGATGAAAATTTCAATGAGGTACGTGGTTGGCCACGAACTGTTAATTCTTCGTGTATGTTGCTTCGTCCCTGGATTTATCGAAATAAAATATTTTTTAAATTTAAACAGTCCGCTGAACTTCAGAGCGCTAATGCTGACAACTACGATTTGACAGCCTTGTAATACTCTAACTAGGAATGGAGTTTCTACGCACCCAGTAATCCGGTGTTGCAGCTAATACGTCTGGGCGAAACGAGGTGAGAAGGAAATCCTTCTTTAAGACCGGAAAAAGAGGTGCGGTAATCATTGTCTGGATCTTGCACTACAGGAAGTTCCAAGTTTACATTGTGGAGTTTCTTCGTAACTGGGAAAGAGGTCTCCAATATAATCCTAGAATCCACAAGAAGGAAAATGTGTATGACGACGAAAGAATCCAGATCCGAAACTTCGAGGGCTGATATCAATGTGTCCGACCCGATGGACTGTAAGGGTAAGATATTTGAAACGTTTCATGGACAGGTATGATCGCGTCCAGAAAAATTTTATTTCAGGCTGAGCAAAATGCCCTGTGGGCGTTTTAAAAGCAGCTCTGTCAAGTCACAGGCCTGTAGAAGAATTTGTTTGACTGTTAGAATAACCCAAAGGTTTTTCTAAGAACCTAAATCTGAAAGACCCCAAACACATCACGGACAAGAAAAATACCAGCGAGCACGAAACACATGGAAACATCATCTGTTCCTATAGAACTGTTCCATGAAGAAACAGTTGAGGAAAACGTGTTTGAAATTCCTGACCTTTGTTGCTGAATGAGACTGATCACAGGTTCAACCAAGAGGATCTAAAGCGATTATCCCACCTTGAGAAGGTAACTGTTATGATCTCCCCGTCATATCATAGAGCTACACGACGTCTGGAAGACTTACTTGGAGTACACACAGTAGACTTTAACCCGGACAGGCTTCATGCCATAGCTCAAGATGCTCCGTACCGTTATGAATGATATACAACCATTTTAATGTATCCTCTATTGAAAGAAAGCTTATTTCCGAACATGGATGGATTAAGGAACCGTTTCAGGAAGCTGCTCTCCTAGTAATTTTGATTGTGACAGTTCCAGTATCGTCACCATCCTCTGAGAAATTATTCGGCGCCTTGCGAAGACTAAATAACTTCCCTGAGATGAACAATGGCACAATCGAGACTCACGCATTTACTCCTCCTCTAAGTGCAGCAAGACAGGGCTAAGAACATTAATCGTATGGATGTCATCAAAGAATTTGTTTCACGAACTGTGGATAGGAAAACCACAATCGGAAATTGTATATAAAACTTTTGAAGTCTAGAAAGAAACAAAATAAATGGTTCAAATGGCTCTGAGCACTATGGGACTTAACATCTATGGTCGTCAGTCCCCTAGAACTTAGAACTACTTAAACCTAACTAACCTAAGGACATCACACAACACCCAGTCATCACGAGGCAGAGAAAATCCCTGACCCCGCCGGGAATCGAACCCGCGAACTCGGGCGTGGGAAGCGAGAAAGCTACCGCACGACCACGAGCTGCGGACAAACAAAATAAATGTTATTCTTCTTTTTCAAAAAAATTTATTTTTCCTTTTTTCATTAGGATGTGATGAACAATGTTTTTAATAATAATAATATTAATAATAAGGGGTTAATGTGTGGCAGATTGATATTGCGGTCACAGTAAATATGTAGTCTTGTTCGTAATTGATCTTAGAGCAAAGTAGAACTAAAGTCTTTCCAGTTATATGATGTTCTTTTCCAAATTAAGAGAACAAAACCGTTTCTAGAAAGCTGTAGCTATAAAATTGGGCACATATTTACGACTTTTAATATTAAGGAATAACCGTTTCTCTTCGTAGAACAACATAGCAAGACTGCATAACGCACCTTCAAACACTAACGATATACGTTCATGTTTAACGGTTGTGCTGAAATATTCATTTTTATTACACGTAATCAGAGACTACATTCGTTCTCCCCCATTACCACGCCCCCGTCCCCAAGAAATATGTGAATTAGTTTGTCCGCTCAGCCCCACTCCACTAAAAGAGTAACTGACGTGCCACTGGATTTATTGGAAGAATCCTCAAGAACTCTAGTCAGCTCACGAAGCAGGTTGCTTGCAAACCCTCGCTGACAGATACCTGAGTATCTGAAAACCTGGAATCCTTTAAATAGATGGGATACAAAGAAGAGTAGTGCGTTCCTTCGCAGGATCGTTTAGAAAGAGGGAAAGCGTCAAAGAGATACCCTACTCTACCAGCAGACGCACCAATAGAGGCGTTGTGTATTACTATGTGATTTACTGTTAAGATTCCGAGAGCCAGTAATTTAATTTCTATGCGTCACATCCACAGCAAAATAGTTCGAACACTGGCACAGAAAAGTTTTAAAATACGCACATCAGGCTCTTTCAGTTGTTGGTTCTATAGAATTAATGCTAATACACAGCCATAGATTGTCGCACGTCCGTCTTCTATTAGATCTCACTAAACACTAAATTTACATTGGTACAAGCTGTACCTCCGCGTCGTGCAACGTAGGTTCAATTAAAATTTGCTATATCAGAATGATACAGGTGTACATCTGTTGGGCTAAGCGTCACTTTGTTTCTGTACATAACAGCAGAACAAAATTCCTGATAGGCTTTTTAAACAGCTCACAATCGATTTCTTCCCCACTTCTTTCTAAACAAGTTCGTCCTCCATCTCCAATGATATCTCCCTCCAGGAGAGAAGCACCATAATTTGAATGGCTGGATTCTGAAAGGTGCGGAAGGCGAAAAGACGAACGACCAGCATACAGCACTGTTATCGGCGGCCTGTCCCATCCGAGCCCATCTGTTGTTTATCCGTGACCTTTGCAAGGTCCTCTTATCGCTATCTGTAGCTTATTGTGTGACACAGAGAGTGCCCGGGTGTTTCGTAAGCGAGTGCGAAGTCGAGGGCAGAGAGCCAAGCTACGAGCTGCGCATGCGCAGCAGCTACTGCACAGGTGGCTGCGCCGTGAGAGAAAGCAGCGCCAAGCTGTCTGGCTCTGTGGCACCAAAGCGACAAAACAAACCGCAGCTGCCGCCCTCCCACTGCCTAATGAAACACAGCGCTTGACTCATGCAAACAATGATAAATCTGACACTCGGCAGGCGTACGCAAGCTGCTCCCACATGGTTGCCTTTCGATCGTGACTGTTGGTTAAAATTAATGAATACGCATCTCAATTGTTTATATGTTACTTCAATTTTTCTTTTCGCCATTTGTTTTGGAATATGAAAGTCTTCATTAAATACGGGTGTCCATACCCGGGGGCAAGGAAAGACCGTCGACCATCCCCCTTTCCCCGGCTGTCAGGGAAAGGAAAATATCCTATCCGGTAATATATATGGGCTGTCTGTTCTTTCGGCCGTGTCCAAAAGAGCAGACACCACATATATCTAACAGGATAGGACGGCAAATGAGTCTTTCAGTGCGGATGCACACATAGCTCGAACTCTTACAGGACACTGCGAAATGTCGCAAGTAATGCGGATAATGGGCAAAGGACACTACATCATTAGTGTGTGGGTAAGCTGAGAATTTGGGTCTGACGGGAGACCTGCTAGGTTAGTCCGTGCAAATACGATAACGAGTGTGTTCGGATGACGCAGTGGTCAGCACATCTGGCTGGTAAGTAGGAAACCCAGGTTCGAATCCCAGTCCGGCAGGAATTTTCAGCTTTACCAATTGATTTAAATCAATACTCCCTGGCAGCTAATGTCTGCAATTCCTTTGTGTCTAGGAAAAATATAGTGAAGTCAGGTGTTTTTCTCTCAAGGAAATGATTTAGAAATCGGTATTACGCAGGTTTTTTAACATGATCGATACGGGAACTTTTTTATGGCTAACTACAAGTCGCCATTGGTCTTCTAAAATACTAAAAATACTCCGTACCCCAGGTATAGTCTCTCACCCCCCCCCCCTCCTCTCTCCACAAACAGTCCTATGGGAGCCCTTGATCATGAGAAAAAAAGAACCTTTGACACACACAATTATCATCCATTTCTGTATAAAGTTCCTTATCTAAACGTTTCCGTTTCTTGCGTTGTGCAGCTATACGACCGAATTATGAGACTCAAGAGTTCGCATTCAAGCCAGTAATTCCACAACCTCATGGAAAGAGACAGGGCAAAAAATCTCTTATGGAATAACAAAGAAAGTAGACTTAAAATGCAGACTGCTCTCAAATGACATATGAAAATGCAGAGGAGACAAAAGTATTATTTTGGATAATGTTGAACAGCCTTTTTACGAAGATAACGAGCACATGCGTTGTATTTCATTTCTTAATATTGTTATACGGGATATTTTAGACGTCTAGTAGTTGGTTCAAATTGCCCTGAGCACTATGGGACTTCTGAGATCATCAGTCCCCTAGAACTTAGAAGTACTTAAACCTAACTAACCTAAGGACATAACGCACATCCGTGCCCGAGGCAGGATTCGAACCTGCTACCGCAGCGGTCGCGCGGTTCCAGACTGTAGCGCCTAGAACTGCTCGGCCACTCCGGCCGGCGTCTAGTAAATGTTTTAGGAGATGGTGGTATATGCTGACTCGAATAAAACTTTCCATCTTTAATGAGGGCATCACTGTCGACAGTCCCAAAAATCAATTCACATATTATGTTTACTCTTTCGTTGTGGACTTTGCCCTTGTGTCATCCACACAGGAAAGAATCTAAGGGGGTACGGTACTGGGACGTATGTGGCGAAGAAACGTGGCCATTTCAGGCATCCATCTTCGGGCTCATTTTAGGCTTGTATTGTATTGTATTGTATGTAACTGGGGATCTAGAAACGACGGAGAGGCTCCGTCCCAGCCGAAGCCCTCAGTGGTACACAACCCCACAACTGGCTTCAGCAGTCCACCCACCCCACCGCCGCCCCACACCGAACCCAGGGTTATTGTGCGATTCGGCCCCCGGTGGACCCCACACACCGGGAACGTCTCACACCAGTCGAGTGTAACCCCAATGTTTGCGTGGTAGAGTAATTATGGAGTACGCGTACGTGGAGATAGTGTTTACGCAGCAATCGCCGACATAGTGTAACTGAGGCGGAATGAGGGAAACCAGCCCGCATTCGCCAAGGTAGATGGAAAACCGCCTTAAAAGCCATCCACAAACTGACGGGCACACGGACGTCGACACTAATCCGCCGGACGGATTCGTGCCGGGGACCGGCACGCCTTCCCGCCCGGAAAGCAGCGCGTTAGACTGCACGGCTAACCGGGCGGGCTTAATTTTAGGGTTGGATGACGTGTCCCTTAACGTCTAAAATGTGCAAGAACTGCCTGGTGCTGGGAGAACATAACCATCCTTGTAACCAAAGGAATCTTTTGCAATTATTCTGAAAGCTACAAATAACTTACGGGTTTGCTGCTGGGTGACGTCGTCGAACATCGCCGATATTTCGACAGGAGCACACCCTGCCATTCTCAAGGCACAAATGCAAGGAAGAAGAAATGTGCAAGCAAATGCCTTCCCTTCCTTGATATGTTGGTCAAAAGGAAGACTGATGGTACGTTGGGACATTCTGTTTATAGGAAGCCTACCCACACTGACTTGTATCTGCGAGCTGATAGTTGTCACCATCCAGCTCAGCGTGGAGGAGTACTGCGCACCTTGGTTCACAGGTCCCACGTTATCTCACACCCTGAAAGTTTGGCAGCTGAGCTATCACATCTCGAAGTCACCTTTCGTCAGAATGGTTATAGTGAGGCAGATCAAACGTGCGTTGCGCCATCAGCCTTCTGTGCAACGGGTGAGTGACGATAGCAACGAAGTGGCACCTAAGTCTACGGCCTTTTTGCCTTACGCTGGAAGCATTTCCAACAGGATTGGCTGTATCTTGCGGAAATATGATGTGAGATGTGTTTCTCGACCATCTTCTAAGATTAAGGCCCTGTTGGCGTCCGTAAAAGATGATCTTGGTTTGCGTAAGGCTGGGGTCTATCGTATCCCTTCCAGTTGTGGCATGTCATATATTGGTCAGACAATCAAGACTGTGGGTGACCGGTGTATTGAACATAAACGTCACACACGCTTACAACAGCCGAGCAAATCCGCTATTGCAGAACATTGCCTTGACACCGGTCATCCTATGGAATGCAACAACACGGAGATTCTGGCTTGCACGTCCAGCTATTGGGATAGTGTTATTAAGGAAGCTGTTGAAATCAGACTATCAAGCAACCTTATTAACAGAGATGGTGGATTTTGTTTAAATGCTGCTTGGAATCCGGCTCTGTCTCTCATCACAAAACAGAGGGACAGAATTAGTGCTACTTCACCTGTTGATTAATAGTAACTATCGATATTTCTGATGTGGGTTATCTTTGTGTTGACACTTGTTCTGTGTGTGGTGTCTTCCTTGTTTCTCCTCTGTAAACCGAGGTATTAAATTTGCTTGCACATTTCTTCTTCCTCGCATTTGTGCCTTGAGAATGGCAAGGTGTGCTCCTGTCGAAATATCGGCGGTGTTCGACGACGTCACCCGGCAGCAAACCCGTAAGTTATTTGAACAGTCAATTCGCTGGGAAAAGTTAAGGTCTCACATTCTGAAAGCTCATTTTCAAGACAGTTTAGATAATGGGGCCTTGTAAGACAATGCAGTTCTGTCCCTAGGCGGAGGGATGGTTTACAGTTTGTTGGTGATCAGCCTTCTTTTGAAAATACGTTTCATCTTTGGCGTCCTTGTTGGGGTGAGAGGTAAGGGGGATGTGAGCGACGTCTTAATCTCCTTTAGAGTTTGTTTTTGCTTATAGCAGACTTCATTTACTGATGATTATCCATGCCCGCATCTACTGTCTTCAGCTCTCCCAATACAAATATAAATTTTCCTTACAACAAGTTTTAACAATAAAATATGAAAATGCTTGAATAATTATATAATTGCGTCAGTGCTTAGTATGTCGCTACAGCACGACATAACAGAAACTGAAACTCAGCGTATGAAAAGTACTCGCTCAAAAATTGAGAAATACTTGTATTATGCAATTGATTTAAGAACTATTTATTTAATCGTATGGCTAGGGGCCCCGTCGGGCAGGCCGTTCGCCGGGTGCCGGTCTTTCATGTTGACGCCACTTCGGCGACCTGCAGTCAATGAGGATGATAGGGTGATGATGAGGACAGCACAACACCCAGTCCCTGGGCGGAGAAAATTCCCCGACCCAGCCGGGAACCGAACCCGGGCCCAGAGGACTGACAATACATCACGCTGACCATTCAGCTACCGGAGTAGGACATTTTAGAACTATGACAGCAACAAACTGTCACAAATTTTACGGCATAGCTCACACGACATGAAGTATAAATGGCTTCAATAAATCGGCCTGAGTAGCCGAGCGGTGTCCGCGGCTCGTGGTGTTGCGGTAGCGTTCTCGCTTCCCGCGCACGGGATCCCGGGTTCGATTCCCGGCGGGGTCAGGGATTTTCTCTGCCTCGAGATGACTGGGTGTTGTGTGTCTTTCATCATCATTTCATCCTCATTCACGCGCAAGTCGCCGTAGTGGCGTTAAAGATCTTGTGGAGCGGCGGCCGATCCGCCACGCTAGGGTTCGACCAGCGAGACAGTGGTACCGAGTGACAAACAACCATAGGGCACTCGGAGTGGAACTACAGCAGTGCCCTTTGAAAATGGCAGCACAAAACTGGCGCAGCGTCTTGAACGCAACGAGAGGGCTCGTGGGGACACACGCGAACCGGAACCTGACGCTGAGCCAAAGAGTGCAGTTGGTAAACGAAACGATCCTGTCGAAAGCGTGGTACATGGCCCAAATACTATGTGCTCCGACAGAAATTGCGCGAGCGATAGGAGGCGCGGCCTACTACCTGCTGTGGAGGCGGGAAATCTTCAAGGTCTCCCAGGCGACGTGTTTCCTGTCAAGGGACGAAGGCGGACTCGGTCTGACGGACGTAAAAACAAAATGCGCGGCACTGCTCCTACACCGTGCGATGAAAACGAAGCACCAGAATAACAACAGCATAACGTCCAGCCTGATCAACGAATACAAACCGGAATCTAAAGATGCTCCAGTGGACACCACCCACATTCCATTCAAGTTGCGGCACATAAAACAGATGGTAATCGACAGGAGTTACATCACCGCGGTCGTTGCCAATCCACAACAAAGAATGGCGAGGAAGATCTACAGCGCTCTGAGGGGGAAGGCAAGAAAGTCCAAAATAGAGACGAGACTTCCAGACCACGACTGGCAACAGGTCTGGAAGAACGTCTCGGAACGGACACTTCCTGAGCACGCCAGGGACACGTGGTATAAAATCATCCACCAAACAGTGCCGACAAATGAAAAACTGGCACGCATAAAAATGCGGGAATCCCCAAACTGCGAGCTCTGCAACCAGACCGACACCATCGAGCATCGTTTTGGCTGCAGAGAGAGCGGGGAAATATGGGCGACAGCGAGAAGAATGATCGCCCACATCAACAGAACCGACGAGAGGGCGATACATGTCTCAGCTATCACTGCTCCTGACGCGAAGCCTTTCCCCAACGCAAAACGCCTGGCCACAATGTGGATCATCGCCATGACGGCACACGCCATCGTCACCAAACGGCAGACCGACAAGGCGCAGTTCCTCACGGACCTGTGGGAGGAACACAGGAGGGCCAAACAACGCTCCAAGTACCGAGAAATCTTCCAGAACTTCCTGCAGGTCCCGCTGGACGCCGCCTTCCGAGACGCCTTCAACACGACGTGACCGACGCCCTCCCACAACACCCACACCCCAGTCGCTGAGGACGTCGCCCACCGATCCCTCCAAAGCAAGAGTGGTGCAGCGCGGAAAGCGTTTTACGAAAATGTGCACAAATTGAAAGTTTATATGTGTAGCAGTGCCAAAGTGAGAGTAACGTGTGCCAATTGTAGTGATACAGTGTCCAATAGCAAAATAAGCAGGCAAAGGAAATGATCAGATATTAATTTAGTGCAAAGGATACAAAGAAGTGTTCCAAGAAAACAACAAAATGTCAGTGTATTGCATGTAATTAATGTGTTCTCTCACTCACATTCTCTCTCTCTCTCTCTGCACTCAAGGTATGTTTTTCCTTTCTCTTATGTTTTTAGTTTTTTTTCTGCTTTTTGATTTTATTTTGATTTTTGTTTTTTTTTGTTTGTTGTTTTTTGTTGTGTTGTATTCCTGTGCCGTATGTACATATATATATATATATATATATATATATATATATATATATATATATATATATACACACATAAATTTCGGCCCATCATGTGCCTAACGTAGCATGCCTCTCTCCGACTAACAGTAATCTTAACATTAGACATTCTTTGCACCAAATTCCGTGAAAACTGTTGCGTCCACCCTTATGCAGCACATTAATAATCCCCGGCATTCACGAATTTAATCACATAGATGTTTCTGGTCTATATTCCCCATTTCGCCTTTGGGAAACATATAGCAAACATGCCAAAATAGGTGCATTTCAAATACCATAGAGGCAAATTTGTTTTTTTCCCCTTTTCATGTAAATACCAAAAAAAATTGAAGTAACGCAAGTTTTGTAATTAAAAGACATAAAAAAAACAGACAGGAAAATCTATCTGAAGGACACTCAGTGAATAAAAGTGTTGTAACTCGACCATGAACTACCAAAAGAACAATCAGAACAGAAAACGTGAAAATGAATATCACCGTTCAATAATCAAGTGCACCATTTAATGTAAAGATATGTAATTGTAAAAAATTGTAAATAAAAGTCTATATACGTTACAAAAAAAATGCTAGACGCTCATTATTATTATTATTATTATTATTATTATTATTATTACAGCCGGCACGGTAGCTCAGCGTGTTCGGTCAGAGGGTTAGCTGCCCTCTGTAATAAAAAAACTGAGTTAATCGACCAACAACGAAGTTAAACGGATGTTTCACTACATCCGCCCCGAGCAGATGCAACGAACAAAAGCGAACAAAATGAGATTAAAAAAAAAAAAATGCGGTTCTTGGCGCTACAGTCTGGAACCGCATGACTGCTACGGTCGCAGGTTCGAATCCTGCCTCGGGCATGGACGTGTGTGATGTCCTTAGGTTAGTTAGGTTTAAGTAATTCTAAGTTCTAGGGGACTGATGACCTCAGAAGTTAAATCCCATAGTGCTCAGAAACATTTGGACCATTTTTTTTTTCAATAAATTGTATACGCTACAACGGAAATCGACGGCCGCCATAACTGTCGATTTTTATTTAAAATCTAAACAATGGCTGCCATCCCGCCCTCTCTAGTGGGAATGTGAACAAGAGATACACATTATGCAATACTTGGCGTTAAAGATCAGATTTTACATTAGCAACTTCGACGCTCTACAGATTTGAGCGAATCGGCAGCAGGATGAGTCTGAGTCAGAGCGCGTTCATATCGGCACACACGTCCACAGTGTCACTACGACGATGCATTACTAAGTTGACGTCATTCATCATTCTTCACGGATACCATCACAATCAGAAAGATTGTTTGACTGCAGTTGTTCATTTCTGCCGAGCAGGGTTCAGTAGAAAATCACATACATCGGCAATGATGTAGTTCGTCACACAACTGATGAGGAAGAGCTGTCTCAGGAAAATTATGAACAGTGAGCAAAATTAAAGGGGGCCTTAATGCCAGCGATACGAGTCGTCGTAAACATGGTAACGACCTGCTTGCTATAATTCGAGTATGATGTCAGAGGTCCATATACGGGCGGAGGCCGATAATGATTGCGAGATTGCAGTTGCACAAAGCATCCGCCTTATCTCGCGTGGGCTACGTGCCGACTGGAGCATGGGCGCCCAGCCGTCTGACATGCTTATCTCACACGTCGTCTGTAGCCATGTATGGTTACAACTATCACACCACCTCGAAACCTTTTGTCTTTTTAACGCGTCACAAACTCAGCTGCCGACTTCTTTCATAGATATAACAACAACAGGGACGGCATAGTTTCCACCAAGCGTCTGTGTAAAAATAGCACTAGTACATAACATCATACAAGAATTAAGAAGCCAAAATATAAAACACTGTAAAACTACAGTGGCTGTATCGTTTTGTAAAAACAGTGTGATTACTTACAATACAGATCCACAGATAATCCCCTAAGTTGTATCAAATGAGTCACCCGACAGGCATAGTTCATGCATAGCATGCTTCTCAGTGTCCACGAGTTCAAATATAACATATATGAAATGGACTCAGAACATATTATTAGTGTAATGTTCGATGATCGACACCAAAAAATATAAAAGTTTGACTTCAAACACCGCAACTGATTGTATATACTACTACTGAGTATGTATTATACGTGACATGTGCATTATGTAATTTCCTGCTGAGCATCTTAGTAGTCGACACTTTGCTTTTATGATGTTACTGTTTCCTACCCTTTGCATTTTATTTGTTCTTGTTTATACCAGCTTCATGTTTTTACGCTAAATTGAGGGGATCTTTCATATCTTCAGTCCATTTTAACCGCCAGTTGTGCAATTCAAATATGATATATTATTGCACGTCCTGTTGCTGAAGTTTTTGACTTTCTACTGTCTTGTATTTTGAACAGCTATGCTATCAACATTTGAGATATATGTAAAATCGTGTAGCTATATGTACCATCTACGTTCTACTGTACTGCTCATATGCTAAGCTTTTTAGTGATATTCACTCTACGCTGTATAATTTTATTCCACTTTTATAATTTTATTTCATTTGCCTTTATACTGACGTTCTGTTATTTATGCAGGTTTAATAAAATATAGATTCCCTCAACTGTATTTAAGTACTGATGAACTACCGCAATATAAAGATATATTGTGGGGTTGGTATTAGCTTTCATTTAATATTTTCGGAACAATATCTACCATAGTAATTTCAACCGTTATACACTGAAGAGCCAAAGACACTGGTACACCTGCCTCATATCGTGTAGGGCTCCCGCGAGCTTGCAGAACTGTCGCAACGCGACATGGCAGGGACTCGAATAATGTCTGAAGTAGTGCTGGAGGGAGCTGGCACTGTGGATCCTGCAGGGCTGTCCATAAATGCGTATGAGACCGAGGGGGTGGAGATATCTTCTGAAGAGCACGTTGCAAGGCAACCCAAACAAGTTCAATAATGTTCATGTCTGGGGAGTTTGGTGGCCAGCGGAAGTGTTTCAACTCAAAAGGGTGTTCTTGGAGCCACTCTGTAGTAATTCTGGACATATGGGGTGTCGCATTGTCCTGCTGGAATTGCCCAAGTCCGTTGGAAATAGCTCTGAGCACTATGGGACTTAACATCTGAGGTCATCATTCCCCTAGAACTTAGAACTACTTAAACCTAACTAACCTAAGGATATCACACACACCCATGCCCGAGGCAGGATTCGAACCTGCGACCGTAGCAGTCGCGCGGTTCTGGACTGAAGCGCCTAGAACCGCACGGCCACCGCGGCCGGCAAGTCCGTTGCAATGCACAATGGACATGAATGGATGCAGGTGATCAGACAAGATGCTTAAGTAAGTGTCACGTGTCAGAGTGGTATCTAGACGTATCAGGGGTCCCATATCACTCCACATGCACACGCACCACACCATTACAGAGTCTTCACCAGCCTGAATAGTCCCCTGCTGACATGAAGGGTCCAGGGATCATGAGGTTGTCTCCATACCCGTACACGTCCATCACCTCGATACAATTTGGAACGAGACTTGTCCGACCAGGTAACATGTTTCCAGTCATCAACAGTCCCGACGAGGCGTAAAACTTTGTGTCGTGCAGTCATAAAGGATACGGGAGTGGGCCTTCGGCTCAGAAAGCCGATATCCATGATGTTTCGTTGAAGGGTTCGCACTCTGAGACTTGCTGATGACCCAGCATTGAAATCTGCAACAATTTATGGAAGGGTTGCACTTCCGTCATGTTGAACGATTCTCTTCAGTCGTCGTTGGTCCCGTTCTTGCAGCATCCTTTTCCGGCCACAGCGATGTCGGAGATGTGATGCTTTACCGGAGTCCTGGTATTCACGCTACAGAAAAAAATTCGTGAAATGGTCGTATGGGAAAATCCCCACTTCAACGCTACGTCGGAGATGCTGTGTCCCATCGCTCGTGCGCCGACTATAACACCACGTTCAAACTCACTTAAATCTTGATAACCTGCAATTGCAGCAGCAGTAACCGATCTAACAACTGCGCCAGACACTTGTTGCCTTATGTAGGCGTTGCCGACGGCAGCGCCGTATTCTGCCTCTTTACATATCTGTGTATCTGAATACTCATGGGTATACCAGTTTCTTTGGCGCTTCAGTGTATTAGGATCAATCAAAAGGAAATGAGATGGAGTCTGTAAAATAAAAGCCGCTGAAGGGTTCGTAATGCCATTGCCGATGGAAGTATGTTTGGTGCCTAAAAGAGCGTTGAAGCCACAGACTAGTCGCTAGAAGGATATGGACGCACGTTCAAGTGACGACAGAGCGAGCAGGTGCACGCGTAGACCTTCCGCTGTTCTCAGTAGCGCTGAATACAGAGCAATGAAGGCTTCAAAAGAAGAGCAATGGGGCATAGTACATTTCCTTACAGCGGAAGGAGTTCGGGGAACTTAAATTCATCAAAGAATGGGATAAGTGTATGAAGAGCACTGCATCTCTGTTGCAAGGGTCAAGGCGTGGCACAAGCCCTTACATAACCTGATTTACACATTTTTTGGAGCTCTGAAGAAATGTATTCGTGGCCGTCGACTTTCTTCGTACAAAGAGATGCAAGCCTGGGCACAATCGCGGTTCCACAGCAAACTGCAAACTTTTTCCATGAAGGCATAGACCGTCTTGTCTCACAGCGCATCACTGTGGGCGGGCTCACATGTTGCCAAGGTTGCTGTAGTTTCGCTAGGAAGCCCTTATACATTTCCAGACAGTCCCGATGTCTCTCCATGTGGTTTCCATATTCTTGGAGCCCTTAAGAAAGACACTCGTAGCCGTCGATTTGCTTCGGATGAAGTGCTGCGCTCCGGGGTGTAATCGTGCTTCCGTAAGCAACTGCAACGTTTTTCCTTGAAGGCATCGACTGTCCTGTTTCACAATGGCATGAATGTATTAACAATCACGGCGATTATTTTTAAAGTAGTAAACAGTTCACTTACGTTTTCAACTGAATCGTTTTTATTTGGCTGTCCTTTATACAGGGTGTGTCAGGAGGAAAGTTACATGCTTTGAGGGAAGTAGTAATGGTGTTGCAGAACAAAAATCTTCAAATGAACATATACCCTTTTCTAAGTCGTGCCCGACATGCAGCAGTTTGACAATCACGGGCGTCAGTCGCATGTTCTTCTTTACCAGCACTCATATGCGGATTCAACGAAATTGACATTTGGCTACGTAGTGTTGTCTTTACTGGCCGTACATTATTTTTCTGAAACAACGCATTTTTTTCTCAAATATATTGCCAGCTGCTTCCAGCAGCAGGGTTCTGATATATCTCCACGGGAATTTGGGCTCCTGTTACTCCAGTTACGGAGGCACCTACGGAAACAATAGCCAAAACAATCCTTACTAAGTGGAACTTCTCGCTCGCGTTTTACATGCCTTTGCTTAAGTGCAGGACCGCACGAATGAGCTCAAATCAGCAATACAGTAGCTGTTTACAAGAGCTGCAAAATGCATTGCAGTTGATGGTCGACTTTTTGAAGATCTTTTGTGAGGAAATGTGCACAATTAAACAAAACATTAGATCACAATTTCTCATTTACTATCACCTGCATCTGTCCTGTTCCGCATCACTTTCAATAGTTTCCTTGGAAACTGTTAAGAACAGGACATATGCTCATATGACGTTGATTTCCACAGTCACTAATACTATCATCCCTCAAAGGATGCCTGTTTCCTCCTGACTCACCCTTTTGACACTCCACTCCTTTTCACATTCGTCAGACATCAGCAAAAACACCCTGTGACTGCGTTAGCGTCACTAGAATAAATTACTGGGGTTAGGAGTGACCCTAATGCTATGATGGAGCACATCGTTGTTTAGCTGTAGAAAATTTGTTTAATTTCTGTATTGCTGTCAAAGAAGCACATAGGTTTACATAGATTGTGACATGACAATTTCAGGACAGTTATCAAGATAACGCATTACGTCCTGATTAGCAGAAATAACACTGAACACAACAATATCAAATTTAAATAGAAGGTTCTCTATAAGATTTTTCATACATCTAGACAGTGAAGCACTGTCTCAGTTGGCCAATCCGAGATACAACAGAACGATACACGTTAAGCCATTGAACCACCTGAGTTTGCGACTGTCCTGCCTCGATTCTTCCTATGGCCCTCCATCAGAGTGTGTCTAGTAGGCGTCTTCCCGTGTCATACTGCCCCATCTGTGACTGTGTACACAGCGATTGTGGATGTGGGACTACCCAACAACCACAACTCCGTTTGATAGGTGCCCGGACGTCATCGTTGGCGGGATTTTCCGTTGACCAAAATGTCATCATCCGTGCAGAAAATGATTGTACCGACATTTGTTGACAGTCTGTATGATTATAGCGTGAATTATGCACAGGAAGGGAGAATAGCGGTTTGTTACTTTAATTTTGTATTAATAGACAAAAGCCTGCGAGGTTGCGCCAGGTTAGGAAACATCTGGGGAAAAAGGGAAACGACCAGTTCTATGGTGAAGCAGTCGAGAGCCATTTGACCACACAGCAAGTGAGCACCAGAACTACCTTTACCAGCCGTAGGTACACTAGTATGTAGTGCCGGCGAGCTAACAAACCCCTCACTGCCGCCGTACCAGATCATTCTGCAATATCTTCTTGGAAGGACCAGCTGCTACTGACCCGCCCGCAACCGCATCTTTGCTATAGGCACTCACAGGCCACGCTGCAGTGAAGTTTAACTGTAAGTTAGGGCGGGAACAATTTAATAATGACGCTCGCATTCGATCGCCGTTTCGGTCGTTTGGCAATCGCGAGTACTTCGCGATACAACGAGAGAGCAGCATCGCCAGCCATGCGGTAAAGTTCATCGAAGGCTGCCAGCCCCCTCCCCGCCCCCAATTTGTTAGCTAAACCTAGTTCTCATGGTTCAGCATTCTCTCTCTCCGATGTGTTATCTGTTAAGGTTGTGTAGTTCTGGTTCAAGGCTCATTCCATATACACTCTGACGGAAACAAATCGCAGCACCAAGAAGGAGTCGTGCGACGTAAATGAAAGTTACTAGGCGTGTTTGTACATCTGTAAGATGATGTCTGTTCACATTTCACACCAGTCGCACAAGAGTGGCCACTATGAGGATGCAAGTCAGGTTTGCTTTAAATACACGCTGTAACGTTCGTGAGCGTTAGTTACCTTTGGGACTGGACATGGTGAGTTGGTTTGTCAAGAATGCCTCTAAGGTGACAAAGGCGCCATTATCAGCATCCCACTGAGTTTGAACGAGGTCGTGTAATAGGGCTACGAGGTGATGAATGTTCCTTCTGCGATACTGCAGAAAGACTTGGCAGGAATGTACATGATTGATGGCAGCGGTGCTAATGAGAATGTACGGTCGCAGTGACACAAGGAACTGCTACGAACCTGTTACTTTACTTCAGGAACATCTCCGCGCCAGACAACCTGTAGCGTGCATTCCGCTGATCCCAAAGCACCGCTATTTGCAGATTCAATGGTGTCAAGCTCATCTCAGGGCACGGTGGAGGTCTGTTTTGTTTTCTGATGACAGCTGGTTCTGCCTCAGTGCCAATGACGGCCGTGTGTTGGCTAAGAGGAGGCTAGTTAAGGGCCTGCAACCAACTTTTCTGTGTGCTAGACGCACTGTAAAATGGCTCTGAGCACTATGGGACTTAACATCTGAGGTCATCAGTCCCCTAGACTTAGAACTACTTAAACCTAACTAACCTAACGACATCTGTAACGTATTACTATGTTTACGACGTTTCTCATCGAGCCATATACGTTATCTCGCATTTCTAGGTGCTTCTCTCACACAAATAACGATAAAAATTCAGAAAATCAGGGCCGCCACCAGCCCAAGCCCTTCCTAACCATTTAGAAAAAACGGAGCTGGAAAATTATTAGTTTAATTACTTTAATAATTTAATTACAAGTACGCAAATTTCTTTAAGCAGCCAGATAAATAGCACTCCATGTCGTGCATGAAGCAACTTGATTAATTCAGGACTGGAAATCAGAGTAAGGGGGTAAGATCGACACCGTAGAATTTATCTTTCACGTAAATTATTTATTGCAACTAAATATTTCGTTGCACATCCCAACTACACATAACTGGTGCCTGACTCGAAATATTTAAGTAAGAATTACGTGAGAATGAAACAGAACACAATGTAACTACAGCAAGAAGAAACACAGAAGACGAGGGTGGGAGACAATTATACTATCATATCCTTTGCATTAATACCATAAAAATATCTTGAGTGAGATTTGCATTACGAGTCTACGCATGCTCTATTCTGGACAGAGGTTTAACCAATACACAAGGCTGCTTGCAAACGGCCGAACTAGAGCACGTGGTGCATTCTGACTCAAACTGTTGTGCTGCTTTGTAGAAAGCGCACGAAAGAACAGATATTCTTGCAGAAATTGTAGCTCATTAAACAAGCAAACTGTTCAAATAAAGCCTATTGCGGTGCCGTGGTGAACCAGAAGGGTCATTGATTACCAAACACGTGGCACAAAATCGACACACAAAGACAAGAGCAATTTCCACAAAATATAAGATTAAAAATCATTAAAAAAAAGTAACTCGCTTCACACGCTTCAGATAAGCTAAAGTTCTTAAGTATTTCACCAGTTAAACATAACGAAGTCCTAACTCAACCTGATTCCTATCACCTGAAACCCCCCTTAAGAGCTACGATCCGTACTCACCAAGCGTTCACCGAAGAGTGACCCTTTCTCTTTAGAGATTACCTAACTCCCCGTGCAGCGGAAGCTACCAGAGGGGTAGCCCTCTGTCACCAACCTCACACACAAAAACAGCATTCGACACAGCCTTCGACTAAGATGGTAAACCTCTCTGTTCAGGTATTGGAAACCTAAGTTGGTCATTCTGTGCCCTCCTTTGAACGAGGAGCAACATCGTCTGCTCCCAGCAGACGATGACCAATTCAGCGATTCCCACAAAACAAAACCGAAACCCACATTAAAACACACATATAATAATCAATAGGCCTTATTTGAGTGCTCAGTCTTTCTGGAAGAGTTCATGAATTGAGCTAAAATCAGGTAGTAAAATGAATAGGTTGCACCGAATTCGACAAGCGTCTTATGAAACGACTTCACAGAGACGTTTCACATCACACACATCCATGTTCGAGGCAGGATTAGAACATGCGACCGTAGAAGCAGCGAGGTTCCGGATGAAGCGCCTAGAACCGCTCGGCCACAGCGGCCGACCAGACACACTGGACCTACAAGCGAAGTTGTGGTCTGGGATGCGATTTTGGGTGACAACAGGAACAGTCTCGTGGTTATCCCACGCCCCCCTGGCTGCAAAATTGTACCTCAGTCTGGTGATTCGACCTGTTTTGCTGCCATTCATGAGCACTATTTTGTTTTCCAACAGGATAACGCTCACCCAGATACTGCTGTTGTAACTGAACATGCTCTACAGTGTGTCGACATGTTGCCTTGGCCTGCTCCATCACCAGGTTTGTCTCCAATCGAGCACATGTTGGACATAATCGGACGACAACTCCAGCGTCATCCACAAACTGCATTAACCGCCCCCGTACTGACCGACCAAGTGCAACAGGTGGAGAGCTCCATCCCACAAACTGACATCCGTCACCTGTACAACACAAAGCATGCACATTTGCATGTTTGCATTCGTCATTCAGGAGGTTACACCAGTTGCAATAGCTTATCTCGCACTTACATTAACCTGCCGTCTTAGATACGTTACCTAGATAAATACATTCCTGAAATTTCATTACTCCACATCATTTTCGATGTTCTGGGTTTTTTCTGTCAGTGCGAGTTCGTGAAAGTTTTTATGTCAGTGTATGCTGCCCTCAGTTAAGAGTACTTCATTCTCTTCTGATTTCAGAATTCATCTCTTTGTTATATTTTCTAAATATTTTCGTTTTTAGTGTTGCGATTTCTACCATCTTCCCTGAGTAACCACACAAATCAGTGACTCCCTTCAAGTAGGGACATAGTCCATGCTTTCCCAAGGTCTGTTACTGGGTAGAATTTTAATCTGCGGTCCGACAGCCTATAAATATTTATCTCGCCATTTATGCCGCCATGGACAGGAGCACTGTGTCAGTCAGTTTATGTGAGTGGCGCTACTTCCATTTCATTATTCTGTGTCGTTACGATCATTCTTCCTTTCAATTTTCCACTCTAGTGAAGCAGATGCAGCGCGTGAACAACGTACTCATTTCGACCCGTGGTGAGCAGGAATTTTCGCCACCAGCCTCTGGACGGTGAGGCGGAAATATGTCAAGATTTACGGATCAAGTAAACGGGCTATGGGCCAACGCTACAGATGTCTCTGTAGCGCGCTGTAGAGTGAGAAGCGTGGTTAAGAGTTGAAGGATTCATCAACATTGAGAACGTTAAAAGATGAAGAAATACCTCATTTGGATAACGTTGACGAAGAAAATCTTAAAAGAATCATCCTGAAGTTCACCTTATTTAAGGAAAAAAGGTTATCATTTAACATACATTTGACGTCAAGGTCATTAGCGAAGGAGAGCAAGCTCAGTATGTTAGGGTTAGGAAGCAAATCAGCCGCGTCCTTTCCAAGTGTACCAGTCCTACATTTGACTTAAGTGGTTTAGAAAAACCACACAAAAATCTAAGTCTATATCGTCTAGCGGGAACTGTACCCAACTCTTCACCAAACGATTCAAGTTTGTTAGCAACTATGCCCTGACGTCATGTCAAAGTATTGAAAGTAGATCAGGTTTTAAATCCCCGTCGACAGCGGGAATCTCGTTTGATAACAGCATGCTGAAGATATGTTTGTTACACAGACCTTGTCTGCGATGCTTTGGGTTGTAGTATACATGTCACTGGAACGATTTAAATGCTTAATATAAAACAGATAAGGGGATAAATTTGGTTTTTAAAAGAGTGGATTGCGATGGTATTAGTTGGGAGTAGTATTAAGGGGTATGGAAATGGAAATGAGCGTTTGGCGTCATTGGCCGGGAGGCCCCTTACGGGGCAGGTCCGGCCGCCTTGGTGCAGGTCTTATTACATTCGACGCCACATTGAGCGACCTGCGCGCCGGATGGGGATGAAATGATGATGAAGACAACACAACACCCAGTCCCTGAGCGGAGAAAATCCCCGCCCCAGCCGGGAATCGAACCCGGGCGCCTTAGGACGGCAGTCCGTCACGCTGACCATTTTTTCTTTTTTTTAATCTCATTTTTGTTCGGTTTTGTTCGTTGCATCTGCTCGGGGAACCACTCAGCTTTCGGGGCGGACATTAAGGTGTATGAAATTCTGTTACCGATTTGTGCTGGCGCATATAGATACCATCACATGTCGGATCCAGAGGAATGAGATCGGCTTTATAATATTCCAGCACAAATGCTAATAACCTGTACTTCCACCTCTGTGGCGTGCTGCACAATGAATACACTCAACACTCTGCATGCAGCAGGCGCAACGAGATCAGTGTGAATTAATAAAACACCACTCAATGCTAATCCAGAGTAAACGAAAGCTAAGTCAAGATAAAATGTATTTAATGATATTGCAGTGCCTGTGTTGTTGAGAAGAACGACGCTTTGCAGTTCTGAAGCAACGACTACACACCGACCAGCGCAGCGCTGCGAAACGTCATCAAGAAGATGCTGACTCGCGTGCCAATGGAAAGAGCGGGCAGCGCCACGCCTCCAGGAAGAGTTCAGCGCCTCTTCTCAACGCAGACTTAACCAGACACCCATTGCTTGTCGGCCCCAGTTCGGTCGCAGACTTCGAGAGGATCCGTACTGAGTAATAGCAAGACGATACTTAGCTTGTGTTCTGAGAGTAGTAATAGAATGGCTAACGTAATTGCATGTAGGAGGCACAAGAAGTACATCAAACCACTTCATAACGAGGAGTTAAGTTACGTTTCTTCCCTTTTTAGAAATAAAGTACTCTTTTAATTTGAAAGTGTTATGTACAGATCATTTTGAATTCCTGCCATCGCAACTTCTCTCCTTCCTTGTTTGTGTCGGTGCTTACCCCCACAGTTGCCGACACAACAGGTGCAGCGTTCCTTTGGACACGCATGTACACCGATCGGCCAACACATGACCATTGCCCACCGCGAGTTGGATGTGCCTGATGGCGTTGAGGGCACGTGACGTAGTAAAAAAAGTATGTAAGTGGAGTAAAAACGGACGGGGGATCATCCTAGCGAAGGTGTGAGCTCCAGACGGGGAAATCCATTGAGATAAGCGACTTTGACAAAGGGCAGATTGTTACTACGCAGAGCCTGTGAAAGAGTATCTCGAAGCCGGCGAAGCTGGTCGAATGTTCCCAGTGCAGTATTAAAACGAATCAGCCAATCGCTGTGTAGTATGTTAGTACTCATTGAAATGAAACAGCCAATCGCAATGTAGCTCCAGAACAGACAACTTGGCTGTGTTCAAAAGTATCCAAACGATCTAAATTTTTTGTTCCGCCATGTTAAACAAAACACTCTCTCTCTTTCTCTCTCTCTCTACATCTACATCTACATTTATACTCCGCAAGCAACTCAACGGTGTGTGGCGGAGGGCACTCTACGTGCCACTGTCATTACCACCCTTTCCTGTTCCAGTCGCGTATGGTTCGCGGGAAGAACGACTGCCGGAAAGCCTCCGTGCGCGCTCGAATCTCTCTAATTTTACATTCGTGATCTCCTCGGGAGGTATAAGTAGGAGGAAGCAATATATTCGATACCTCATCCAGAAACGCACCCTCTCGAAACATGGACAGCAAGCTACACCGCGATGCAGAGGTCCAACGAGTGTTTTGTAAGCCACCTCCTTTGTTGATGGACTACATTTTCTAAGGACTCTCCCAATGAATCTCAACCTGGCACCCACCTTACCAACAATTAATTTTATACGACCATTCCACTTCAAATCGTTCCGTACGCATACTCCCAGATATTTTACAGAAGTAACTGCTACCAGTGTTTGTTCCGCTATCATATAATCATACAATAAAGAATCCTTCTTTCTATGTATTCGCAATACATTACATTTGTCTATGTTGAGGGTCAGTTGCCACTCCCAGCACCAAGTGCCTATCCGCTGCAGATCTTCCTGCATTTCGCTGCAATTTTCTAATGCTGCAACTTCTCTGTATACTACAGCATCATCCGCGAAAAGCCGCACGGAACTTCCGACACTATCTACTAGGTCATTTATATATATTGTGAAAAGCAATGGTCCCATAACACTCCCCTGTGGCACGCCAGAGGTTACTTTAACGTCTGTAGACGTCTCTCCATTGAGAACAACATGCTAACTTCTGTTTGCTAAAAACTCTTCAATCCAGCCACACAGCTGATCTGATATTCCGTAGGCTCTTACTTTGTTTATCAGGGGGCAGTGCGGAACTGTATCGAACGCCTTCCGGAAGGCAAGGAAAATGGCATCTACCAGGGAGCCTGTATCTAATATTTTCTGGGTCTCATGAACAAATAAAGAGAGTTGGGTCTCACACGATCGCTGTTTCCGGAATCCATGTTGATTCCTACGGAGCAGATTCTGCGTTTCCAGGAATGACATGATACGCGAGCAAAAAACATGTTCTAAAATTCTACAACAGATCGATGCCAGAGATATAGGCCTATAGTATTGCGCATCTGCTCATCGACCCTTCATGAAAACTGGAACTACCTGTGCTCTTTTCCAATAATTTGGAACCTTCCGTTCTTCTAGAGACTTGCGGTACACGGGGCAAGCCCTTTCGCGTAGTCTGTGTAGAATCGAATTGGTATCCCGTCAGATCCAGTGGACTTTCCTCTGTTGAGTGATTTCAGTTGCTTTTCTATTACTTGAACACTTATTTCGATGTCAGCCATTTTTTCGTTCGTGCGAGGATTTAGAGAAGGAACTGCAGTGCGGTCTTCCTCTGTGAAACAGCTTTGGAAAAAGGTGTTTAGTATTTCAGTTTTACTCGCGTCATCCTCTGTTTCAATGCCATCATCATCCCAGAGTGTCTGGATGTGCTGTTTCGAGCCACTTACTGATTTAACGTAAGACCAGAACTTCCTAGGATTTTTTGTCTAATCGGTAAATAGAATTTTACTTTCGAATTCACTGAACGCTTCACGCATAGCCCTCCTTACGCTAACTTTGACATCGTTTAGCTTCTGTTTGTCTGAGAGATTTTGGTTGCGTTTAAACTTGAAGTGAAGCTCTCTTTGCTTTCGCAGTAGTTTCCTAATTTTGTTGTTGAACCACGGTGGGTTTATCCCGTCCCTCACAGTTTTACTCGGCACGTACCTGTCTATAACGCATTTCACGATTGCCTTGAACTTTTTCCATAAACACTCAACATTGTCAGTGTCGGAACAGAAATTTTCGTTTTGATCTGTTAGCTAGTCTCAAATCTGCCTCCTGCTACTCTTGCTAAACAGATAAACCTTCCTCCCTTTTTTTTATATTCCTATTAACTTCCATATTCAGGGATGCTGCAACGGCCTTATGATCACTGATTCCCTGTTCTGCACTTACAGAGTCGAAAAGTTCGGGTCTGTTTGTTATCAGTAGGTCCAAGATGTTATCTCCACGAGTCGGTTCTAAGTTTAATTGCTCGAGGTAATTTTCGGATAGTGCACTCAGTATAATGTCATTCGATGCTCTGTCCCTACCACCCGTCCTAAGCATCTGAGTGTCCCAGTCTGTATCTGGTAAATTGAAATCTCCACCTAAGACTATAACATGCTGAGGAAATTTATGTGAAATGTATTCCAGATTTTCTCTCAGTTGTTCTGCCACTAATGCTGCTGAATCGGAAAGTCGGTAAAAGGAGCCAATTATTAACCTAGCTCGGTTGTTGAGTATAACCTCCACCCATAATAATTCACAGGAACAATCCACTTATATTTCATTACAGGATAAACTACTACTAACAGCGACAAACACGCCACCACCGGTTCCATGCAATCTATCCTTTCTAAACACCGTCTGTGCCTTTGTAAAAATTTCGGCAGAATTTATCTCTGGCTTCAGCCAGCTTTCCGTACCTATAACGATTTCAGCTTCGGTGCTTTCTATCAGCGCTTGAAGTTCTGATACTTTACCAACGCAGCGCAGCTTCGACAGTTTACAATTACAATACCGACTGCTGCTTGGTTCCCGCAAGTCCTGACTTTGCCCCACACCCTTTGAGGCTGTTGCTCTCTCTGTACTTGTCCGAGGCCACTCTCTCTCTCTCTCTCTCTCTCTCTCATACACACACACACACACACACACACACACACACACACGATGTTTATGGCATGAACTCTTTACAGCCTTAGCAGCACAGCACTAGAAAATGATCAAAGTTGTTCGATTTCTGTATCATACATGGTTTAAGGCCGAACAAAGTCACAGATTAAACATATTCCACATCTAAATTGTTCTGTGATGTTTCCCAAGTGTCACAATGTTAATTCAATGCCTAAAAAGTCTGCAAAAATACGTCAGCTTATACAAAAGAAATACTGAGTTTTCGTCTAGTGTCACAATGATATTTTCCACACAAACACAAAATCCTTAAATTGGTACCCTAAAAATGATTGTGAACTCTCCAATTAAATGCCTGAATGTTATATCCATCTGAAACTATGTTGGCTAAAACATAACGTGCTAAACAGACTGTTAAATTTCATGTTTAGGCCTAAATGAGGTGATGTACCAAAACTAACCTGCCCAAGCTTATAACTTAAGATAACGCACGTCCGCTAAAACGCTGTGCTAAGCAGGCAACCACACAAACAAATAGGCAATCTGAATTACTACTAGACGCTAGAAGATTGTAGTTAATTCGATTTTTTGGCCTGGTCATGGTTTAAGGCATAATCGAGTCTCAGATTAAATATTTCCACATCTAAATTGTTCAGTGGTGCTTCAGATGTTATAATTGTCCTGCAATGACCAAAATACGCAAAGGAAGTTGTCATTTCAATCTGATGTTCCTTATGTTGATGTGGTTAATGTAAAGAACCGTGATCATCTGATGTTTTTACAAGTTTTTCAGTAAAGTTTCACTTTACCTAGCAACAGTTTAAGAGGGAAAGAAGATGTTACATCATTTTCTACGCTAGAGAAATGTAACCGACGATATTGATTGACTAATATTGTTTTCTATTTGCATTTGAACCACATCTACTAAGGTTATGCACAAAACAAACTTTCAAGGAATGCTGCAATGTTTACTGACAGAGCTATAGTGCAAAGGCGCTCTAAAGCGTTTACAAAGTGTATTTCCCATAATTAACAAATAAATAATACCAAAAGCTAATCAAAATATGTTGTATGTGTTATAAGATCACCTAAGAAAAAGACAAACTGACCAAACATCATTTGGGGAAGGAAGGAAGAAGGCTTTTTCATGAGATTTTCTTATCATGTATCATTTAAATGGCATATGTACGTAATACGCTAGGAGAACTTCTGTAATGTTTAGATTCTACACAGCACAGCCCTAAAGATGTGGTGGAACAAACCAGAAACAAGGCATGTCGCCGGCCGCGGTGGTTGTGCGGTTCTAGGCGCTGCAGTCCGGAACCGCGAGACTGCTACGGTCGCAGGTTCGAATCCTGCCTCGGGAATGGATGTGTGTGATCTCCTTAGGTTGGTTAGGTTTAAGTAGTTCTAAGTTCTAGGGGACTGATGACCTAAGATGTTAATTCCCATGGTGCTCAGAGCCATTTGAACCATTTGAACAAGGCATGTCCAAAAAGAGTGCTGGAACAAGACACAAAAAAAGTTATATTTCTCGAAAATACAAGCTTTGCCACTGAAATAAAACAAAATTATCTGTCATAATAAGTAATGATTATGCAGTCTGTGTATACACACACACACACACACACACACACACACACACACAGGTTTCTTATCATAACACACAATTTTTTAACAGATCTCTGATCACAAACGAAACTTCAAACATTACATAAAAATAAAAATTGTATTATTTGTCAAAAATGTAAGATTTAGAGCACATGACACACCTGGCGCTAGAGGCACACGTTAATGACTCTATAGTGTTTTTAAAAGATACACACAGCTAAACATTCAGGCACTGCTGATAAAACCCTTAAGTTAAGCAACAACTGTTGATGACCAACATTCGATTGATATAACTGCAGTTGGCAAGCGGAATGTGCCTTCATGTGAAATATTTCCACATCTAAATTGTCTGTATTACTTATTGAAATGTGGTTTACTAATTTACACTACTGCACGAAATAATAGATGAGTATACTTAAAAGTTTATAGATGAGCGTACTTCTGTCTTTGCACTACACATGAATACCATGCGTTAAATTTATCGAAATAAATGACAATTGATTCTACAACATTGCAAAACACACATGAACACTACTACTGGTCTAACTTACACCTTGAAGTTCACTTGTCGATGAGAATCACCAAAGTAGACAATGTTATTTCCACATCTAAATTACTCAAAAACTCCTCTAAAATCGTTATCAAAGTCAGGCGAACATTACAGTAGGCTCATTAAAGAGTAATAATTTCGTCTTGCAGCTAAAAATTTGTTGTGTTTCTCTGTCACACAGTAGAAACTATGTGATACTTCGATGAAACTGCGTACTGAAGAGCAGTAACACATATTCCTATAGGTAAGAAAGGAGGATTACTATGTCTTCAAAGTCATCCAAACATTATGGTGAATCAATACTAAGATATTAACAGTATTTTGCAGTACAAAAAAGCTCGCCACTGTCTGTTGACGATGCCAATCATTACTGTAACCCTCATGCCACCGTATTAACTTTTTCTTGCAATGCAAGATGTTTGTCATCATCTGCTGCTAATGCATACATGTGCTGTCAGATACTGGAGACTTCATGACACTTCGATGAAACAGTACGCCAAACAGTAGCAATGCTCATTAATATAGGTAAGAAATGAGGATTCTTGTGCTTTCAAAGTCACCCAAACATTGTAGCAGCTCCATGCTAAGGTATTAATTTTATCTTGCAGTACAAAAAATTCATCAACTTACGCTGATACACTCCTGGAAATTGAAATAAGAACACCGTGAATTCATTGTCCCAGGAAGGGGAAACTTTATTGACACATTCCTGGGGTCAGATACATCACATGATCACACTGACAGAACCACAGGCACATAGACACAGGCAACAGAGCATGCACAATGTCGGCACTAGTACAGTGTATATCCACCCTTCGCAGCAATGCAGGCTGCTATTCTCCCATGGAGACGATCGTAGAGATGCTGGATGTAGTCCTGTGGAACGGCTTGCCATGCCATTTCCACCTGGCGCCTCAGTTGGACCAGCGTTAGTGCTGGACGTGCAGACCGCGTGAGACGACGCTACATCCAGTCCCAAACATGCTCAATGGGTGACAGATCCGGAGATCTTGCTGGCCAGGGTAGTTGACTTACACCTTCTAGAGCACGTTGGGTGGCACGGGATACATGCGGACGTGCATTATCCTGTTGTAACAGCAAGTTCCCTTGGAATGGTAGAACGATGGGTTCGATGACGGTTTGGATGTACCGTGCACTATTCAGTGTCCCCTCGACGATCACCAGTGGTGTACGGCCAGTGTAGGAGATCGCTCCCCACACCATGATGCCGGGTGTTGGCCCTGTGTGCCTCGGTCGTATGCAGTCCTGATTGTGGCGCTCACCTGCACGGCGCCAAACACGCATACGACCATCATTGGCACCAAGGCAGAAGCGACTCTCATCGCTGAAGACGACACGTCTCCATTCGTCCCTCCATTCACGCCTGTCGCGACACCACTGGAGGCGGGCTGCCCGATGTTGGGGCGTGAGCGGAAGACGGCCTAACGGTGTGCCGGACCGTAGCCCAGCTTCATGGAGACGGTTGCGAATGGTCCTCGCCGATACCCCAGGAGCAACAGTGTCCCTAATTTGCTGGGAAGTGGCGGTGCGGTCCCCTACGGCACTGCGTAGGATCCTACGGTCTTGGCGTGCATCAGTGCGTCGTTGCGGTCCGGTCCCAGGTCGACGGGCACGTGCACCTTCCGCCGACCACTAGCGACAACATCGATGTACTGTGGAGACCTCACGCCCCACGTGTTGAGCAATTCGGCGGTACGTCCACCCGGCCTCCCGCATGCCCACTATACTCCCTCGCTCAAAGTCCGTCAACTGCACATACGGTTCACGTCCACGCTGTCGCGGCATGCTACCAGTGTTAAAGTCTGCGATGGAGCTCCGTATGCCACGGCAAACTGGCTGACACTGACGGCGGCGGTGCACAAATGCTGCGCAGCTAGCGCCATTCGACGGCCAACACCGCGGTTCCTGGTGTGTCCGCTGTGCTGTGTGTGTGATCATTGCTTGTACAGCCCTCTCGCAGTGTCCGGACCAAGTATGGTGGGTCTGACACACCGGTGTCAATGTGTTCTTTTTTCCATTTCCAGGAGTGTAATTATAAACAGACAAGGTGTTGGTAGCTGACAGAAACAAATAGCCATTCAGAAAAGAAATTGTATTCTAAAACCAGAAGCAGGCAGTGTATGTGCAGTGGCTCAAAATGGTTCAAATGGCTCTGAGCACTATGGGATTTAACATCTGAGGTCATCAGTCCCCTAGAACTTAGAACTAGTTAAACCTAACTAACCTAAGGACATCACACACATCCATGCCCGAGGCAGGATTCGAACCTGCGACCGTAGCGGTCGCGCGGTTCCAGACTGAAGCGCCTAGAACCGCTCGGCCACACTGGCAGGCTATGTGTAGTGGGTATCAGCTACTGAGGTGTCAGCTACTGAATGTGTCAGCTGCTGGGGGTGGGGTTGGGGGGTGAGGGGATGGTGGTGGTGGTGTCAGCTACCGAGGTCGCACTCTGTGTTAGACAGAACTGTAGGAAATTGCCTCCATGTTACAGCAAAAAAAAAAAAAAAAAAAAAAAAAAATGGTTCAAATGGCTCTGAGCACTATGGTACTTAACATCTATGGTCATCAGTCCCCTATTACGTAGAACTACTTAAACCTAACTAAGCTATGGACATCACACAACACCCAGTCATCTTACAGCAAAACTGCAGCACGTTGGCTGCCATGTTACAGCAAATCTGTAACAAGTTGTCCTATGTTATAACGAAACTGTAATAACTACTGGATGCCATCGGCTGGATTTTAAGTAGTATTCTATGACCAGATGCTTACAGTTTGCATATGCAGTGGCAGTCAGTTATTGGGGGGATGTCAGCTATTGCGCGCTATCAGGTACTTTAGATGTCAGCTACTCTGGATGTCAACCATTGGACCTTGGTACTATCATTACCGTGTACGTGATTGTACCTCGACACAACGAAACATGACGTGCTTGGAGATTACGTCAATGCGTAGGCACAGATGTCTGCATGCCTAATCATGATATAGACTAAAAGAGTTGAGACTTGTTCCCGCTTGCTTCAAAAAGCAAAAGCGATTAGTCGAAAAGTTAAGACTTTCTATGGCAGCTATCTGTAGCTGACAGGTCAGAGTGGCTGACTGCCATACAGAGGACCTGGGTTCGATTCCCAGAACTGTCAGGAAAGATCTATGAAAACAAAATTGTTCAGCTGTTTGTTAATGTTAATGAATATGAAGGGTCTTATGCAGTACCGTACTCACAAAAAAGTTTTATCAAAGGGAAATGCGGTGTTTATAGTCCTGCATAAAACACTTTGTCTTATGCAGGACTGTTTCGGGCAAGTTGTCACAGATTTTGGGAAAGTTGTTACAGTTTTGTGTTACAGTCTGTGGGCAACATGTTTCATTTCAGGCCAAGCTGTAGCTGTTTTGGGGCTGCCTGTTACAGTTTTGTGGCAAGTTGTTACATTTTTGCTGTATTATGGGCCAACTGTTGGAACAAGTCGCAGATCGTCAGAACAAATCTTAACACACCCATAATTTTCGGAATTTGCTTGACCTGTGTGTAGTATCTGGGGCTACACATTTCTGGAAACCTACCAAGAGCTTGCTGAATCCTGGTCCTGCAGAACTGCTGCTCTATTCTCGTTCCAAAGATGGACCAACACACTATTAGGCAGATGGTCATAACATTTTGACCCGTCAGTGTAGAGGGTGAATTTAATTTTCCTAACATCGACAGCAAAATCCACGCACGCGTTGTTGCTGGAAAAGACAATCAGTATTGGAAAGTAATACGAGGGTTTGAATTTAAATAGTGGCAACTATTTATTCACAACCGATACAAAATCGATACACAACACTGGTGACTACTTTGAAGGACAGTAATTGCTGCAAATATGTAGCTCTTTTGTATCGGTTGTGAATAAATAGTTGCCACTATTTAAGTTCCAACCCTCGTATTAAGTACAATATCAAATAACTATCCGGAAAAATTAGGGGAATGATCCATGGGCGAGAGATATACATTAGTCCTCAAGTTATCCATATTTTTATCAGAAAGACAGTGATTAATAGCAATGATACTATTAAAACGATAACGAAGATAAATTATTTATCAGGAAATCTATCTGAATATTTGTTCTTGAAACTCATATAGCAGCCATTAACATTCTTAAAAGAAGACAAATATAGAGGAGTTGCGATCAAAGCTCAAGTATCTCTTAGCTCGATCTATAAGTGAAACTACAATTAGAGACCGGAATGAAGCATCTTTTCGACAATTCCAGCATCGCTGCCATTTTTCCAGATCATAATGTAACATTTTATTAAAATACGTATGAAGTATGGTAACAAGAGATGACAATGAGCTGCATTGGTTTGGTGGTATCGTTCAGAGAATTTTCTGATAACATACTGCTCAACCGTCGCTATAACAGAAAATGTAGGGAAACTAATGGAGAAAACTGAATGGAAAATCGTGCATACATAAGAAGGGCTATGTGCGAAGCTCTCAACTAATTTCAAAATCAGATCTTGGTGATGAGTTTTCAGAAAATGCTGTGAATTTCAGGTACTGTGTATAGCAAGTGAATGAATCCCAAGATTTCATCGAGCCTCCCGTAGATCAACATGATGTTGAAACTGAAAACGATAAACCGATAAACAGAGCATCCCTGTATTTCACAGTCCACTCATGCATGACGCTTCACCTACTGTACCAACAATGGACAGCTACTTAGTCACAAATAGATAATACTGAAATAAGTATTCCTGGTATTGTAAAGGCGCTGAAACTGTTTAAAGAGAATAAGGCACCAGGCCCTGGCGACAATTTTGTAGAATTTAGCAATGGGAATGCTGTGGTGGTAGCCCCCCTTACTACTCCCATTTATCGAGAATTTCTTGTGCATAGTCGAAAGCAAGACTTTATGCATCAATCAAGCTACTCACTCAGTAAAAAACTTGGTTTTCAAAGTTAAAACAGACTTGACGACACACCATAACTACAACTCATGTCATGTTGAGTCACAGCTGTTATCCTTCTCACCTACATAGGATTAAAATGGCTCTGAGCACTATGGGACTTAACATCTGACGTCATCATTCCCCTAGAACTTAGAACTACTTAAACCGAACTAACCTAAGGACATCACACACATCCATGCCCGAGGCAGGATTCGAACCTGCGACCGTAGCAGTCGCGCGGTTCCAGACTAAAGGGCCTAGAACTGCTCGGCCACACCGGCCGGACCTAGGATTAAAGTTCAGTCATCTAATTACTGTGAAGAACAACCAAATGAGACCGAAGACCTCAGTCACGTGTTGCTATGGTGCTCGTGGTATGAAAGGCAACGCCTTAACCTTCTCGTGGAATTGACTGGAACAAGAATTTCCCGACCTACCTTTTTAACGGAACTATTTCGGCATAGGTCCACGGCAAATTAGGTCAGCATTGCACGGATTTTGAAAGAAGCAAAAATCCAGATGCAACAGACAAAAATCAGAAGAAAATTCACACCAGAGGCATTTCCATGCCAAACAAGCTATCTCATGGATTGTTGCCCCGTCCATTAGAACCCAATTTGAGAAGTTGTGGCCCATGTATAGGTGTGAGCAATCAGTGGTAAACAATAGGGATGTCGTTGAGATACACACTTGATGTCGACCGATGAGCAGCTATCTGCCGCTGAAATACTCGGGGGACACACATCCATGCCCGTGGCAGGATTCGAACCTGCGACCGTAGCGGTCGCGCGGTTCCAGACTGAAGCGCCTAGAACCGCTTGGCCACACCGGCCGGCCGGAGACATCGTATGGATAAGATATTCCGTAACGATGTTTACGGTGGTCTGCCTACAGTGGCTGCAAAAATTATTCTTACCTGTTAGTGTGAAATTGGAAACAGTGAAATACACTAAAGTGCCAAAGAGACTGGTACAGGCATGAGTATTCGTATACAGAGTTATGTAAACAAGAAGAATACGGCGCTGCGGTTGGCAACGCTTGTAGGACCATTTCACGAGTGTACCGTGAATATCAGGAATTCGGTAAAACACCAAATCTCCGACATCGCTGTGGCAGGAAAAAATCCCGCAGGAACGGGACCAACGACGACTGTAGAGAATCGTTCAACGCGACAGAAGTGCAACCCTTCGGTAAATTGCTGCAGATTTTAATACTGGACCATCAACGAATGTCAGCGTGCGAGCCATTCAACGAAACATCGATACGGGCTTTCGGTGCCGAAGGTTCACCCGTGTACCCTTGATGACTGCACGACACAAAACTTTACGCCTCACCTGGGCCTGTCAACACCGACATTGGACTGTTGATGACGGGAAACATGTTGCCTGGTCTGACGAGTCTCGTTTCAAATTGTAAATATGCTGTAAAATGTCTCCGTCATCATCAAAAGGGTTCTAGAAACTCCAACTTGTTGTAGTATAGATGCATATGCAAAATTTTTCTGCACATAAAATCTGGTCTGAGGTGTAAAATTATATAGTTTTGTTTTATTTCAATTTCACGTAAGTAAAGCGAACATATTCCCGCTTTTTTATGCCGAGAGAGGGGTCAGTGGCAGTGGCAAAGAGACGGAAAAGTAATAAATACTGGAAGACAATAGGCGATGTCAGTGGTACAAGAAGAACGAAGGGGGCAATGATAGTGTTAGAGAAAGAGAGAGACACAGTGGCGTTGGAACATAGTTGTCAGTGATAGAACAGTGTGAGGAAAAAGCTGAAGGAGACAGGGCAGTGGGAAAGGAATAAAGAGAAGGAGAAAGTGGAAATGGGTGAGACCCAGTGATAATGAGAAGCAGAGTCAATGACAAAGAGGGCGGAAAAGAGAGACATCGTGACACTGAGAAGACACAGCAGCAGTGGGAAGGAATGAATGAGATAGTAGCAGGAAGAGAGAGCACGAGGAAGATAGTGGCATTGAGAAGAGACAGTATCAGAAGGACAGAACGAAGAAGACTGTCACTGTGAGATACAAAGCCATGTTGTTGTTGTGGTCTTCAGTCCTGAGACTGGTTTGATGCAGCTCTCCATGCTACTCTATCCTGTGCAAGCTTCTTCATATCCCAGTACCTACTGCAACCTACATCCTTCTGAATCTGCTTAGTGTATTCATCTCTTGGTCTCCCCCTACGATTTTTACCCTCAACGCTGCCCTCCAATACTAAATTGGTGATCCCTTGATGTTTCAGAACATGTCCTACCAACCCACCAACCCATACCTTCTTCTGGTCAAGTTGTGCCACAAAATTTCTCTTCTCCCCAATCCTATTCAATACTTCCTCATTAGTTATGTGATCTACCCATCTAATCTTCAGTATTCTTCTGTAGAACCACATTTCGAAAGCTTCTATTCTCTTCTTGTCCAAACTATTTACCGTCCATGTTTCACTTCCATACATGGCTACACTCCATACAAATACTTTCAGAAATGACTTCCTGACACTTAAATCTATACTCGATGTTAACAAATTTCTCTTCTTCAGAAACGCTTTCCTTGCCATTGCCAGTCTACATTTTATATCCTCTCTACTTCGACCATCATCAGTTATTTTGCTCCCCAAATAGCAAAACTCCTTTACTACTTTAAGTGTCTCATTTCCTAATCTAATACCCTCAACATCACCCGACTTAATTCGACTACATTCCATTAACCTCGTTTTGCTTTTGTTGATGTTCATCTTATATCCTAACTTCAAGACACCATCCATTCCGTTCAACTGCTCTTCCAAGTCCTTTGCTGCCTCTGACAGAATTACAATGTCATCGGCGAACCTCAACATTTTTATTTCTTCTCCATGGATTTTAATACCTACTCCGAATTTTTCTTTTGTTTCCTTCACTGCTTGCTCAATATACAGATTGAATAACATCGGGGAGACGCTACAGCCCTGTCTTACTCCCTTCCCAACTACTGCTTCCCTTTCTTGTCCCTCGACTCTTATAACTGCCATCTGGTTTCTGTACAAATTGTAAATAGCCTTTCGCTCCCTGTATTTTGCCCCTGCCACCTTTAGAATTTGAAAGAGAGTATTCCAGTCAACATTGTCAAAAGCTTTCTCTAAGTCTACAAATGCTAGAAACGTAGGTTTGCCTTTCCTTAATCTTTCTTCTAAGATAAGTCGTAAGGTCAGTATTGCCTCACGTGTTCCGGTATTTCTACGGAATTCAAACTGATCTTCCCCAAGGTCGGCTTCTACTAGTTTTTCCATTCGTCTGTAAAGAATTCGAGTTTGTATTTTGCAGCTGTGACTTATTAAACTGATAGTTCGGTAATTTTCACATCTGTCAACACCTGTTTTCTTTGGGATTGGAATTATTATATTCTTCTTGAAGTCTGAGGGTATTTCGCCTGTTTCATACATCTTGCTCACCAGATGGTAGAGTTTTGTCAGGACTGGCTCTCCCAAGGCCGTCAGTAGTTGCAATGGAATGTTGTCTACTCCGGGGGCCTTGTTTCGACTCAGGTCTTTCAGTGCTCTATCAAACTCTTCACGCAGTATCGTATCTCCCATTTCATCTTCATCTACATCCTCTTCCATTTCCATAATATTGTCCTCAAGTGCATCGCCCTTGTATAGACCCTCTATATACTCCTTCCACCTTTCTGCTTTCCCTTCTTTGCTTAGAACTGGGTTTCCATCTGAGCTCTTGATGTTCATAGAAGTGGTTCTCTTATCTCCAAAGGTGTCTTTAATTTTCCTGTAGGCAGTATCTATCTTACCCCTAGCGAGATAAGCCTCTACATCCTTACATTTGTCCTCTAGCCATCGCTGCTTAGCCATTTTGCACTTCCTGTCGACCTCATTTTTGAGACGTTTGTATTCCTTTTTGCCTGCTTCATTTACTGCATTTTTATATTTTCTCCTTTCATCAATTAAATTCAATATTTCTTCTGTTACCCAAGGATTTCTACTAGTCCTCGTCTTTTTACTTACTTGATCCTCTGTTGCCTTCACTACTTCATCCCTCAGAGCTACCCATTCTTCTTCTACTGTATTTCTTTCCCCCACTCCTGTCAATTGTTCCCTTATGCTCTCCCTGAAACTCTGTACAATCTCTGGTACTTTCAGTTTATCCAGGTCCCATCTCCTTAAATTCCCACCTTTTTGCAGTTTCTTCAGTTTTAATCTACAGGTCATAACCAATAGATTGTGGTCAGAGTCCACATCTGCCCCTGGAAATGTCTTACATTTTTAACCTGGGTCCTAAATCTCTGTCTTACCATTATATAATCCATCTGATACCTTTTAGTATCTCCAGGATTCTTCCATGTATACAACTTTCTATCATGATTCTTAAACCAAGTGTTAGCTATGATTAAGTTGTGCTCTGTGCAAAATTCTACCAGGCGGCTTCCTCTTTCATTTCTTAGCCCCAATCCATATTCACCTACTACGTTTCCTTCTCTCCCTTTTCCTACACTCGAATTCCAGTCACCCGTGACTATTAAATTTTCGTCTCCCTTCACTATCTGAATAATTTCTTTTATTTCATCATACATTTCTTCAATTTCTTCGTCATCTGCAGAGCTAGTTGGCATATAAACTTGTACTACTGTAGTAGGCATGGGCTTCGTGTCTATCTCGGCCACAATAATGCGTTCACTATGCTGTTTGTAGTAGCTTACCCGCATTCCTATTTTCCTATTCATTATTAAACCTACTCCTGAATTACCCCTATTTGACTTTGTGTTTATAACCCTGTAATCACCTGACCAGAAGTCTTGTTCCTCCTGCCACCGAACTTCACTAATTCCCACTATATCTAACTTTAACTTATCCATTTCCCTTTTTAAATTTTCTAACCTACCTGCCCGATTAAGGGATCTGACATTCCACGCTCCGATCCGTAGAACGCCAGTTTTCTTTCTCCTGATAACGACATCCTCTTGAGTAGTCCCCGCCCGGAGATCCGAATGGGGGACTATTTTACCTCCGGAATATTTTACCCAAGAGGACGCCATCATCATTTAATCATACAGTAAAATCTGCATGCCCTCGGGAAAAATTACGGCCGTAGTTTCCCCTTGCTTTCAGCCGTTCGCAGTACCAGCACAGCAAGGCCGTTTTGGTTATTGTTACAAGGCCAGATCAGTCAATCATCCAGACTGTTGCCCTTGCAACTACTGAAAAGGCTGCTGCCCCTCTTCAGGAACCACACGTTTGTCTGGCCTCTCAACAAAGCCATAATGACTATGAATTCGGCTGAATGACTGTGTGAGGAAACGTAGCCGGCCGTTGGGCCTTAGCGGTTCTAGGCGCTTCAAAAAAATGGTTCAGATGGCTATGAGCACTATGGGACTGAACATCTGTGGTCATCAGTCCGCTAGAACTTAGAACTACTTAAACCTAACTAACCTAAGGACATCACACACATCCATGCCCGAGGCACGATTCGAACCTGCGACCGTAGCGATCACGCGGTTCCAGACTGAAGAGCCTAGACCCGCAAGACCACACCGACCGGCTAGGGGCTTCAGTCTGGAACTTCAGTCTGGAACTACGCGACCACTACGTCACAGGTTCGAATCCTGCCTCGGGCATGGATGTGTGTGATCTCCTTAGCTTAGTTAGGTTTAGTTAGTTCTAAGTCTAGGGGACTGATGACTTCAGATGTTAAGTCCCGTAGTGATCAGAGCCATTTGAACCATTTTGAGAAAACGCAAGTGGAAGTGGATGAGTATGAGCGACTTATAGCGACGGACTAGTGTGTGTGTGTGTGTGTGTGTGTGTGTGTGTGTGTGTGTGTGAGTGACTGTGAGCGAGTTTCAGTTAGGTGGGCCTGCAGGAGTGGTAGGTTAGTTGTATGTTAGCAAAAGCACCAATATGTTCGCATGCTAAACTTTTTGGGAAAATTTTTAAAGGTGCTGAGCAAGGCAGAATGAGGCAGCTGGTACCACACTTTTTAGTTAGTTTTTTAATAAACAGGAGCATATTCACCGTTTTTAGGCTCCGATAGCACGATTTTTCCTCTCGTATCACATGGAACATCATACATACTTCGTAAACGCTGGAGTCTCGAATCTAGTAGGTGTAAAGAACGTACGAAATAATGACGCTACTAACAGTGCCAAAAATAAAATACTATTTTAGTACAAATCGAAAAACTTTGTGGAGATCCTTGATTACATAGAATAACAAATATTTAAATATCTCCAGTGATTAGAGATTATTTTTCAGTCTTGTTTATAATTTCAATAATAAAAAAATGTAAATGTCGAGTGATTATGGCCTCCCGTCGGGTAGACCTTTCGCCGGGTGCAAGTCTTTCGATTTGACTCCACTTCGGAGACTTGCGCGTCGATGAGGATAAAATGATGATGATTAGGACAACACAGCACCCAATCCCTGAGCGGAGAAAGTCTCCGACCCAGCCGGGAATCGAGCCCGGGCCCTGAGGATTCATAATCATTTTATATGTTCTTTACACATTTTTTTGTAATACGACATCTTCGCTTTTTTCAAAATGTATAGTACAAACGTAACAGAAAAAGAATCTGCGACCAGAGGAGATATTTTCTTTTATAATTCCGTTCATCTATGCAACCAAAAATTTCCACAGTACTTTTAGAGAAGTATCAAAATAGTGTCTTCTTTGCCACAGTTGGCTACATTATTATTTTATACATCGCTTGCACTTATTAGAGTCTAGGCACCATCTCTGGATACTCCAGTATTTACAAAGGGTATGTGATGCTGTATGTGTTTTAAATGCGATAGGATAAGGAGCCTCTAACCACTAGAGGTGTTTCTACATATATATTTTTATTGAGCATTGCAGTTAAAGATTTGCACGAAAGTCTGAGCCATATATGCTGAAATAGTGTTCTGTTTTTGCCTTTTCCTACTAGACAATGCCACAGGTTACCCCACAGTTGTACACACGAAACACAGACATTGCTTATTAATATTTATAAATCTACCCGATACTTTTAAGCCTCTGAAAAGCGTACTGAAATTAAAATAATTTGTGACTGGTAACAGTAAACTTGTAGTTTCAATTGATAACGGCGTACAGTCTTGCATAGAGCCACATCTAGCGGCGGTGTTACCAACTGCTTCCTTCTTAGCCGTGTGGTGAGCTGGCGATTGGCGCAGCCTTATCAGTGATTAGGAACCCTCCGGCGCCAAAGGTCAGTGTTACGCCCGCCGCTGTCTATCAGACCACACGGCGCCTTGTTTTTCTTGTAAACCCGAGATAACCACCAGTGGAACTTACCACTCCTTTTGTGGCCGAGAGAGTTGGCATGGAAGTACACGTTACATAGGACAGGAAGTCGGATTTACATCTCTTTCTTCTTCCTCTTCAGTGCTCAGTCCGAGAAGTTGCTGGTCGCAGTCTGGTTTGAAGTAGATTTCCGATCTGCACGTATTTCTGCCTCCTTCATTTCTATATAGAATTTAAAGCCTACATATTTTATACGTGATGGTATCCAACATTTCTCGAAAGACGTTAATCAAAATTATTACGTCTTACGTATATCTTATTCTGCACCATTAATTTAGAGCAATTCCTTGGGGAGTGAAGATACAGATGTCGAAGTCTGTTGCAATTTTTAAAATGCTTCCTGGAAATCTTTCTTTCTTATGGTGTTTCGTACAATCTGTATCTGCTCTTGAATCTCCTTCACTGTTTCAAATCTTCGCCCCTACAACTTGATTTTCGTCTTGGGGAAGAGGAAAATGCCACACGGAGTTAAATCTGACTAGTACGGTGGGTGGAGCTGTCATCTTGTTTTTTGTCAAAAATGTGTGAATAATTATTCTTATGGAGAAGTATCCAGTCGTTCATACATTACTTCCGCGTAGCATAGCTCATTTCGAATAAAACACTCATTATAGCATGCGTCCAGTTTTTGTCGGTTATAGAGAAGTTTTCATTTCCCCTGTTGGTGCTCCAGATGCTAGAACCTGTTTATCGACTGTCATTTTTGTTTTGAAGTTCAAGTCATTAAGATGTGCTTGAGTTTACATAACTGAACTTCTCAGCTGTGGTGTGATATGACAGAAAGTCACTTCACTGAGCCTGTTGTATTACTGTATCGTCTTAGTGGCCCACTTATCTAGAATACCTTGAAAACGAGTTTCCAGTATTATTCGAAGAGGTTGGTTCAAATGGCTCTGAGCCCTATGGGACATAACAAAAAATGGTTCAAATGGCTCTGAGCACTATGGGACTAAACATCTGTGGTCATCAGTCCCCTAGAACTTAGAACTACTTAAACCTAACTAACCTAAGGACATCACATATCCATGCCCGAGGCAGGATTCGAACCTGCGACCGTAGCAGTCGCGCGGTTCCAGACTTAAGCGCCTAGAACCGCTCGGCCACCGCGGCCACCGCGGCCAGCTTGGAAGAGGTTCTTTCGGTTATAAAGGTGGGGATGTTCTTCTAACATGACGGGGCATGCACACATTCTAGTCGTCATGTGGCATATTATCTAAACCTAACATTCCTCAGAAGACGGATGGTTAGATTTCTGCCTGTGTGCACATGAAAGGCGAAGTTTCGTTGTTTTTCTTCTTCTTCTTTTTCTTCTTCTGCACGAGAAGAACTGATCGTTTGGATCTCGAATAGTGCTACCCACATACAAGAACAATGAGATGACCTCAAAACAACTACACGTGACGCTGTCAACAAATTAGAAAGTGCACTGAAGTCGGAGATGGAATTTATGTAAATCAGCTTTGAACTTCATCACCTGCGTTTGTTTCACATCTTCTGTGAGAGTTTTGTTTGGATTACATTCTAATAGCTCCATCTCTGTAACCAATAAAAGCTGGATAACGTTATATGAAACGTTTTATTCGAATTAGTCCATACTACCACCTGTTTAAACATTTACTATATACTATTCCTCGAATTACATTAATGTAATTACAGCCTATGCCAGACGTCAACGTGCAGTAACCACTCACAGACGGAGGGTAGACGTACTAGCAGCGCAGGGTACGTAAAGCGTTTCGGGGGGATGCGGAAAACAGCACAGTCGTTGTCGTAATGCGGAAATGGAGCGATTTATCTGACGTCCAAAAGCGCATAATCATTGGCTTTCCGGCCAGGGTGGCCGAGCGGCTCTAGGCGCTACAATCTGGAACCGCGAGATCGCTACGGTCGCTGGTTCGAATCCTGCCTCGGGCATGGATGTGTGTGATGTCCTTAGGTTAGTAAGGTTTAAGTAGTTCTAAGTTCTAGGGGACTGATAACCTCAGACGTTAAGTCCCACAGTGCTCAGACCCATTTGAACCATTGGCCTTCGGGCCAAGCGTAAAAGCATTTCCGAAACGGCTAAGTCTGTAAACTGTTTTCGTGCCGCCGTGGTTAAAGTATACCATGCATGGAAAAATGGCGCTATCGGAAACCGGCATCGAGGCAACTATGGTGCACCACGAGGCGTAGAAGACAGGTGTGGATGACGGCTGCAGAGACGTGTGCCGGCGAATATACATGCAGCTGTGGAGCAACTGACTGCCCAGATCAACGAAGAGGCTACCAACAGTATCCTTAAAGACTGTTGAGCGAACGTTGCTGCCTATGAGCCTCCGCAGAAGGTGCCGAGTTCATGCACCCATTCTGACAGCTGTTCATCCGTAGCGAAGGCTGGAATTTGCACGCCAGTACCAAAACTGGAACTCCACTAAGTTGCGACAGGTTGCCTCTTCAGATTACTCTCGTTTTATCCGCCATCAGATGGCCGTTGATATTTACGACCCTGCATCAATAGTCGGAAGTGTCCAGCCCAGACTAGGAGCGTTATGGTCTGGGGAATGTTTTCGTGGCATTCTCTGGGTTATCTCGTCATTCTGGAAGACGCAATAGATCAATACAGATACCCATCTATCCTTGGGGGTCGTGTCCACCATTAGATGCAGCTTGTTTTCTCATGGAGACAGTGGCATCTAACAGCAGGAAAAGTCAACATTTCAGGCAGCTCGCGGTGTACGTACGTTTTTCAAAGAACAGCAGGATGAGTTTCTCGTGCAGCCCTGTCCACCAAACTCCCCAGATTTGAACCCAGTCGAGAACCTGTGGGACCACTTCGATCGGGCTGTTCGCGTCGTGAATAATCAATCGAGAATCCTAGCTCAGCCAGCCACAGTACTGGAGTCGGCGTGGTTCTACATTCTTTTACTTTTAGGTATATTCCAGAATCTCGCTGACTCTCTTCCTGCATGTCCGCGCTCCGAAAAGGTGGCCATTAAAATTGCTACACCAAGAAGGAATGCAGATGATACACGGGTATTCATTGGACAAATATATTATACTAGAACTGACATCTGATTACATTTTCACGCAATTTGGGTGCCTATATCGTGAGAAATTAGTACCCAGAACAACCACCTCTGGCCGTAATAACGGCCTTGATACGGCCTGGGCATTGAGTCAAATAGAGCTTGGATGGCGAGTACAGGTACAGCTGTCCATGTAGCTTCAACACGATACCATAGTTCATAAAGAGTAGTGACTGGCGTATTGTGATGAGCCAGTCACTTGACCACCATTGACCAGACGTTTTCAATTCGTGAGAGATCTGGAGAATATGCTGGCCAGGACAGCAGTCGAAGATTTTCTGTATCCAGAACGACCCGTACAGGACCTTCAACACACGGTCGTGCATTATCCTGCTGAAGTGTAGGGTTTCGCAGGGATCGAATGAAGGGCAGAGCCACGGGTCGTAACACATCTGAAATGTAACGTTCACTGTTCAAAGTGCCGTCAGTGCCAACAAGAGGTGACGGAGACGTGTAACCAATGGCACCCCATACCATCACGCTGGGTGATACGCCAGTATGGCGATGACGAATACACGCTTCCAATGTGCGTTCACCGCGATGTCACCAAACACGGATGCGACCATCATGGTGCTGTAAACAGAACCTGGATCCATCCGAAAAAATG
The DNA here is from genome assembly GCF_023864345.2 of Schistocerca serialis cubense. Lineage (NCBI taxonomy): Eukaryota > Metazoa > Arthropoda > Insecta > Orthoptera > Acrididae > Schistocerca > Schistocerca serialis. The sequence continues at coordinate 540,885,413 of NC_064640.1, forward strand.
ACGTTTTGCCATTCGTGCGCCCACGTTAGTCGTTGAATACACCATCGCAGGCGCTCCTGTCTGTGATGCAGCGTCAAGGGTAACCGCAGCCATGGACTCCGAGCTGATAGTCCATGCTGCTGCAAACATCGTCGAACTGTTAGTGCAGATGGTTGTTGTCTTTCAAACGTCCCCATCTGTTGACTTAGTGATCGAGACGTGGCTGCACGATCCGTTACAGCCATGCGGATAAAATGCCTGTCATCTCGACTGCTAGTGATACGAGGCCATTGGGATTCAGCACGGCGTTCCGTATTACCCTCCTGAACTCACCGATTCCGTATTCTGCTAACAGTCATTGGATCTCGACCGGTGCGAGCAGCAATGTCGCGGTACGATAAACCGCAATCGTGATAGTCTACAATCCGACCTTTATCAAAGTCGGAAACACGATGGTACGCATTTCTTCTCCTTACACCAGGCATCACAACAACGTTTCACCGGGCAACGCCGGTCAACTGCTGTTTGTGTATGAGATATCGGTTGGAAACTTTCCTCATGTCAGCACGTTGTAGGTGTCGCCACAGGCTCCAACCTTGTGTGAATACTCAGAAAATCTAATCATTTGCATATCACAGCATCTTCTTCCTGTGGGTTAAATTTCGCGTCTGTAGCACGTCATCTTCGTGGTGTAGCAATTTTAATGGCCAGTAGTATATATATCTACCCCCATGAACCATGGACCTCGCCATTGGTGGGGAGGCTTGCGTGCCTCAGCGGTACAGATGGCTGTACAGTAGGTGCCGCCACAACGAAGGGGTAGCTGTTGAGAGGCCCTCCTGAAGAGGGGCAGCAGCCTTATCAGTAGTTGCTGGGGCAACAGTCTGGATGATTGAATGATTTCGCCTTGCAACACTAACCAAAACGGCCTTGCTGTCCGCAGCTCGTGGTCGTGCGGTAGCGTTCTCGCTTCCCGCGCCCGGGTTCCCGGGTTCGATTCCCGGCGGGGTCAGGGATTTTCTCTGCCTCGTGATGACTGGGTGTTGTGTGATGTCCTCAGGTTAGTCAGGTTTAAGTAGTTCTAAGTTCTAGGGGACTAATTACCATAGATGTTAAGTCCCATAGTGCTCAGAGCCATTTGAACCATTTGACGGCATTGCTGTGCTGGTACTGCGACCGGCTGAAAGCAAGGGGAAACTACAGACGTAATTTTTCCCGAGGGCATGCAGCTTTACTGTGTGGTTAAATGATGATGGCGTCCTCTTGGGTAAAATATTTCGGAGGTAAAATAGTCCCCCATTCGGATCTCCGGGCGGGGACTACTCAGGAGGACGTCGTTATCAGGAGAAAGAAAACTGGCATTCTACGGATCGGAGCGTGGAATGTCAGATCCCTTAATCGGGCAGGTAGGTTAGAAAATTTAAAAAGGGAAATGGATAGGTTGAAGTTAGATATAGTGGGAATTCGTGAAGTTCGGTGGCAGGAGGAACAAGACTTTTGGTTAGGTGAATATAGGGTTATAAACACAAAATCAAATAGGGATAATGCAGGAGTAGGTTTAATAATGAATAAAAAAATAGGAGTGCGGATAAGCTACTACCAATAGCATACTGAACGCATTATTGTGGCCAAGATAGACACGAAGCCCATGCCTACTACAGTAGTACAAGTTTATATGCCAACTAGTTCTGCAGATGATGAAGAAATTGATGAAATGTATGATGAGAAAAAAGAAATTATTTAGGTGGTGAAGGGAGACGAAAATTTAATAGTCATGGGTGACTGGAATTCGAGAGTAGGAAAAGGGACAGAAGGAAACATCGTGGGTGAATATGGATTCGGGGAGAGAAATGAGAGAGGAGGCCGCCTGGTAGAATTTGCACAGAGCACAACGTAATCATAGCTAACACTTGGTTCAAGAATCATAAAAGAAGGTTGTATACATGGAAGAAACCTGGTGATACTAGAAGGTATCAGATAGATTATATAATGGTAAGACAGAGATTTAGGATCCAGGATTTAAATTGTAAGACATTTCCAGAGGCAGATGTGGACTCTGACCACAATCTATTGGTTATGAATTGTAGATTAAAACTGAAGAAACTGCAAAAAGTTGGGAATTTAAGGAGATGGGACCTGGATAAACTGAAAGAACCAGAGGTTGTACAGTGTTTCAGCGAGAGCATAAGGGAACAATTGACAGGAATGGGGGAAAGAGATACAGTAGAAGAAGAATGGATAGCTCTGACGGATGAAGTAGTGAAGGCAGCAGAGGATCAAGTAGGTAAAAAGACGAGGACTAGTAGAAATCCTTGGGTAACAGAAGAAATATTGAATTGAATTGATGAAAGGAGAAAATATAAAAACGCGGTAAATGAAGCAGGCAAAAAGGAATACAAACGTCTCAAAAATGAGATCGACAGGAAGTGCAAAATGGCTAAGCAGGAATGGCTAGAGGACAAATGTAAGGATGTAGAGGCTTATCTCACTAGGGGTAAGATAGATACTGCCTACAGGAAAATTGAAGAGACCTTTGGAGAAAAGAGAACCACTTGTATGAACATCAAGAGCTCAGATGGAAACCCAGTTCTAAGCAAAGTAGGAAAGCAGAAAGGTGGAAGGAGTGTATAGAGGGTCTATACAAGGGCGATATACTTGAGGACAATATTATGGAAATGGAAGAGGATGTAGATGAAGATGAAATGGGAGATATGATACTGCGTGAAGAGTTTGACATAGCACTGAAAGACCTGAGTCGAAACATGGCCCCGGGCGTAGACAACATTCCATTGCAACTTCTGACGGCCTTGGGTTAGCCAGTGCTGACAAAACTCTACCATCTGGTGAGCAAGATGTATGAGACAGGTGAAATACCCTCGGGCTTCAAGAAGAATATAATAATTCCAATCCCAAAGAAAGCAGGTGTTGACAGATGTGAAAATTACCGAACTATCAGTTTAATAAGTCACAGCTGCAAAATACTAACGCGAATTCTTTACAGACGAATGGAAAAACTGGTAGAAGCCGACCTTGGGGAAGATCAGTTTGGATTCCGCAGAAATGTTGGAACACGTGAGGCAATACTGATCATATGACTTATCTTAGAAAATAGATTAAGGAAAGGCAAACCTACATTTCTAGCATTTGTGGACTTACAGAAAGCTTTTGACAATGTTGACTGGAATACTCTCTTTCAAATTCTAAAGGTGGCAGGGGTAAAATACAGGGAGCGAAAGGCTATTTACAATTTGTACAGAAACCAGATGGCCGTTATAAGAGTCGAGGGGCATGAAAGGGAAGCAGTGGTTGGGAAGGGAGTGAGACGGGGTTGTAGCCTGTCCCAGATGTTATTCAATCTGTATATTGAGCAAGCAGTAAAGGAAACAAAAGAAAAATTCGGAGTAGGTATTAAAGTCCATGAAGAAGAAATAAAAACGTTGAGGTTCGCCGATGACATTGTAATTCTGTTAGTGACAGCAAAGGACTTGGAAGAGCAGTTGAACGGAATGGACAGTGTCTTGAAAGGAGGATATAAAATGAACATCAACAAAAGCAAAAACGAGGATAATGGAATGTAGTCGAGTTAACTCGGGTGATGCTGAGGGAATTAGATTAGGGAATGAGACACTTAAAGTAGTAAAGGAGTTTTGCTATTTGGGGAGCAAAATAACTGATGATGGTCGAAGTAGAGAGGATATAAAATGTAGACTGGCAATGGAAAGGAAAACGTTTCTGAAGAAGAGAAATTTGTTAACATCGAGTATAGATTTAAGTGTCAGGAAGTCGTTTCTGAAAGTATTTGTATGGAGTGTAGCCATGTATGGAAGTGAAACATGGACGATAAATAGTTTGGACAAGAAGAGAATAGAAGCTTTGGAAATGTGGTGCTACAGAAGAATGGTGAAGATTAGATGGGTAGATCACATAACTAATGAGGAGGTACTGAATAGGATTGGGGAGAAGAGGAGTTTGTGGCACAACTTGACTAGAAGAGGGGATCGGTTGGTAGGACATGTTCTGAGGCATCAAGGGATCACAAATTTAGCGTTGGAGGGCAGCATGGAGTGTAAAAATCGTAGAGGGAGACCAAGAGATGAATACACTAAGCAGATTCAGAAGGATGTAGGGTGCAGTAGGTACTGGGAGATGATGAAGCTTGCACAGGATAGAGTAGCATGGAGAGCTGCATCAATCCAGTCTCAGGACTGAAGACAATAAAAAAAGTATATATATATATATATATATATATATATATATATATATATATATATATGTATATATTGTGACGACCGCTGCGTAGTGAATGTCAGGCTTGAAGCAGTTGTTAAGCTGCCTGCAAACTTCCGTGTGACAGTGCTTGTAATAGTCTTGAAGTAGCCGTGGCACAAACTTTGCCGCAGTCTGTAACATGTGGAGCTTTTCTGAATTTTCTGATAAAGGACGTTCATATGTACGTGACGTATTTCCAGATTTCTGCATATGTCTTGGATGGCCAGTCTATGAACAGAATCAGGTCCCTCACTTACTGAGCATTTTCTTGTGTGATGCCAGTCGCCCCCGATGGAAAGTGCCGCCGTTTTTGAAATGCTTGTAAAAGTCGTAAGTCTGTGACTGACCCAATTCATTTCTCCCAAAGCTTGGTTCAGTATTTGGGGTTTTCCCGTAGACGTTTTTCAACGTTTAAAACAAAATTTTACAGACACTGCTGCTATTTCAAGTTCGTCATCACAAGCCAGCAAACTTAAGTAAACTTGACGATGAATATATGCTTACAACAATCAGATCAATCATTTCATAGACACTTCCTACGCTGGCCCTGTGGGTGAGCGGTTCTAGGCGCTTCAGTCGGAACCGCGTTGTTGCTACAGTCGCTGGTCGAATCCTGCCTCTGGCATGGGTGTGTGTGATGTCCTTAGGTTAGTTAGATTTCAGTAGTTTCTAAGTTCTAGGGGACTGATGACCTCAGATATTAAGTCCCATAGTGCTTAGAGGCATTTGAACCACTTGCTACACTCATTCAAAAAGGGTGTATGGGAAGATACCAAGCAATGTTTCGTTGGACCCATAGCAATCTGCAGGTAAAATCCGTATTTCGTGAAATTTTCATTCTACCTTATAATTTAATCTACACTGCCGGAAAAAAGTTTGTAATCCTAGATCTGATGCGGGCATATACCACTTGGGGGATAGTAGATGTACTGATAATGGTACGAACGTCGTCCCCAACAGATAGCGCAGCGGCATAGCTACCAGAGCGCAGCACGTGCCTACCCTTTAACAGAGAATGCTCACATCCAGAAGGCTGAGTGTGGTACAAACGTCTGAAGGAAGCAGGCAACCACGCCACGGAGACGCGTTTGTGCTTTCCATAGCCAAATGAGCGGTCAAATTGTGGTCTTCCGAGTGGCGAAATGGTCCTTCCGGAGAACTACCACGCAAGTTGAACTTGCTGCGCCAGTTCTGCAATGATGCTGGTATTAGTGCTCACGTGAAGATTGTCACACCTGTAGACGAGGTTCTGGACGTCCACATAGACCAGACGCTCTCCAGGATCGCCGTACTGTAAGGGCAACGGTGGCAGATCGTACAGCTACGACAGCACGGATAAAAGGGCTTCTGAGCCTAGACGTGTCAACACGAACTATTGCGAATCGGTTTTTAGTAGTGGGACTATAGGCATGCTCACCTGTAGCCCGTTTTCCACTCACACCTCAGCATCGACGAGCACGGCCCGACTGGTACCGTCAGAGGATCGCTTGGAAGATGGAATGGTGTGCTGTGGTCTTCAGCGAAGAAAGCAGAACCGCCCGGGTGCCAGTGATGGACGTTTGCGCATGCGACGAAGACCTGGTGAGCGCTGTCTCGTAGAGTGCATCCGTCCAAGTGGCACTGGCTCCACACCAGGTCCTAAGCTGGAGTACGATAAGCTGCAACACTATTTAACTTTTGGTGTTTCTGGAAGGAACGCTAACCAGCACTTGGTACGTGCAGTTTGTTATTAGACCCGTTCTTTTGCCATTCTTACAACAGGAAGGTAATGTGTTGTTCCAATAGGATAAGGCTCGCCCACACACTACCTGTGAAACTCAACGTGCTGTACAGAACGTGCAGCAACTTCCCTGGACATCACGATCTCCGTCCGTCTCCAATCGAGCACGTATGGGATATTGCTCGACGACAAGTGACTCGTGCGACTCGTCAGCCAACGACTCTTGACTAACTACGGGAACGGGTCGAGCAGGCGTGGCATGAAGTATCCCAGGGCAGTATTCGCTATCTGTACGATCGACTGGATGTCAAAGTCAGCGCCTGCATTGCCGCGCGTGGTGGCTACACCACGTACTAATAGGAGTGTTTCAGCGTAGGTCGATGCCTGGTATCTCAGAATTACTTTCTCTACTTCCTCTAGTTCTCTAGCACTTTTTCCATTGACGGATACGTCTGTTATTGGTTTTCGAAGCCCCTCGTCTCTCAACAGATGACTACTAATCGAAACTCTTCATTTTACTATAGTGTTGTACAAACACCCGTTATCTTTCAATCTTTTAAGGGCTTCGTCGTTCATGGTTTTATATGTCCAGATACTGTCAGAAATTCGTGTTTGACATATATACACCTACATACAGTTCCACATACAAACACAAATTTCTCACTGTATATACAATATACAGGGTGGTCCATTGATAGTGACCAGGCCAGATATCTCACGAAATAAGCATCAAACGAAAAAACTACAAAGAACGAAACTCGTCTAGCTTGAAGGAGGAATCCAGATGGCGCTATGGTTGACCCGCTAGATGGCGCTGCCATAGGTCAAACGGATGTCAACTGCGTTTTTTTAAAATAGGAACCCCCATTTTTATTACATATTCGTGTAGTACGCAAGGAAATATGAATGTTTTGGTTGAACCACTTTTTTAGCTTTGTGATAGATAGCGCTGTAATAGTCGCAAACGTATAAGTACGTGGTATCACGTAACATTCCACCAGTGCGGACGGTGTTTGCTTTGTGACACATTACCCGTATTAAAACGGACCGTTTACCAATTGCGGAAAAGGTCGATATCATGTTGGTCTACAGCTATTGTGATCAAAATGGCCAACGGGCGTGTGCTATGTATGCTGATCGGTATCCTCGACGACATCATCCAAGTGTCCGGACCGTTCGCCGGATAGTTACGCTATTTAAGGAAACAGGAAGTGTTCAGCCACATGAGAAACGTCAACCACGACCTGCAACAAATGATGATGCCCAAGTAGGTGTTTTAGCTGCTGTCGCGGCTAATCCGTACATCAGTAGCAGACAAATTGCGCGAGAATCGGAAATCTCAAAAACGTCGGTGTTGAGAATGGTACGAGTGCAACCGATGTTAATGTAGCATATTTCTATGCACCAGGAATTGCATGGCGACGACTTTGAACGTCGTGTACAGTTCTGCCACTGGGCACGAGAGAAATTACTGGACGTTGACAGATTTTTTGCACCTGTTCTATTTAGCGACGGAGCGTATTCGCCTACAGTGGCAATGTAAACCGACATAATATGCACTATTGGGCAACGGAAAATCCACGATGGCTGCGCCAAGTGGAACATCAGTATGGTGTGGCATTATGGGAGGAAGGATAATTGGCCCCCATTTTATCGATGGCAATCTAAATGGTGCAATGTATGCTGATTTCCTACGTGATGTTGTACCGAGGTTACTACAAGATGTTTCACTGCATGACAGAATGGCGATGTACTTCCAACATGATGGATGTCCGACACATAGCTCGCGTGCGGTATTGAATAGCATATTTCATGACAGGTGGATTGGTCGCCGAAGCACCATACTATGGCCCGCATGTTCACCGAATCTGACGTCCCCGGATTTCTTCCTGTGGGGAAAGTTGAAGGATATTTGCTATCGTGATCCACCGACAACGCCTGACAACATGCGTCAGCGCATTGTCAATGCATGTGTGAATATTACGGAAGGCGAACTACTCGCTGTTGAGAGGAATGTAGTTACACGTATTGCCAAATGCATTGAGGTTGACGGACATAATTTTGAGCATTTATTGAATTAATGTGGTATTTACAGGTAATCACGCTGTAACAGCATGCGTTTTCAGAAATGATAAGTTCACAAAGGTACATGTATCACATTGGAACAAACGCAAAATAATGTTCAAACGTACCTACGTTCTGTATTTTAATTTTAAGAAACTTACCATTACCAACTGTTCGTCTAAAATTGTGAGCCATATGTTTGTGACTATTACAGCGCCATCTATTACAAAGCGAAAAAAGTGGTCCAACTAAAACATTAAGAATATTTCTTTACGTACTGCAAGAATATTTAATAAAAAATGGGGGTTCCTATTTTAAAAAAAACGCAGTTGATATCCGTTTGACCTATGGCAGCGCCATCTAGCGGGCCAACCATAGCGCCATCTGGTTTCCCCCTTTAAGCTAGACAAGTCTCGCTCTTTGTAGTTTTTTCGTTTGATGCTTATTTCGTGAGATATTTGGCCTGGCCACGAACAATGGACCACCCTGTATACATACATCCTCACTCTCTCTGTCAGGTGCAAGTATGACTGTTTTTTGTGGCCTCTCAAATGACATGCTTATCGTCATGATGTGACAGGCTAATTTTCATCCGTTATATTGTATCTACCACATGGTTTCGTGATTCATTATTAATATGGTGCATCTTATGCGGAGGAGCATCATCTGCATCGTAAGGCAGGTACTCCAAGTAACCATCAACTGTGAGAACCACTGAGAATGCATGCCCAGCACCCTTCGTCCACTGTTTGATAACACATGTCACTGTATAATAAGCATAAATATTCAATATAAGAGCTACAAACTACTCAATCTTCATCCAGTTCTCCGCATCTAGCATTAGACAGATAACCTTATTCTTAGCAGGCTTTATGGCATGAGGATTATCGGCCACCAAATTCACGTGATCTGAACTTGGTGAAACACATCTGGGACGCTGTATGGCAGCATGTCCTCAGACCACATGCCCATAATTTACGGAAAATGCGCGACCTGTGAGTATACACCTAATGTCACATAACTCCGCAAATATTCTAAGGATTTGCTGAACCCATGTCATGCAGAATTGATGCTATATTGCATTTCAGAGCTAGACCAACACGAAATTAAGCAAATAGTCATAATATTCTTGCTCATTTGTGCATGTTAATCAACACAGAATATGATCCCTAATTATCACATTTTGTACAGAAATAGCTGTAATGTGAAATTCACATAACCTCCAAAAGATCTTATCGTATAATAAAGTTCAAACAAAAAAATAAATAAAAACATGAAAGATAGCACATAAAGTGCTGAATTATGATTGGGTGAAGCAAAATAAATAGAATGTGTCTTACTCAAAGCGAAATTCCTCTACAATTTGTCTTTGTAAGCTCAGAGTTAAGAAGAACTACAACATCCAAAAGATGATGCTGTTAAAGCTGATGATGGATTCCGCCAATTAGGCAGGTAAATCACAGCAAGATCAACATTCTGTAGTCGTCCTTGTTTTCCGTCATCCATTTCAAAACTGTGTGTGATGCATTTATCTTTATCACTTAACTGGTATTCTCTTCTTCCTCTGGTCCTCTTCCCAACCACCATTCCTTCTACTGAATCCTTCATTATACAGTCTTTTCTCATCCAGTGTCGTAGCTAACATCTTTTCCTTTCTTAATTGTTCCATTTTTGGTCTTATCTCACTCATACTTTGTAACACAACGTCATTTCTTATTATATCTGCACATTTCCCAATTTCAATTTTTCTCCATTTCATATTTCAGCACCACAGAAGGCAACACTCTGTACAAAACATTTCACTAAACGCTTCCTTAATTGTTCACTTGACGGACCACAGAGAATGCTGTTCCTTCTGTAAAATATTTCCTTTGTAGTAGCTAGCCTTGTTTTTATTTCTTGATAACATGTCACGTTATTGGGTATTTTGGATCCCGGGTATCTGAAGTTGTCAAGTTATTCCACTAACTCAAGACAAATTTTCGCTTTTGTCTTCCTTCTCTCCCTTATAAAAATCATTGTCTTAGACTTTTTCACATTTATTTTCATTCCATATTACTCACAACTGGTGTTCAATTCTTCTTACATAGTGTCAGTTGCAGTTTTATTTTCATTCAATGACACCATGTCATCAGCAAATCTTATGCATTTGATTGTCCTTCGCCGCGCAGAGTGGGCGCGCAGTCAGCGGCGCCATGCCAGGAATTGCGCGGCCCCTCCCGCCGGAGGTTCGAGTCCTCCCTCGGGCATGGATGTGCGTGTTGCTCTTAACATACGTTAGTTTGGTAAGTGTAGGGACCGACGACCACAGCAGTTTGGTCCCTTAGGAATTCACACACATTTGAACATTTTTTTGATTGTCCTTCTTTCTGTTGTCACATTACTTGTTGGTGGAAGCAGTATTTGATTACGCAATCGCAATAGATTATGCAAAAAAAGTTAATATCAAATAGGAAAAACACTTCCGAATATTCCGCAGAACATTAGGAAGTGTTTTTCCTTTTTAATATTATTATCATGTTTTGCCAAGCACCGATGGAAAATACAGTTAATGTTCAAACAAAAGTTGTTTGTACAGGGTCAAACGTGTCAGATCCTTGTGCTATCAACAGCGGGTAACTTTATTCAGTTCTGTAAAATACAAACAAGTTTTCAGTGCTAATTATTCTAACGAAATTAAGTTTCAGAGGTGTTCGTGTGCTGTCCTTAGGTTAGTTAGGTTTAAGTAGTTCTAAGTTCTAGGGGACTGATGACCATAGATGTTAAGTCCCATAGTGCTCAGAGCCATTTGAGCCATTTTAAGTTTCAGAAATTGTGGTTTAAACGTTATTCACTACAGTGTTGGGTTCTATAGGATGCGCTTTACATTATTGTGTATCGATAGCTTGTCATCTGCAAATAAATGATGTTACTGAGAGTTTTGTTGGTGAGTTAACAAATCACTTTACCTACACACCTAATTTCAATGTGCAAAAATATTTAGCGTCTATATTTTCTAATTTTCGAATTTTCGAAGTATCGCTACTCATCTGCTCCCTCTGTCGTGGAAACCCTTGCACGTCACAAAACACAGTGTTTATGTTACTGTTGTGTGCCTCGTCCTTCTTGATGATCAGTTGTTTTCATATCAGTCTGATGCCAAATTTGACACTTGTTTACTTTCTCCCTCCCTCTGTTTGTGGATGAATGTGTGTGTATGTTTGTGTGTGTGTGTGTGTGTGTGTGTGTGTGTGTGTGTGTGTGTGTGTGTGTGAGTGGGCAGGTGGGGGGGGGGGGGCGGGTGGCTGTACCTGCGTGTATGTATGATTGTTAATCTCTTTCTGTCGTCTTTTTTGTGTAGTTCCTTCAATTTGATAAATAGTATGCGATGGTGTTTTGTAGTGTAGTCGTTTATGATGTGTTTTCCTTCTTCTAATGCCTTCTGTATGTTGAAGTGTATACTTCTGTTGTAAGTTTTTGATATAGGCTGTGGCAGGATTTCAATATTCTTAAATCTATTTCAGATGAGTGGCGGTTTGTGGGCTACTAATTGGTCACCAATGTGCTATAGAGGGCCGGTCCGTGAGTAGTTTTCTACACAAGTGACATATTATTTGGCGCGCCTTGCACATCCGCCCCTCCCTCACTACCAAATTTTGTTACCATTCCTTGGGCTCTTAGTAGGACATTTAAAAATAAATTTAAATCTGGTGACCGCGAAAATGGGTTGTTTTCGCTACAAATTATGACTCACCTTGTGTACAAATTTTGAATTAGGGCAGCTTTCGGCATCCCTCTGAGCTTGGCACCCCAAGGCCCTGCTTGTGTCACTTGGAACTCAAACCGGCTATGGGAGGGTTCTGAGGTGTTCTGAGTAACAGTTTAGACGTTTATGCATGTCTGCCCTACGTATACTAACATTTATAAGCAATTGTTGTTTGCTTAGTACGCAGACCTCAGTTCTCTCAATTTAGTACGCAAATGTGGCTGCTTTCGAACTTCAAAACCAAACAATGAGTAGTACGTCCAACTTGATATTAAAACGGAGTACGTTGGAGTCATCAACCTCGTGTAAACCCTCCCCCAGTTTTAATTCCTTCTGTCACCTGTTCTTAATTTTACTCTTTCTGTGATACATAAATTGCTTATTAGCTTCCTTTCCTTCCGATATTCTTCAGGACACCCAGTGAAGTTCATGAAATACTGCGTTACGAACACGCTGTATTTGCACTCGACTCTCCCGTTTCCTGCACTGCGCCAGCGGAGCGAGCGGGCCGGTGAAAGCGATCAGAGTGCGTGGGCGTGAGTTGGTCGGCGGCCCGGGAGCTGGGAGGTGCCCATTTGTGTCGCGGAGCGGTTTTAGCGCCGCTTTGGCTGCGGACTGCTCGGCAGTCGCCAGCTGGCCGCGGGAGCTGGCTGCGCGCGCTGACTCACGGCCTGTCCCACGGCCCGCCCTTTGTGTTGGCGGGCTCGCTAAATTTATCGTTTATTTATCCCGACATGTATTTTCCTTACACGACCGTGAGCTACGGATGTATGAAACTGGCCTTCGACTCAGAACATCTGACTCTAATTTTACCTCTACATCTACACTGGTGTGTATCCTGGTAAGGGCAAGAGGTGGGGGGGTCATGACAACCCCAAAAGAATGGTAGAACTTATTATATCTATTGTGGCTGACGAACTGCAACTGTGATTTAAATTGGGGCAGTTCGTGTAGGTATAATTTGCAACTAGTCACTTTTAGATTTTAATTCATTTTATTGTACTGGGTGTTATAATTAAACTTTCCCTATTTAACACGTTATAACACAGTAATTTTGTCTTGGAACTCTTCTATTTGGTCCGTGTTTGCATAGAAGAACAACAATATGGCAACTGTGAGTCCGCCTTATTGGAAAACACTTTTTATTATTTGTTTACTTAGTTATTCCCATGAACATGGAGAAGCGCTGGTGGAATGGGCCGACGAGAACAATCTACATCTTATATTCGATGCCAAGGAGAGGGGCACATTCCACACGGCCGCCTGGCGCAGGGACTACAATCCGGACCTCTGCTTTGTAACTACCGATAACGAGGGAAAACCAGTGCCTATACATAGAAGGGTTGCCACAGATTTCCCACACAGCCAGCATAGGCCTGTTATTTTAGACATCGGTGTCACTATACCCCTGATACGGTCCTTCCCTCGACCTAGATGGAATTTCCAAAAAGCTGACTGGGAGAAGTATTCAGCGGACCTTGATAAATGCATCCGGTTTATACCGTCACTACCTAAATGCTACGATCGTTTCAGGAAAGCTAAAAAACACATCCCTAGGGGGTTTCGAAAAGAATACATCCCAGGATGGGATGCAAAATGCCATCAGCTATATGAGGATTTTACTAGTAGTGGTGACCAAGAAATAGCTGATGACCTCCTCCACAATCTAGATTCCGCAAGAAGACAACGATGGACTGAAGCAACTGAAAGAATGAATTTCACTCAATCAAGTAGGAAGGCATGGAGCTTGTTACGTAAACTCGGAGGTACGACAAGACCAGCCCAGAAAAATCCAACCATAACACCAGAGAAAATTGCAAATAAGATTGTCGAAATGTCAAGAGCTCCGAGAGACAAACCACATACCAGGATGGTTAAGCGCGAACTCAGAACACTAAAAAAGAATACTCCAAATATATCAGAGCTTTCCAGACCATTCACTGAGGATGATGTCATTACTGCCCTCAAGGATATGAAACCGGGGAAAGCCCCAGGTTTTGACAACATACATCCAGAATTTCTAACCTACGCTGGAAAGAACGTAGTCAAATGGCTGGCAAATTTCTTTTCGAGCATTTTGACTACAAGCCATCTCCCTAGAGAATTCAAAAAGGCAAGAATAATTGCTTTGCTGAAACCAGGGAAACCAGCAGACCAACCGCTAAGCTACAGACCAATAGCACTTCTTAGCTGTACATACAAACTTCTCGAACGACTTGTCCATAATCTAATTAGCGGCATTATTATAGAGAACTTATCTATAGAACAGGCAGGCTTCAGACCTGGCCGTAGTTGCTGTGACCAAGTTCTGGCATTAACGTCCTACATAGAGGCTGGCTTTCAACAGAAATTGAAAACAAGTGCTGTATTTCTAGACTTAACATCTGCATATGATACTGTTTGGAGAGATGGAATAATTTACAAACTCTTAAGAGTGATTCCTTGCCAGATTCTAACATCCTTCATACATAATATGCTGAGTAACAGAACCTTCCAGGTCACCCTAAACGGAAAGACAAGCAAAACAAAACTTATTAACAACGGGCTTCCGCAAGGCTCCGTATTGGCCCCTCTTCTGTTTAACCTCTATATAGCAGATCTCTCAAACACAAAGTCAAGAAAATTTTGCTATGCGGATGACATAGCACTGGCTACCAGAGACAAGTATCTCTTCAATACAGAGGAAGTCCTTAATAATGACGTTGAAATACTATACAATTATTTCAAGAAATGGAGACTCAAGCCAAACCCTAACAAAACTGAAGTATCTACATTACATCATAATAACAAAATGGCAAATGAAACTATTAACATAAAACTCGGAAATACCAACCTCAAACATAATAAGTTCCCAAAGTACTTACGTATAACATTGGATCGCACTCTTTCTTACCGAAAACATCTGGAGAACACCACTGCAAGAATTGGAACACGGAATAACATCATCCAAAAACTTAGCGGTACTACTTGGGGAGCTAACGCAAAAACATTACGCACCTCATCTATCGCCTTAGTGTTCTCTGTGGCTGAGTACTGCGCTCCAGTCTGGATTAATAGCTGTCACACCAAACTTATTGACAGGCAATTAAATAACACAATGAGGTTGATTTCTGGAACTGTTAAATCGACCCCCACGTACTGGTTACCGGTGCTATGTAATATCCTGCCCCCGGACCTGTGTAGAAAAGCGGCCCTACTGCACGAATTCAGAAAGATTGAGACAAAACCAGAACTACCAATTAAAGAAGAATTCTCACAACTGCAACACTCGATTGAAATCAAGAAAGCCACCCATACGCACAGCTGAGCAGCTTCAAAATAATAACTATGACCACATGAAACAATGGAGACTAGATTGGAACCAAAAGACAAATGACCAACTACAGACCTGGTTTGAGAGCTATAACTGCAACATGTCTGGAATGGAACTAACACGGAAAACATGGTCCGCATTAAATCGAATACGTACTGGACATGGCAGGTGTGCGGATTCACTACACAAATGGGGAAGAGCGATGTCACCAGAATGCGACTGCGGTGCCCCTAGACAGACGATCCAACACATCCATGGTGAATGCTCCTTGCGAGCATATGCAGGGAACTGGTCCGACTTCCTGGAGGCATCCCCATCGGCGCTAGAATGGATCGCAAACCTCTATATAACCTTTTAACTGACCAATATAAACATAAATTATATTTATGATTGTTATAAGATTTTAATGTCTAACACTTGATGTATTAATGTTGCATGTATAGCCATACGCTAAATAAATAAATTAGTTATTCCCCAAACTAGTTTCAGCGATAAATATCGCCATCAGTGGGTTCTTTAAATCTAGAGCAGGCAGAAAATAGCACGGTTATACAAACACTGTAACATATTATAATATCTTTACTGTTTGTTTTTGAATATGGTTTTCTGTGGATACTTTCATACTACCTTACTTATTGTACGTTATAGTAAATTTTTCAAAATTATGGTCGCTGTCTGCGGCGTATTTTCTGAGTTTTCTCTGTTGCCGTTTTTCTCTCGTCATACATCATGTCATCTGCAGCAGTGTGAGCGGCTGTTAGCAACCAAAGTTCACCTTTGCGTATGGTTCAAATGGCTCTGAGCACTATGGGACTCAACATCTATGGTCATCGGTCCCCTAGAACTTAGAACTACTTAAACCTAACTAATCTAAGGACATCACACAACACCCAGTCATCACGAGGCAGCGAATCACCTTTGAGTATCCGACTGCCGATCGGTTCCAGTCATTCCACCAGGAAGGAGGTACACGGCTCGTGTTGTCTGTAGTTCAACCATGTGTAGTCAATACCGTGGTTCGATCGCGTCCGCATTGTTACTTTGTGCTAGGAAGGGCCCTCAACAAGGGAAGTTTCCAGGCGTGTCGGCTTGAACCAAAGCGATGTTGTTCGGACATGGAGGAGTACAGAGAGATAGGAACTGTCGATGACGTGCCTCGTTCAGGTCGCCCAAGGGCTAGTACTCCAGTGGATGACCGCCACCTACGGATTATGGATTCGAGGAACACTGACAGCAACGCTACCATGTTGAATAATGCTTTTCGTACAGCCATAGTGCGTCGTGTCACGACTCAAACTGCGCAATAGGCTGCACTCCCGACGTCCACGGCGAGGTCCATCTTTGCAAACACGACACCATGCAGCGCGATACAGATGGTCCCAACAACATGCCGGATGGACCGCTCAGGATTGGTATCACGTTTTCTTCACCGATAAGTGTCGCATATGCCTTCAACCAGACAATCGTTGGAGACATGTTTGGAGGCAACCCGGTCAGGCTGAACGCCTTAGACACACTGTCCAGCTAGTGTAGCAAGGTGGAGGCTCCCTGCTGTGGCATTATGTGGGGCTGACGTACGCCGCTGGTGGTCTTGAAAACGGCTCGGCTGTACAGTACGAGAATGCCATCCTCCGACAGATAGTGCAACCATATCGGCAGCGATGCATTCGTCTTCGTGGACGACAATTCGCGCCCCCTGTGCGGCTGGTCCACGCGGAGGTTCGAGTCCTCCCTCGGGCATGGGTGTGTGTGTTTGTTCTTAGGATAATTTAGGTTAAGTAGTGTGTAAGCTTAGGGACTGATGACCTTAGCAGTTAAGTCCCCTAAGATTTCACAGACACTTGAACATTTGAATTCACGCCCGTATCGTGCGCATCTTGTGAATGACTTTCTTCAGGATAATGATATCGCACGAATAGAGTGACCAGCATTTTCTCCAGACATGAACCCTACCGAATATGCCTGGGATGGATTGAAAAGGGCTGTTTCTGGACGACGGGACGGATATTTCCTCGAGCGAACGGTTGTATATGATTGTTAAGTATGGAGCTAATGCATCAGCATACTCTGAAAGGAACCTAATTGGTATACAGTCTTGATCAGAAGACTTGCTTTTCATTAAGTGAATAAGTTGCATCACTACTTCGTATATATCTACTTCTACGTTAAGCCGCGCGGTCGAGGGCGTCTAGTCACGGTCCGCGCGGCTCCCCCCGTCGGTGGTTCGAGTCCTAACTCGGGCATGGGTGTGTGTGTTGTCCATAGCGTTAGTTAGTTTAAGTTAGATTAATTAGTGTGTAGTTTAGGGACCCATGACCTAAGCAGTTTGGTCCCATAACATCTTACCACAAAAAAAAGAACTTCTACGTTACTTACGTTGGCAGCTGTTCTTGATTCGAATTCTAGAATATTTACTTCGCCTTCTTTTCTGAAGGCATTTGGAAAGGTTGCCTTTAGTAACTCTACTTTGGCAGCACTGTCTTCAATAGTATCTCCATTGCTATCGCGCAGAGAAGGCATTGATTGTTTCTTGCCGCTAATATACTTCACATACGACCAGAATCTCTTTGGATTTTCTGTCAGGTTTCGAGACAACGTTTCATTGTGGGAACTGTTATAAGCATTTCGCATTGAAGTTCGCGCTAAATTTCGAGCTTCTGTAAAAGATCGCCAATCTTCGGGATTTTGCGTCTGTTTAAATTTGGCATGTTTGTGTTGTTGTCTCTGCAACAGTGTTCTAACCCGTTTTGTGTACCAAGGAGGATCAGCTCCGTCGTTTGTTAATTTATTTGGTATAAATCTCTGAATTGCTGCCGATACTATTTCTTTGAATTCAAGCCACATCTGGTCTACACTTATATTATTAATTTATTATTAATTTGGAAGGAGCAGAGATTGTCTCTCAGGAAGGCGTCAAGTGAATTTTTATCTGTTTTTTTGAATAGGTATATTTTTCGTTTATTTTTGGAGGATTTGAGTGTTACAGTATTCAATCTCGCTTCGACAACCCTGTGTTCACTAATGCCTGTATCCGTTTTGGTGCTCGTTATTAACTCAGAATTATTTGTTGCTAAGAGGTGAAGTGTGTTTTCGCAACCGCTTACTATTCGCGTGGACTCATGAACTAACTGCTGGAAATAATTTTCAGAGAATGCGTTTAGCACAATTACGGATGATGTTTTATGCGTACCTCCGGAATTAAACATCTGTTTTCGCCGACATACCGAGGGTAAATTAAAGTGAACACCAACTATAATCGTATGACTCGGGTATGTGTTGAAATCTAACTCAAGTTTTCTTTGAACCTTTTAACAACTGTATCATCTGAATTGGGAGGTCGGCAAAAGGATCCAATTATTATTTTATTCAAGTTGCCAACAAAGACCTCTGTTGTCTGTAGGAAGCATGAAACGCCGAATAACCATAGCAAAATACAGGAAGACGTGCAGAGGATCGCCGATTGGTACATGGAGCTGCAGTTGACCATGAAAGTAAATAAACAAAACGTATTTTGATTACGCTATTGGCGCCAAGTGACTGGAGACAGGAACTATAGTAAAATCCTTTACCAAACTATATATATTTTTCCGCAGAACCTATTTCGCTCGCAACGGGAGGGATGAAAGACGATTGTCTTTCTGCCTCTGCATGAGACCTAAGGACTCTTATTTTGTCTCTGCGGTCATTACGTGACATGAATCCCTGTTTATTATTATTGCTATTGTTTATTCTTATTTGCTTATATCAGTTTGCTCTAAAGTTATACGGAAATCTGATAATCTGAGAAGGAAATCATTATTCCATGAGACTGTTAGAGACAGTTTGTATTTTGCCCTTTGTATTTACAAGGGCGTACAGAAAAGTAATGCCTCCGAATTTTCTTATGTGAAACAGTAGAACCGTTCAGAACTCCGACACAAACAATGTTTCTCTAAACTTCCTCAATGTTATTTCTGGAAAATCTCTTCTTCTCTCCAAGAATTCCCAATTAAGCTCACACAGCACTGCCGCAACACTCTTTTACTGATCGCACCTGCCGTTGACAATTATGGCTGCGCGCCGTTGAATTTGTCCGGTGTCTTCCTTTAATCGAAGCTTGTGGTGATCCGAAGCACTCGAGCCGGCCGCGCTGATCTAGCGGTTCTAGGCGCTCAGTCCGGAACCGCGCGACTGCTACGGTCGCAGGTTCGAATCCTGCCTCGGGCATGGATGTGTGTGATGTCCTTAGGTTAGTTAGGTTTAACTAGTTCTAAGTTCTAGGGGACTAATGACCTCAGCAGTTGAGTCCCATAGTGCTCAGAGCCATTTGAACCATAGTGCTCAGAGCCATTTGAACCATTTTGATGCACTCGAGCAGTACTCAGAAGCAAGACAAGCGTTCGGTCCTTGGTTTTCTTATACGCTGCATCGAGTCTGTACGTAGCCGGCTGTTCGACTGCTGGCGGATTAAAGCAGTGTGACGGATAATGTAACATAGCGCCTCAGATGACAGCAGTGCTATAGCGCCTACTGCACACATGATGTCATTTAATATTTAAAATTGGTTATTGATAATTGAGATTGTTTATTCTTATTCGGTTCGCAGCTCGTGGTCTTCCGTAGCGTTCTCGTTTCCCGCGCACGGGGTCCCGGGTTCGATTTTTTTCATTATTTGTACTATATTGTCTAGAATATAAGCATTACTTAGTGAAAAGTGCCAACTATTCATAATTTTTTTTGAATGATTTCCTTCACTATCTGCCCTATAAAATTTATATTGTTTACTCACACTTTCCTCTCTGCTTCTCTCATATAACATACTTTTTCTTTCTTCTTCAATTTTATGTATAATCTGTAGTATATGTAAAAAAGTTTTCTTCCACTTCTGCTCCATCTATCCTGCTGATGTTTTCCCTCATACTGTCCCACCTAAGAGTGCAAACTAGAGGAAGAGATCAAACCAGAATGCACAATGTGCCTGTGGCATCACAAGTGCGTGACATACACAAATTTGAACTCAAAATCAATGTGTCGATGCTACATATAAATTATTATGCCTGTCCTGCAATGTTTTACCCAAAAAAAAGACGACAAATCGCCATGTAAAAGGGTTCAAGGAACAACAATAAGAGAAAAACGTAAAAGAAAAGAATATATAAACGAAATACAATAAAACGACAGTAACGTTAACCAACTCTAGGAATATGATAGGTTAATAGAACGAAAAGTTTTTTAAAAATGTATTGTTGTTAATATATTTAAATAAATATATATATGGCCGGCCGGGGTGGCCGAGCGGTTCTAGGCGCTACAGTCTGGAACCGCGCGACCGCTACGGTTGCAGGTTCGAATCCTGCCTCGGGCATGGATGTGTGTGATGTCCTTAGGTTAGTTAGGTTTAAGTAGTTCTAAGTTCTAGGGGACTGATGACCTCAGAAGTTAAGTCCCATAGTGCTCAGAGCCATTTTAAATATATATGGTTACAAAAAGAAAGATTCCCGGCGGGGTCAGGGATTTTTCGTGCCTCGAGATGACTGGGTGTTGTGTTGTCTTCATCATCATCATTCATCTCTATTACGGTCGGAGGAAGGCAATGGCAAACCATCTCCGCTAGGACCTTGCCTAGTACGGCGGTGCGGGTCTCCCGCATTACGCTCCTCGGAGTATGGGGCCTCATCATCATTCTTATTTGATTATATTAGTTTTCTCTATTCCATGAGATTGTTAGAGACAGTGTGTATTTTGCTCTTTGTATTTACAGGGGCGTACAGAAAAGTAATGACTCCGAATTTTATCATGTGAAAACTATAGAGGCATTTTAAATGAAACGAATCTAATTTAAGTTCTACATCTTTATTTTTCATGTGTACGTATCTATTTCTCAACATAGTCACCCTGGCGACGAACACATTTCTCCCAAAAGGAGACCAGTTTATTGACACCGTCATTCTAGAATGTTTGACTTTGCTGACGGAGCCACAATCTTACCTCTGCTTTCACCGCAACATCAGTATGAAAGTGAATTCCTTGTAGGTGTTCTTAAAGTTTTGGAAACAGCTGAAGGTCGGATGGGGTCAAGTCGGAACTGTACGGAGAGTGATCGATGACAGTGAACCCAAGGCGTCGGATCGTTGCAGCTCTTGCAGCGCTCGTGTGTGGTTTGGCATTGTCAAGCTGAAGAAGAGGGTGTTCCTTGTGTGTACGAACTCTTGGAAGTCGAAACTCGATTACAGCGCGCTGTTTCTCACGCATCGACATAGTTACGTTACACACACCATGTTACACGACACAATTCGGTACCTTCTAGCGGCAGAGGGCAGCAAATAGGGAGTCGTGAAGAATAACGACGCACACTGAGGTGACAAAAGTCATGGGATAGCTACTAATATCGCGTCGCACCTCCTTTTGTCCGGCGTAGTGTAGCAGCTCGACGTTCCATGGACTCAACATGTCATTGGAAGTCCCCTGCATAAATATTGAGACATACTGACTCTATAGCCGTCCATGAAGGTGAATGTGGGAAGTGTCGCCGATGCAGGGTTTTGTGCACGAATTGACCTTTGAATTACGTCCCATAAATGTTCGCTTAACATTGTAATTCTGTCAGGGCAGCAAAGGACTTGGAAGAGCAGTTGAACGGATTGGTCAGTGTCTTGATAGGAGGATATAAGGTGTACATCAACAAAAGCAAAACGAGGATAATGGAATGCAGTCGAGTTAACTCGGGTGATTCTGAGGGAATTAGATTAGGGAATGAGACACTTAAAGTAGTAAAGTAGTTTTGCTATTTGGGGAGCATAATAACTGATAATGGTCGAAGTAGAGAGGATATAAAATGTAGACTGGCAATGGAAAGGAAAGCGTTTCTGAGGAAGAGAAATTTGTTAACATCGAGTATAGATTTAAGTGTCAGGAAGTCGTTTCTGAAAGTATCTGTATGGAGTGTAGCCATGTAAGGAAGTGAAACATAAATATTTCGGATAAGAAGAGAATAGAAGCTTTCGAAATGTGGTTCTACAGAAGAATGCTGAAGATTAGATGGGTAGATCACATGACTAATGAGGAGGTATTGAATAGGATTGGGGAGAAGAGGAGTTTGTGGGACAACTTGACTAGAAGAAGGGATCGGTTGGTAGGACATGTTCTGAGGCATCAAGGAATCACCAATTTAGTATTGGAGGGCAGCGTGGAGGGTAAAAATCGTAGAGGGAGACCAAGAGATGAGTACACTAAGCAGATTCAGAAGGATGTAGGGTGCAGTAGGTACTGGGAGATGAAGCAGCTTGCACAGAATAGAGTAGCGTGGAGAGCTGCATCAAACCAGTCTCAGGACTGAAGACCACAACAACAACAAATGTTCGCTGGAATTCGTGTCGGATGAGCTGGGTGGCGAAACGATTCGCTCGAACTCTCCAGAATGTTCTTCAAACCTGTCGCGAACAATTGCGGCCCAGTGACATGGCGCATTGTCATCCACAAAAATTCATTCGTTGTTTGGGAACATGACGTCCACCAATGGCTGCAGATAGTTTCCACGTAGTCGAAAATCCAGACGACCGAGTCCACTCGATGTAAACATAGCCCACACCATTATGGAGCCAGCACCAAACTGGACAGTACCTTGTTGATAAGTTGGGTCCATGGCTTCGTGGTGTCTGCACCTCTCTCGAACACTACTATCTGCTCTTACCATCTGAAATCTGGACTCAGATGACCGAGCCACGATTTACCACTCGTCTAAGGTCCAACCGATAAAGTCAAGTGCCCAGGAGAGGCGCTGCAGGGGATGTCGTACTGTTAGCAAAGGGACTCGCGTCGGTCGTCTGCTGCCATAGCCTGTTAAGGAGAGGTTTACTATCTTTGGCCAGAAAAAAAGCATGTTATTTGAGAATTGTTTTCTCGCGATGTGTTATAGATATCAATGTCAAATTTGGTCAAAATGTTTACTGATATTTCCTCTACAAACTGGAATATTTTCGACGTGAAATGTGTATTGTTCGATTCAATATTTGCATCACATAAATGTAGGTTACAATTACGTTACATTGCTGCTAGTTGACGTCTTCCTCACTTTTCTTAGACAGTTACTACCTGTTACTCCACCTAAGGAATTTATGTGCGCAGCATTGCTGCAATACAGGCGTGGTATGTTTCGTGCTCTGTACTGAATACTTTGGCGAGAACTTCTTTCGAAGAGCACCACTGAAACGACCGAATGTTTAACTCTCGAACAGTTGTGTGTCGGTACCTGGCAGAACGATAAAATTAGTCGGGTCGGACTTACAAAAATTCTGACTGCTTTTCGAGTGAAACTATGTTGTACAGACAGTGAACTTTGAATGATAGAGCGTTACCATATCAAGTACGGACTTGATAGCCATTTCATGTGTTTCCATATGAATAAAAAGCAGATTCAATCTAATTTAAAATCTTTCTGCAAGTAAACTGCATCCTCAGAACGCCCGATTTTTTAAAAATGAACTTTCAGGAACTGACTTTCAACTCGAGTTACTTGGCCTCAATGTGGTAGGTATTAGGTAGTGCTTTTATCAACGCTGCTTTACACTGCCTTGCACGTGTCTGCTACTACAGAGTGAAGGGACGTCGGAAAGAAGCATATCAAGGTAAGTGAAAGAGAGAATGTAGACGACCGACCCCGGCCCGCCGCAACATGCGTTGGTCACACGCTGCTGTAGCGTCCGCACATTGTCGATGGGCTGGGCTTAAACCAATGCCTTTAAATGTACCAAGCCGCGCGGGATTAGCCGAGCGGTCAAGGCGCTGCAGACATGGACTGCGCGGCTGGTCCCGGCGGAGGTTCGAGTCCTCCCTCGGGCATGGATGTGTGTGTTTGTCCTTAGGATAATTTACGTTAAGTAGTGTGTAAGCTTAGTGACTGATGACCTTAGCAGTTAAGTCCCATAAGATTTCACACACATTTGAACAGTTAAGTCCCATAAGTTAAAAAAATGTACCCATGGCCAGAAACCCAAATGATTCAGATCAGGCGAACAGGGGGGGCCATACTACTGGATCTCTCAACTAATCCATCGCTCATGAAAGGATGCGGTCAGATACTGTCTCACGATCCATAGAAAATGAGATGATGTCCCGTCGTGCATAAACCATAGTCGTTGACTTTGTGCAATTCTCCCATGCGCTTGTAGTTCATCACGCATAAATCGGTGATACAAGGCACCGGTTACCGTTTTGGTAATGTGTATGGCCCTATGTGTCTGTCACCGACAATTCCTGCCCGTACACTGATTCAGAAGCAATCCTGGTGCCTCGCCCATGTGATTTCTCGATGATCTGCATCTGCTCATGATCGCATTTTGTGGTACTCTACTACGCCATCTCTTGTGAATCCTATGCCGCGGAATACTACACGTAACATGTCACAGTCATAACGTTCCAAATCCCAAAAGGTATTGGTTTCCAGACATCCAGTTATGTGAAAATTTCTTCTAGCTTTGACCAACACCACATAGCGCAGAACTGCGTTGCACTTCTTTTTAAACACCCTGCATATAATGCTGTTGTTCGACAGGGTACGGTTGTGCTTCATTTAACAAAAAGTCTATATGTTTGATAAACGCTATATGAGAACTTCATAAAGCAAGATTCACCCAAAACCGGTGTATTACAACACAATGCCGGAGTCCGACGGGAACACATAAACTAGCAGCTACACAACGACAAAAATATCCGATTAAGGATTCCTTTCTACCACAGAGCATGAATTTCACTGGTGCTTGCGGTTAACAGCCTTTCGTATGCGTTAATAGACTAAATCGCTTCCGTGGCTGTTTAATTATACGAGGGTGAGTACAGAGAAGACTGTTATACTACAATCAGTTGTTTCAAAACATTGCAAATTCCACTGCAGAGTGAAAAATTCATTACGGAAACAACCTCCTAGGCTCTGGTTAAGCCATTTTCCCGCTATATACTTTCTTCTAGGAATGGTAATCTACACTGAAGAGATAAAGAAACTAGTACACATGCCTCATATCGTGTAGGGCCCTCATGAGCACGCAGAAGTGCAGCAACACGACGTGGCAAGGACTCGACTGACGTAGTGCTGGAGGGAATTAACACCATGAATCTTGCAGGGCTGTCCATAAATCCGTAAGAGGACGAGGCGGTGGAGATCTCTTCTGAACAGCATGTTGCAAGGCATCCCAGATATGCTCAATAATGTTCATATCTGGAGAGTTTGGTTCAAAAATGGTTCA
This sequence comes from Schistocerca serialis cubense, assembly GCF_023864345.2. Lineage (NCBI taxonomy): Eukaryota > Metazoa > Arthropoda > Insecta > Orthoptera > Acrididae > Schistocerca > Schistocerca serialis. The sequence goes on from NC_064640.1 coordinate 540,910,720, forward strand.
AATGGCTCTGAGCACTATGGGACTTAACTTCTGAGGTCGTCAGTCCCCTAGAACTTAGGACTACTTAAACGTAACTAACCTAAGGACATCACACACATCCATGCCCGTGGCAGGATTCGAACCTGCGACCGTAGCGGTCGCGCGGTTCCAGACTGGAGCGCCTAGAACCGCTCGTCCACCCCGGCCGGCAAGAGTTTGGTGGCTATCAGAAGTGTTTAAACTCAGGAGTGTGATCCTGGAGCCACTCTGTAAGTCTGTAGCAATTATGGACGTTTGTGGTGTCGCATTGTTCTGCTGGAAATTCCCAAGTCTGTCGGAATGCACAATGGACATGAATGGATGCAGGTGATCAGACAGGATGCTTACGTAAGTGTCACCTGTCAGAGTCATATCTAGACGTATCAGGGAACCCATATCATGTCAACTGCACACGTCCCACATCATTACAGAGCCTCCACCAGCTTGAACAGTCCCTTGCTGACATGCAGGTCCGAGGATTCATGAGGTTATCTCCATACCCGTACACGTCCATCCTCTCGATACAATTTGAAACGAGACTCGTCCGACCATGCAACATGTTTCCAGTCATCAACAGTCCAATGTCGGTGTTGATGGGCCCAGGCGAGGCGTAAAGCTTTGTGTCGTATCTCTGTATTTGAATACGCATGCCTATACCAGTTCATTTGGTTCTTCAGAGTAGAAAGGTACGTAGGAGAGTTTCTGTTTTATTTGGAAAGTAGGGGAGAGGACCTAGCAGAAGTGAAGCTCTATGGGCGGATCGTGTGTTGTGCCTGGATAGCTCCGCCGGTAAGAAATTGCTTAAGAAACGCACGGTTTCTGCAGTAAGTATCGTAATGAAGTATTCCATCGAACTGAGAAGAAAAGGGCCTTATTGCACAGCTTGACTAAAAGGATGGGTAGACTGACTGAACTCATCGTTGAGGATATTTTAATTTAGTAATGGAGGGAAGTGATGGGTTGGTGGATGGGGAAATTGTAGGACGGGTAGTCTTCACTTCGGCTTCGTCATTCTGATTTGGCACCTCATACGGTGTGTTACGTTACTGCCGCGTGGAATTTCGCTGGTACCAGGCTTGGAGAGATGCACCTGCAAAAAAAGAAAACCAGATTTCGTGGCTTTATTGTTTCTGGATGACAATTAAAACATCCCGCTTGTAGAGGGAGACCGTGGCTTCAATATGGTAAGGGACTTCCATTAATTACGTGAGCTCAGAATTGGGGGGCGGGGGATGGTGGAGCGGGGGGAGTGGGGTTCGGCAAAATCTCACCAAATCTCATTTAAGGGCGAGTGGCGGGAGCCAATGAAAGTCTCACGTCAACATTTTTATTCAGAGATTATACATTATTATAACGGATAATATTGTGTTTTATAAAATTAATCCCGAGCACAGACAATATCGTAGAATCCAAAAATCCTTATAGCTTCTCTGAACTGAACTGAATGCTTTACACTTGTGCATGCCCGGGACCCTCCGATTTGGAACAAGTTCCGCCTAAGTGTCAGATTTCATGCAGGGAGACCGCAGTCGAAACCACTGCGCGTCAGTGAGTCAGTCGTGATATAAAGCCGATGCTATTCTGTTCAACATGAAACTTTTAAAATGTGTGTGTTAGGTGGCATGCCAAGTCTAAACACACGTGCGAGCACCAAGTTATCAAGAGACTGAAAAGCTCATAATCATGCGTTGAAAGGAAGGTACATACAATGGCGTCTTTTTTTTTTTTTTATTGTGTGAAATCTTATAGGACTTAACTGCTAAGGTCATCAGTCCCTAAGCTTACACACTACTTAACCTAAATAATCCTAAGAACAAACACACACATCCATGCCCGAGGGAGGACTCGAACCTCAGCCGGGACCAGCCGCACAGTCCATGACTGCAACGACTCAGACCGCTCGGCTAATCCCGCGCGGCAATGGCGTCTTTTATCTGAAAAATAAGTAAAGGTTCAATAACAATTAATGTATAAAATACAGGGTGGTTTTAATTAAAATTTCGCTACTTGAGACAGTGTAGGCGCAA